>NC_136419.1:206870000-207470000 GCF_052625555.1 Lactuca saligna | reverse complement strand
AGAAAATCGAGACTTATGAGCCTCGTCCATCAATACTTGCCGTGCCCCACCCCAGTACGGTACCCATATCCTACCATGAAGCGTCAACAAACCCCGACTGTCGTAATCAAATGAAGCTACTCGGCCCACTATCCTCTCACACTTCTGCCTCTCCTCCTTGAGGCCCTCCATCTGAGCCTCCTTGATCCGCTCCAACAACGGAGTGATCACTGTCATCCTCATACACAGATCTCTGATAGGGGCCGTCGACACCTTGCGGCTCAGGGCGTCGGCCACCACATTGGCCTTCCCTGGATGATAAAGGATCTCACAGTCATAGTCCTTCAGCACGTCTAACCATCTCCTCTGCCTCATGTTCAAACTCGGTTGATCCATAAGATATCTCAAACTCTTGTGATCTGTGTATATAGTACAGCGGACCCCATAAAGGTAATGTCTCCAAATCTTGAGGGTAAACACAACTGCCCCCAGCTCCAAATCGTGGGTAGGATAATTAGCCTCGTGAGGCTTCAACTGTCTCGAGGCATAAGCTACCACATGGCCTCGCTGCATCAATACTGCTCCCATACCTGTGATCGATGCATCACAATAGACTACGAAATCCTCTACTCCTTCTGGCAAGGTAAGGATCGGAGCTTCGCACAATCTCTGCCTGAGAGTCTCGAACGCCGCCTGCTGCTCAGGCCCCCAACAAAAAACCACCGACTTCTTGGTTAGTCGGGTGAGCGGCACTGCTATCTTGGAGAAGTCCTGAATAAATCTCTTATAATACCCTGCTAACCCCAGGAAGCTCCGAATCTCAGATGGAGACCTCGGGACCTCCCACTGCATCACGGCCTCAATCTTGGCCGGATCTACCAAAATACCCTTCTGGTTGACGAGGTGACGAAGAAACTGCACCTCGTGCAACCAGAACTCACACTTGGAGAACTTTGCAAAAAGTCTCTCCCTCCTCAAAGTCTCCAACACCTCCCGCAGGTGCTCCTCGTGCTGCCCCTGTGTCTTGGAATACACCAAGATGTCATCTATAAACACTATCACTGACCGATCCAGCATCGGTCTGCACACGCGGTTCATGAGATCCATGAACGCGACTGGGGCATTGGTGAGCCCAAATGGCATCACCACGAACTCATAATGGCCATAACGGGTCCTGAAAGCAGTCTTCTGTACATCCTCATCTCTAACCCTCATCTGATGATAATCGGAGCGTAGATCGATCTTGGAGAACCAGGACGCTCCCTGAAGCTGATCAAACAAGTCATCTATCCTCGGAAGTGGGTAACGGTTCTTCACCATTACTTTGTTCAACTCCCGATAATCAATGCACATACGATGCGACCCATCCTTCTTCCTCACAAATAAGATCGGCACTCCCCAAGGCGAACTGCTCGGCCGAATGAAACCCTTGTCTAACAGCTCCTGAAGCTGTGTAGACAACTCCTGCATCTCAGGGGGAGTAAGTCGATACGGTGCTTTGGCTATCGGAGCCGTACCAGGAACTAGGTCGATCCTGAACTCAACCTGCCTCTCTGGAGGTATCCCCGACAAATCCTCGGGAAACACATTCGGGTAGTCACGAAAAATAGGAACATCGTCAATCGTCGTCTTGCCCTTCTCCCGGGCATCCAAGACGTAAGCTACAAAACCGGCGCAACCCTGCTGAACATAGCGCTTCGCCCTTGCGGCAGAACAAAAGATCGGTCCTCGCTGGGGCCTCTCGCCCTGAATCACTATCTCTCCCCCACTGGGAGTGCGAACCCTCACTAGCTGAAGCTCACAATCAATCACCCCCCCATTGGGGCTGAGCTAATCCATGCCCACAATAACTTTATTCCCACGCAGGGGAATAGGAACCAGGTCCACTGAAAACTGCTCATCAAATATCTGAAGGGAACACCCTCTATGTACTCTGCCGACCCTCACGGTCCTATCATCTGCTATCTCAACCTCTAATGGACAATCCAGCTCCCCTGGAGCTCTGCTAAATCTCTTGCTATGCGCAAGTGATACAAATGATCGGGTAGCCCCCGAATCGAACAATACCAAAGCAGAAATGTCGTTCACAGAGAACGACCCTAAATAGAACATACCCACATAAGTAATACTCAACCGATATAATAACAATTAAAGATGAAGGAAAGATTCATACCCGTCACCACATCAGGAGTCGCTCGCGCCTCTTCTGCTGTCATCTGAAATGCCCTGCTCTTCGCCACTGGCGCATCAGCTCGGCCCTGCCGGCCATCCGTAATCCTCAAGGTGGCAGGGGCAGGTGCAACCACCTTCCCGGCTGCACCTAAACTGGGACACTGGGACCTTTTATGTCCCCTCTGATTGCACTGAAAGCAAATCAGATCTGTTGCTGTAACCGTAGTAGCAGGGGCCGTACAATCTCTACTCACATGCCCAGTCCGACCGCACTTGTAGCAGCCGGAACTCCCTGCCTTGCACGCCCCCTCGTGCAATCTCCCACACTTGCCACACCGACCGTGGCTCTGCTGACTCCTAGACCTGTGATCTGAAACCTTGGGCTTTTTGCCCACACTGCCTGAACCCGAAACCGCCTCCGGTTTCCTCTTCTTCTCCATATCGAGATCAATCTCCCTCTCTCTAGCTCTGGCAATCATGTCGTCCAGCGTTTTACAACTGGACCGGCTCACAAACATGCGGATGTCACTCCGCAACATCTCATGATAACGGGCCTTATTCATCTCCTCATCGGCTGCATACTGAGGAACAAGAAGGGCCCTCTCCCTGAACTTGGCGGTGATCTCCGCCACTGTCTCTGTAGTTTGGGTAAGGTCCTGAAACTCCCTAGCTAACTGCTGCACCTCAATGACCGGTGCAAACTCCGCCCTGAACCTGGTAGAGAAATCAGCCCAGGTCATGGCATCCAATGCCGCATCATCCCCGATGGCATGTCCGACCTCCTCCCACCAATCCCGTGACCTGTCCTTCAGAAGACATGACGCCAATCTGACCTTGTCCCCCTCGGGACACCTGCTAGTGCGGAAAGCGTTGGCCACATCCGCCAACCATCTAGTACTCGCTATGGGGTCCCGTGCCCCATGATAGTCTGGAGCCCCGCATGCCCGAAACTCCCTGAACGTAAGTGTGCGCGACCCCATCACGGCCGCCATATCAGCACGGAAAGTACTCAATCTCTCATCCATCATCTCTAAAATACCCTCCTTGATCGAACCGAAGATCACAGGATTCTGCTCTAGTATGATGCGGGTAACCTCAGAAGAAAGGAACTCCCTAGTCTGCTCATCCATCTGCCCGGCCTCCGGGCCTGATCCCGATCCTGATCCCCCTCCGGCATCTGAACTGCCGGCTGCTGGCCTTGGACGCAAAACTACCATTCTGAAACATATCATAACAACATCAGAACACTGAAATATCTCAAGGGACCATGATACTACTACTAGCTTCCTGGTCTTGTCTTGGCCTTCCTTAATTTGAGTACGGATCCTCTGCTTTCAGTAGTATGGGCCCCTACTACCTTCCACATCTATCCGTACTTTCCTCAAGAACTGCCTTGACTCCACCAAGTCACTTCTACTACTGCCATTCTCTGCTACTCTCATCCTAGGCTTGCCTTAGGGAAACTTCAAGCTCAACGCGACTGGTCCTCAGCTGCTGTAGGTCTCCTTATAATGCCAGTTAGCCACCACCTAAACACCATCACATGTGATGAGGATCAGATAATCCTTCAAGTAAAAGATCCGTCCCTACAACGGTTGGACTCAAACAAGAGTTGCGCAATAGGGCCAGTTCCAGCACTCTAGGATTATTCAAACCTGATCACATGTGGTGTGACGTGTTCACCTAATGGCTAACTTCCACTACTCAGAACCCCACCAAGCACGAAGCAAGCAGCATTCGGACAAGGGAAACAGACTCAGGCAAAACTATTCTTATAACAAGAAACTGCACTAGCATAGGATGCTAAGCTCATACTATCAGGCATAACCTAACAGGCTATCCTACTGCTGTCTACTCAATTCTAGCATGCAAAACTCATAAAGCTGTAACACATAAGCAGGCACATAAGGCATTCTCCTAGATCCTTAGCCCTATACTAGCATGCTGTTCTACTGAAACTGAAACTGAACAAATAACGTGTATGGGTAATTTGGGAGTACTTACTTGAGCTCGGCTGACCGCATGCACACACCTCTATCTTGTTAAAAACAATTCTTTCTTTCTAAGTGCTTTCAAAATTCTTTTTGTAACACATTTTTATTTTACTAAAATCTTTTATTTCCCTTAGTTTGAGTTCAGATACACCCGGAAGTGTATCCGAATCCCTCAAACCAGGGCTCTGATACCAACTTGAAACGACCCAAAAACATGACCCAAAAATTTTCGTTTTTCAATATAATCAAACCCATAATATAAGTATCATAACATAAAACACACGCGATGTATCCCCGAAACATAATAAAATATTGTGCGGAAAACTGTATCATACAACATCAATCCAAAACATCAAAAGACATCCCCAGGATAAAAGATATGCTGTGGTGTGTGCGATGCTGTCACCCCGAGCTCTTCCCTTTGCTTGCGGAAGTACCTGAAACCAAACTGAAACTGTAAGCACGAAGCTTAGTGAGCTCCCCCAAACTACCACATACCATACAATAACACATAAACACATATTGGGCCTTGCCCACTGCATCGGGCCGAAGCCCGGAACTGCATCGGACCGAAGTCCGGAACTAACTGCATCGGACCGAAGTCCGGAACTAACTGCATCGGACCGAAGTCCGGAACTGACTGGGACCTTGTCCCCTGCATCGGACTGAAGTCCGGAACTAACTACATCGGACCGAAGTCCGGAACTGACTGGGACCTTGTCCCCTGCATCGGACTGAAGTCCGGAACTAACTGCATCGGACCGAAGTCCGGAACTAACTGCATTGGACCGAAGTCCGGAACTGACTGACTGAACATGGCATAGTATAACACATCAACTAGCATAACACATATACGACATGCTACATCGGGCCGTGGCCCGGAACACATAATACTTAACACATAAAACATAGCACACAAATCCTGTTCGAACCACGAAGGCATCGAACATACTAACTACTGCATCGGACCTAAATCCGGAAACTACTGCTAACTGAACGGGCCGGCATTGTGGCCTTAGACCCGTTCCTACTGGAAGGAAACTCACCTCGTAAGCTGGCTGCTGAGTGTGTGGCTCGAAAAGCTAACGGCGGCTGCTCCTGAATCTCCTCGGCTACAAGTCCATAAACACACTCAATCAAATACTAAACACTGCGCTTGGGGTAAAATGACTCTTTTACCCTTGGTCAAAGTCAACTCTCCTTTGGGCTGACTCGCCGAGTTGGGCCACCCAACTCGCCGAGTCCTACTCTCACTTTTCACTTTTACTCACTGCTACTCATCGAGTCTGGCATCGACTCGACGAGTACCCTCTTGATCCGAGAACTCAGACAATCTTCATCCGACTCGCCGAGTCGTATGAACAGACTCGACGAGTTGTTCTTGATCCCAAGAAGATTGCCTTGGACTCGCCGAGTTGATGAACAACTCGCCGAGTCCCTCCATCACTGAGTCCACTCTCTAAATCACCTCGTCCACTCAACACTGATAAAACTGAAGAACTGGGGACTCGCGACCCAACTCGTCGAGTCGTTCTTCCGACTCTCTGAGTTGTCGCCATGCAACTGATTTTTACTCGATTTTGTTTGAATCCAATGCATACAATTGATAGATCTGAGTCCAACAAGCTGATTTACCATGTAAAGTTTCCAGCTTTACGTGCACAACCTCATGAATAAGGGAAATAAGGCTAAAAGATGCATAAAATGGGTAGATCTATGGTTATCATGCAATATAACTCCAAAAAGACAGTAGATCTGGGCTCTACAACACCCCAACATTCAGATCCATAGCTATTTCAACTTAATAAGACGTTCATGCAAGTGTAAGGCTTGGAACAAGCTTCAACTAGCTCTTAGGAGAGCTCTAATGGAAGTTTAAAGCATATAACAAGATGGAACTCCGAAAATACCTCAATTAACTCTGATTTGGCCTTGGATCTTTGCACTACAACACTTCTCCTTGCTTCTTCCTTCTTCTCCTTCTTCACACCTTCCCAAAATGGCAACAAAACACATATAAGCTCTTCAAGGGAGGATTAGGGTTCTCTCACTGTGTTCTCAGGGTGAGGGAGGCGAGGATGGGGGCTATAAGGTGGTATAAATAGTGGGCAACCCGGGGATTTAGGGTTTCACCCAGACGGATGGACTCGCCGAGTCAGGGATATGGACTCGCCGAGTCCCCGGCTCACGCGTGCCCTCAGGAACGACCCTACTCGGCGAGTCAGGCTAGAACTCGCCGAGTCCCTCTTGAAAAACTCACTACAATTACCAATAAATCAACATACCGGGAACGGGTCGTTACAGTGTAAGTCTACATGTGATGACCACTAATATGTCATTAGCTTCATGATATTGTTGCTAGTAGTTCAAATCTCTCATAAGACGAACTGAATGTTAAATTTTCGAATAACTAGAGCACTTGATCATTGTTTCTAAAAAGTCTTGAAAGTCAACGGATTAGTTGTCTAGACATAGAAATTAATCAAACTTGGAATCAGTTTTCAAAGCACAAATAACTTCCGTGTGAGCAATTGTATATGATTTTGGGATCCAAATTGTCTAAACCAAAGTACCTATAGATATTTTTCTTCTGTTAGTTTATCGATATTTGTTTTTTAGTTGTTTATTTGAGATTTAACTCCGTAAAATGCCTCTTTACTTTTTTCGTGTGTTTAGTGTAACCTATAATAAAAAATCTCCAAATTAATTCACCATTGTTCCCCTTCTGTTTGATACCTAGTCTTACCACAACTATACTATTGCATGATTAAGTACACTACCTAGTGTGTTTATTAGTCCAGTTGCGATAAAATCAGTTTAATAAATTTAAAATTTGAGCAATTAAAATATATACATAAAAACACACATAAACTTAGAAAATACTTTTTGAATTTGGAATGAAGAAATTATATGAGGAGTCAGCATCACACCTAATTTCATCTTTTACATCACTGTCAAGGGACGCCCGAAATGAGTAGCATTATTGGTAGTTCCATCTGATTCATGGCTGCTTGTCTCAGGAATATTTTCCTTAATAACACAATTTTATTGTAGGACTAGAGTTCGGAAGGTAAACTACAGTGCCTCTATGTCATGTAGAATTTTTGAAAACTGATTCTAGTCCAAGGATATCAGAGGCGAAATTTGTGTCTAATTAAGACATGTGATAGTGACTGGTTTGAACATATGAATCAATTATTAATATCCCTCTTAAGTTTCTTGAAGGGACAACAATGGTGCGACAGGAGTATCTAAATAGGTATGGTTCGTAATGTATCCTATAAAAGTCAAATTTTGATGCTCCTTCAGGGGACAAGCAACAACTATGGAAATTATCTTTCGAGACCAAGTGCTTTGGACCAAGGATGATGAAAATTATGAGTCATTCATCTATTCAACTCAATCATATCAATGAGATTACGTAGACCGTCAATCTTAGCATTAAGACGCATATTATCATTGAGAAGAAGATTTCTTTCACTAACTTAAATGACACATTTTTCATTAACGATACTACATTCATCCCTAACTATTACAAGTTCATGTTCTGAGGATTCTATCTTCCTCTTGTGATGCTAAGAATGTAATATAAGTTTGGTCAATTCACTTTCCAACTTCTTACTCACATCTATGGAAGACTCAAAGGATTTCAGAATCATTGTCATATATCATTCGATATGAGTTAGATGAGGATGAAAAACAACCAAATCAAAGTTATTTTTAGTAATCATAGATTTTACCAGCTGGGTGATGCTTCTGCCTAATGGATCGTTGGTGTCCATGTAGCAATAGTTTGGCTCAACATCCTCATCTCCATATTAAGAACTAGAAGGCTAATACCCTCCATAACATTTCATGGTTTGTCGAGCAATAAGACAAAAATTTCTCCAAGATTTTCCTTCACCCTCATCACCAAATGACAAATACACATCAACATTTTGAGAAATTTTCGTGACAAATGATTTTTCACTCTCTGTTAGATCATTTGCATGACAAGAATAGTAAGCAGAGTATTTCACGTTTAATTTTTGAGGAATTTCAGCCAAGTAATCTTTTGCATAGTGGTTTCTGAGACAGCACTTGTAACGTATAATCTTGGGTATGGCTGAAGTCAAAATTTCTTGAGGTTCCAAGGAGAGATTCAGACGGTTAGGTCGATACGCTGGTGCATTTTTTGTAGATTTGGGGTAACGTTGAAGATTGTTTTGGTGATGAGCTTGAAATCTGTTTGGAAGAGGTTTTTGATTGTTTTCTAGGCTCTCGTGTACTTCATTTAAAGAAGAGCTAACTCTTTATGGAATCAAATTTCAACATCTGCAACTTCTTAGTCATAGTTTTCATCTTATGGGAAATTAAAAACATGTGGAACAAGTTGAGTAGGTTGAACAGGTAACACATGTGGGATAGATCTGAAGGGATCCAACACAACTAGGTTTAGATGAAGTGGATTCATGAAATTAACGAGAGAAAGATTACCTCCATAGAGTTCTCTTATGGTTTAAACAACATTAGATTCGTGACCTTAAAGTTTGTCACACAACTGATAGAGCTTTAGTTTCTTTAGAGATCCACTACTCTAAAGACAAGACTTGAGATTATCCCATTCTTTTCCAAGACTATTGATGAACTTTATATTTTACTTAAGAGGAGTTCAAACAATAACATGTGTCATCATGTTGTTCACCAGGAGTGGTAGTGAAAGTATCTAAGTTGGTCACCATAAACGTCAGATCTTAAAGTGTTTCCCATATCCCATTTTCATATTTACACACCATAATGTGATCAACATGAAGTTTTTCGATGTCATCTAGACCCATGAGAGCAGAAAAAAAATCTATAACCATTTGCCTATCAAGGACACAAGGACCTTCTTTCACAGACAAACATATTTCTTCACCTTTCCCTTTTCTTACAAAAAAACTCTCCATTCTAATTTTCCAGTGATCACACTCTTCAATAACTAGCAATGGGGCTTGCGAAGAGTAAGCCATGGTATTTGTGATTTTCATTGATTGATTACAAGTATCCATTGCTGCTACATATAAGAGTTGAAGTGGTATATATATGAACTTTTATCCTGAGCATAATAATGAATGAGATACCTATGTAGTTTTGAATCAACCATAATCCCTTTTTATGGATTCAAAGGACAAAGATTTAAGCTCTTATACCAATTGTGATAATAAGGGGATTCCATGCACAAGGTTTGAGAACTCAAAACATGAGTTAAATAACAACAATGGTTGCTGGTAATATTAAATCCAGTCAGGTCTAGATGAACCAGTCAAGCCTGAAGAAGATAACTCAACAAAGTGCTTAAGATAAATGGAAAAAAGTATGAACAATGAATAGTAAACAAGAACAAGAAGAAGATTAGATAGATTGACTAAATAATTCTTTCATTGACTTAAGAGAATTGCTCACTTGTTTCATTGGATCAAGGTATGAACTCCATATATTGTAAAAAGAGATAAATAATACAAAGGTAAAAATTGCATTGACTAGAGATCAATAGCCTGGCATCGTTGTTGTTGTTGATCTTGTTGGTTGTACGATACAAGAGACAATTAACATAAAGAGAAAATAGTACTAATGCACTAAGACTTAACATTCTATCAATCTCAGAGTTACATCATCTCGGATCACTACTAATCTCGTAATTCTCTTATACTGGAAATTCTTCAAATCACAAATCATTTGGAAAATAGACATAGGCTCGGATTTGTGACCTTTCTCGCACTATCAAGATGATGATCCCGATCGACAATCTGTCATTAAATATCAAAGAAGAAATGATTAGTATAACTGGAAGGAGGCTATGCACGTTGAATTAAATTCTCTTAACAAAAAAAGGTTTTTGGTGCCATTATCCTCACACCTAAAGTGGTGAAATCATCAGGGTATTGATGGATCTTCGTACAAAAAAAATGAGAAAGAAAAATTGTAAGATACAAGGCTAGGCTTGTGGCACAAGGTTTCTCTCAAAGACATAGAATTGATTATACCAATGGATGCAACACCTTTTAGATATTGAATCGGCTTGGAAGTCTCTGAAAATTTAGAGATGGGTCTTATGGATGTTGTTTCAACTTACTTGGATGGATCAATTGATAGTTATATCTATATGAAAATCCCTGAAGGATTTAAAATGCCTAAATCATTAAGTAGAAAACCTGAATAAATGTATTCTATAAAATAATAAAGATCTTTGTATAGGTTAAAGAAATTTTGATGCATGTAGTACAATTGTTTAGGCAGTTATTTAACTAGTACAAAACACTAATGATTGCGGTTCTCCAAAGACATTAGCAAAAAAGGCTTTCAAAGAGGAAATTCGATCCCGAGGCACAAATCAGAAACCCATTTCTAACAATAAAATATTTACAAAATCTAAGAGTCCAGAAAAGTTTGTTCCTGCTCACTATTTTTCAAAAAACTCTCCCTTCAAGAAAAACATGCAACAAGGAATGTACAGATTCAACATCAATTCCTAACTCTTCTGACAC
Source organism: Lactuca saligna (assembly GCF_052625555.1). NCBI lineage: Eukaryota > Viridiplantae > Streptophyta > Magnoliopsida > Asterales > Asteraceae > Lactuca > Lactuca saligna. Next base: position 207,459,349 of record NC_136419.1, on the reverse strand, counting down.
AACCCAAAAGAAAGAAAGGTCTTTTCGATGCAATGGGTTTCAAATCTATTCTTCATATGATCCAAAATGGAAGGGTATCTTACCTACTCCAACACTTTTAAAATCACATCAAAATTTCAACAAGTGGAAGGGTATTTTACCAAATCGTAGATAAAAGAACAAAAGAATCTACATGTGCTAAATCTTTCTTTAAGCACACCTTTTGAAATTCCAACATCACTAATTTCAGATATTGCCTACCTTGAACCGGTCACAAGCCTACATCATCCTTCCTATCACATACCAAACAAAGAGTCAAAACAAAGGACAAAATTTCAACATGTCAATGTTAGTGTAGTTATCAGAAAGGTTTATCTGATGTCAAATCTAATCCTTTTTAGAAACCTCGTAACTTTTCAAAAAAACGGAAAACTCCAAAAATTCACAAACACCGAGGACCAGGATTAAAATTTGGAACGAAACCAGTCCTTGCAACCTCGATTCATGCATCAATCAGAAACTCATCCTTTGTCCAAAGTGCCAAAACTAGTTTGGATCCGTAAACTAACCTTGTAATTCTCAGGCCTTGTGCAAGGAGGAACAAGAAGAAAAATGGTTAATCGACAATGTCTGCTCCTTGCACATGACAGGAAGCCTAGAATACCTTCGAGATTTCAGACCAATTAGCAATGGTGGAAATGTCACATTCTGGAACAATTCAAATGGGATAATTCAAGGTTATGGTGTTCTTTCTACGGGAAACTTCTTTTTTCAGATGGTTGCTTATGTAGAAGGCCTTAAACACAATCTCATCAGTGTTGGTCAACTATGTATGCCAGGCCATCATGTTGAATTTGATAACCAATTTTTCTATATAATGACAAGCGATAGGAGCACTTTCTTGATCAATTCCAGACACGAAGGTACTATGTATCCTCTGGATGTATCTCTGATCATAGGCAAACCGCAGTTATGCTTCCTATCTCAAGCAGTATCCAAAGTTAGGTAGATTTGGCACCGTAAGCTAGCTCATCTCAACTTCAGATACATCAACAATTTGGTCACCGGAGAACTAGTCAGAGGTGTTCCAGTCCTCAAGTTTAGAAATGATACTCTCTATCCTACATGTGAATGTGGAAAGCAATTTAAAGAAAGTCACCCCATGGTGATTGACTCTTCAATTTCTGAACCATTGGAACTCTTGCACATTGATCTCTGCGATCCATCTACCGTTGCCAGTCTTCATCACAAGAAATACACATTGGTTATAGTTGATGACTTCACACGTTTCACATGGTTCTTCTTTCTATGACTCACGTCAGACACACCGCAGGTGTTGATCAATTTCATCAAGGAAATTGAACTTTAGATGAAGCTTCCACTTAGACGTATTCGAAGTGATAATGGAATTGAGTTTACTAATAATCTACTAAATAGTTTCTTTGTTTCTGAAGGCAGTACTCACAACTTTTTGGCTCCTTACACACCGTAACAAAATGGGGTAGTAGAGTGAAGGAACCAAACTCTAGTAGAAGCTTCCAGATCCATTCTTAACTTCGCCCACCTTCCTCTCTAATTTTGGGCCGAAGTAGTGGCCACAACCTGTTTTGTACAAAACTGAAGCATTGTGTACAAACCTCTCAACAAAACACCGTATAAGGACCTAACCGCAAGCCATATGTCCGTTTCTTCCATATATTTGGGTGTAGATGTTTCGTAATCAACACAGAGACCACCTCAAAAAATTTGCACCAAAGTATGATGAAAGCATCTTCCTTGGCTACTTCAATAACAATGTTGCTTATAGAGTTCTCATTAGACGCACAACACTGATAATTGAAAGCTTCGATGTGAAATTTGATGACTATCACATCCGCAACACCGCTCCATCAAACCGAAACCACAAAAATTCTAGAAAGTGATATTCCCGCCTCTTCGGGTTCGTTAAATCTAATTGAAGTAAACTATGTTGATCTCTTCATCCCCGTAGAAACAACCAAGTTATCCAAAGTTCTTGCATCCCTGGAAGCTCAGCAGCATCATGCTAATGTATCTAGTCCTATACTGTCTGATGAGGTTTCATAAAATACTTCCACCTCGCCGGTTGAGGGGAAAAGTCTACTCTAGATCAAACACCAACCATCGAGGTTCCAGTACTAGAAGATGCAGCTCCAATCATTGTTCGTAGTATTTTTAACCTTCAAACGTTTCCTCGGACTCAGATGATGATAACATAGAAAACATTGACACAAGAATAGATTCAAGGATTGTCACACCCCCATCTGCTGTCCAGGGGGAACCTTCGAAGGTTCAAGGGCAACTCCCGTCTGGTCTCCAGGAGGAACCTTCACCATCTGGCCAAGAAAACTCTTATACCACCTTCCCAATTCAAGACAATTCAGCAGGATGTTCTCACGTCCAAGGGGAACTGCCATGTCCAACCGCAAAGTCTTTCAGTATTGAAGACATTCCCTCCATCGTAGCTACTGATCATTTGCATCCCTGTATACATGTATGGACGAAAGACCACCCACCAGGTCAAATCATCGGCAATCCATCTGCAGGAATCGAGACTTGATCATTTAAGGACTTATCCGATCACTGTCACTACACAACGTTTCTGTCCTCGGTCGATCCCCAAACGATCAAAGAAGCATTATTATACCAAACTAGATATCCGCAATGCCTGAAGAGCTACAAGAATTCAAAAGAAATAAAGTATGGCAGCTCGTTCCGAAGTCGCAAGGCCACACCATTGTTGGTACTAGATGGGTGTACAAGAATAAGTTGGATGAATCCAGTACGGTCATCCAAAACAAGGCAAGGCTAGTTGCCAAGGGATATAGTCAACTTGAAGGTATTGACTATGATCAAATATATGCTTCGTTAGCACGAATGGAAGCTATCCAAATCTTCTTACCATATGCAGCTCATAAGAACATCAAAGTTCATCAACTGGATATGAAAAGTGCCTTTCTCAACGGCGAGTTAAAAGAGGAGGTCTATCTTCATGAACCTCCTGGTTTTGAAAGTCTTGAATTCCCAGATCACTGCTACAAACTTGAAAAAGCAGTCTACGGTCAAAAACAAGCTCCAAGAGCATGGTACGAAATCTCTTAGAATTTCTTGTCTCGTCCGGATACAAAAGAGGTGTGACTGATCCCACTCTATTTAGAAAAGCAAATGGTGATCATCTTATGCTTGCACAAATATATGTGGATGATATCATGTTTGGTTCATCTGATCAAAAAATGGTGAATGAATTTGCTAAGCTCATGACCAACAAGTTCCAAATGAGCGTGAATAGAGAGATTAACTTCTTTCTAAGACTTAAATTGAAAAAAGTCCCTCAAGGGATATTCATTAATCAAGCGAAATACACCTCTAAACTGTTAAAGAAATATTCCATGGACAACTGTGATGGGTTTTAGTCATAAGAACATCCTATGTGCTCATACAAACCCTAATGCTTGGATATAGGTTTCTCTATTGTACATGCAAGTTATCCAAGACTATAAACCCTAATTCTAGACTACAAGTAATCATATTAACATAAGAATGGGTTTAAGACATTACCTTGATTGTTATGTAGCAATAACAATCCAATTCCTCCTTGTATTGACTTTAGAAAGCTTAGAGTCACAAATGTCACTCCTCTAATGGTTCACAAACACCAAGAGCAAGAGGATGGAGACTGCCCTAAAACGTGTGAAACCCTAGAAGGATGCTTAGCCGCGTTTTTGGGTCATAAGGGATGTATATAGTTAGGCTATTAGGGTTATCTAACAAGGAAACCCTAAATTGGATGCTTAAGCCCTAAGCAACCCATGGATTCCTTTCCTTAAGGCCTTGGACGATTTCCTCATGGGCTTGCCCATAGAATTCATCCACTCTTTAATATAAGGCAATCCATAGCCCAAATTGCAATTATCTTATAATTACAATTCCAGTCCCTTAAGTTTAATCAATCTCTTTTAGTCACAAAACTAATTACCAATTAATTCTTGACTAATATTAATTAAACAATATGATTTCTCCTTTAATATATTATTCTCATAATATATTAATAAATCATATTTAATCCTTTCTCACCATAATTCATCCTATCAAGTTGCTTTGGTGAAGACAACCGAAAAGGACCATGCACCATCGGGTCAAGTACATACCAAAATAGTTATGGACTTAGACACTAATCCAAAAGTCTCCAACTTGGATAAGTCTAATAACTATTATGCATATGACTTTAGATTCTGATATGCAATCGGCTCTTTCCAAAGCTGTTGTCAATTCTGATCCTATCAGTTACACGTGTCCTTTAGATAAGGGATCATATATTCCTCCATTCTAGATATTGTATGAGATATGATTTCAAATCATGCTCTTTGTACTATTTCTCGACTTCCGATTTATGACGACTGACCAATTGAACAAATCAAATTATCCCAAGCCCGACCGAGCATTTATGTTTGTCATCACTAAACCATCGAGAGGCCCAAAGATATCACTTTTATCCTACTTGGGATAAAAGGAAGGGATAAACTTTGATTTAATGCTCGCTTGCACTTACTCACCGAATCACACACAACAATATGTTTTATGACACCAAGTTACTGTTTCGTTTACATCTTATCAATGTGCAACCGATTAGCAAGATACAACTCACACATCTCGGTTTCAAGAATATAAGATGTTATCGTCTCGCCAATCACTCGTGATACAATCCATGGAGTGATCCAAGTGAGCGTGGGTTTGATCCAATGCTCAAATTCATATTTATAAGCACTCATGAACGTTACAACAAACATTTGCTTATGTCTAATACTCTTTTAGACAATCCACACACCAATTCACGATAGTCTTCATTCATACCTACTTCCAACATATGAACAACTGTGGCCCGTTCGAATAACTTGACTGTTCTTAATCAATTAAGTTATTCAGGAAGTCAAAACATGCAAAGTGAAACACAAGAATAATACTAATCCCATATGGCCTCAAACCTTTGAGCATAAATAAAAACACCTTTTTATTTATCACCATATCGATTACTCATTATTTGTCGTTTCGGGTAATCAACTTCTTACTTGAATTATTACACTTCTCCTATGCTCTTAGTATGCACACAATGTTTACCTATGGTTCTTAGTTTGTGAAATAGATCAAATCGAACACATTTCCAATCATTCTCATTTCACAACTCCTAATCCATTTTATAAATGTAAGAATATCAATTATTGCCACTTATAGAATATGCTAGATTCTAACATTTTATGCAAGGATTCTTTTGTAATATCACTGCACCAAAGTCTCAAAGACTATTGCCAATCAAATTATAAAAGTCCTCTATTGGAGATTTTTACAAGACAATTCCATAGATGTGATGTCTCTCACTCAAAGTACATTCCTTTGAACATATGACAACTCATTCTCAATAGAATCTTATCTATATAATAATGTCAATATGGCCCATTTAATACTATACTTCCAACTACTCACAATCAACCAATCCTAGGCGAACTTTGGATTGTCCTTTGATAGTTGTTTAATTATTTTGGTCAAAAACCGATTCTAGTCCTTTTTCCCTCTAAATGCGCTAAACATTTGGAGACTTTTAGAATGGTCAAATATTATAACATTTGTAATCGATCCTGTAACCGAAGCGTATGGGACATGATGCAAAACGTCTTACATAAAGATTTGATACTTTATCAATCTTTTGCCATAATGTTTTATTTGCTATATTCTCAAAATTCGAATGGTGAAGAGGAATGACGTAATCATAATCAAAATTTTAAGAACACACTATGTACTTTTGACTAAATTTATTAATATTCCACAGCCTAAGCCTTTAGATTTAAAATGAATCATAATATTCTCTACCTTAATTATAGCAAAACAACTATTGCATCCTTACAACTTTGCAAAGAATGACTCTTGTTTTCTATAATTAATATTGCCAACTTGCAATACTTTGCTTAATAATCATACAATCATAACATTTATGCTCCCACTATCATGATGATTATTATAAAACATAACACTCATGCTCCCACTAGGTTCGACATGTATTCATAAACATCTTAACTTTCAGAAAAACAATACCTATTAAATATCTTAAGTCCATGTTTCTAATACTTAGTACTTTGATAATCTTTTATCAAAGCTTCTTGAACTTATACACCTTTGCCTTAGATAGTTCATATGTGTGTCTAAACAAGTAAGACTAATTGCCAAACCTCACAACTCAAATCATGGAAAGGGATATCGTAACCATAATCGAATTTGAGAATGCAATTTTACAATCACTATCTTTTTAAAATCTTTCTTAGTGAAAGCATTTCCTCACAATCATTTTCATGAAGGAGGAAATCTTATGACACTTAGATTTAAATGGTGTATGTGTTCCTATCCATGTGAATTTGTTAAAACCAAAGTTTACGACAAATTCAAACTCATATGGACTGAACTTTCTTAATCTTGGTTTCTTGCCTTATGGTAGCACAGCTGCCCACCATGTCTCCCAAGTAGGTAAGCAGTTCACCTTTTCCTATCAAAATACTTTACATTGATCAAGTTCCTTGCCTTTTATGCATTCAAATGAGAACTTATAGGACTCATATGCACAATTAACTCAATTGGATAGGCATAAAAAACAAAATAGTGTCAACACGATAGGTTGTAAACCTCAACTCGTGTGCTAGTGATGATCGATAAGGTTTATTTGATTTGTTCTTGAAACCTTTCAAGACCATTAAGACTCCCACTGACTCCTTGACATATTAGATTCTATTGTCAATAAACATTTCTTGACAACCAAATATTCAAGAGTTAGTGTAGTTTTTATCATAACACTTCATAAAATGGTCCTAGTTCGTCTTTGACTTATCCAAGACATCACAACTTTCGACATTTGATGAATGTTAAAAAACTACTTAATACTTGTCACTTATTGCCACAATTTTAACTTTAAGACTTGTTATTGGAACGAAGTATGATTGACTTTCTTATTTAACCATTTCTTCAATTCTTGATTCCTCTTCTTAGACATACAATTGTACTAAGACTCACTTAGAGGATCAATTGAGATATGGTTCTTAATCATTAAGACCTATAATAAAGCATAAAAGGTAATCTCCTTTCTTCTTAGAATGGAGAAACTTTTATCTTTATGCCTACTTGATTCTTCTTATTCGTTTTGCTATTGATTTAAACTTTTTCAATCAATTCAGAATTACACTTAATCTTATGAGTATAATCATATTTATTAAACTTTTAGTAAACCATGACGAATATCTTGTTACTCTTATGGTGGACTTTGACCAACACACAACTTTGTGTACTCGATCTACTAGTCCCTCACTTAACACTTTGTCAATGAATTAGTATAATTTCCAAATATGAAATTTCTCATTCTTCGTGCAACCAAGTTGCATGATTCCAAATTACTATCCAATTGAAACTTGGGCAATGAGAAACTCTCCCTGTTTAGTAAATTCTCGACTTTTCCATAAACACCATAAATAAGAATCATATCCATTTGTTGTAGAAATATGGAAACACCAATTTTCATAGCGATTTCATTGCAAGGAAATAAACAAATAAATAAATAAGTCATACGAAAATTTATTTTATTTATAAAAGCAGCGGAAAACATTTGTCATTACAATGCAAAATCCATTGAAAACTATGTATTTCAAAAGGAAAATTTCTAACAACTCTGTCATAACTATCTAAGCTCAAAATCTAATCTTCAAGTCCATGCGATCAAGATCCATTCCTCGTGATTAGATTCATCTTGCTCTTTCACCAAGCTTACATTCTTTTCATCGATCCTGCAAAACATTCAAATGCAATCTTATCACATCATGTACTAAGAATCAATGAATAGGAACTTAACAGAGTTAGATAGTGGATTCTACCTGAAGTGCAGCCATACTCTATGACTCTCCCATCTTCTGGACTCTTCAGGTTCTTTGGGTAGACTTGTATCCAACGCCCTTTCTTTTGGCAACAAATGCAGGTCGGTTCTCCTAGAACGTCCTCGGAAGCATGGTCGGTTGACTTTCCCAACAACTACGCTCCATTGCTTCGCCAAATCATTTTTGATTCAGTAGCAATGAGCATGTAATTTAGGTCAATGAGGTTGTGTCACGATCCATCATATAATACTTTCTTTTGAACTCATTATATGATTCAGGATGTGACTGCAAAACCCAATTCATAGCCAACTCATCTGGGAATGACACCCAACATTATCAACCTCTCAATGTGTGATTTCATTCCTAGAACGTGGGTACACACGGGTTTACCATCTTCATGTTTCATTTCCAATAGGGCTTTAGTGATATTGAACCTTTTAATTCTTCGATTTTGTGGGTTAGGGAGAACAATTGGAGGAGGTGGAGGAAGTGAAGCATGATTTCTTGTTCATCGATCGAATCGTGGAATACCATCTTCATGTGGAATGCTTGTTCCACGGGATTTGGGAAGACCATAGTTGTCGAACTTAGACATATACAAACCAGGAGAAACAAATTCAAGTTAGTTGATTGATTGAGTCCTTAGTAAATCATCCAAATGAAATACTAAGGTTAGGACCCAACACAATATTCCATAACTCGGGAGAGGGATGCCATAATCCTAATTGCAGAATATTTGAAGGTAAGTGAATGACGATTCACTAATTTCCACCATGAAAACGAAAAAGAAATTTAAGTTTTAAACCTACGAAAAACTCCTAGATCCTTTGAGATTCATTGAACATTTCAATGGCATGTTTAAATCTCGATATGCCCCTCTTGTTTGTGACTGGGATGTCGAGGATCACAAAGCGGGTGTGAATAACCATGCAAACTTACATGGTGCCCTCACATGTTACAATCACCTATTCGATGTGCCGATAAACCACACACGCTCCATCGAACTATGACAAACATGGAGTCACCCTTTGCTACCTTTTCTTAGAGCCATTTAGTGTGTCGGTAAACCACACATGCTCCACTAACGTCTTCGCAAGGGCACAAAGTGTAATTTCATGGAATTGCATCAATTCACTTTGCTTAGGTAACTAATGTTGGGGATTTGTAAAACATTTAGTTACTTTTATATTTCATTATACTTATAATGGAAGGTTTCGTCCTATTATACCCGTTCGGCTAACGACCCTCTACTAGTCAAGAGTGTGGTGGGTAAGATTGGATACCCATTCAATCGCCATTTTATAGGCAATTTTCTTAAACACCCCTTATAGACCAGCTTCGTGAATGAGACCTACTAACGGTAAGACTGACTTTTACTCATACATATATATAATGTTAGACTTTTAATGTTATATATAGTATATGGTGTATTTTACACTTTGAAAATACTAGGTGGTCAAATTTAATAATTATAACTTTAATTCAATTAAATTTTAAACCAAAACTATTATGGATTTATTAAACCTCTTTTAATTATACTCCTTAATTAATTAATAAAACCATAAGGGTGTGATTTGAACTTTTCAAAACATTACTAGGGTTTTAGAATTTAACATTCCTAATTAAACCTTTTAATCAACTTTTCAATTCCAAAACTTGAGGGAAAGTTTTGAAACATTTCAAAACATTAGGGTTAGAATTTAAATATACATCAAAATTAAATTATTAATCAAAATTTAAATTCCAAAACTTGAGGGCAAGTTTTGAAACCTTTTTCAAAACATTAGGGTTTAAACTGTTTAAATTTCAAAACAACAAAACTTTTGGGTTCAAATTTAAACTATAAAACCTAAAGGGGAAAATATGAAACTTTTCATAACAACAAGGATCAAATAACAAATAATCTTAATTAACATTTAATCACATAACTATCCATATTTGATTTATTTAATGATTTCTTGCAAAACAATTTACCAATTTAATGAAAATAATTAATCAATTATCACATAAGGAAACAAATAGTTTATTAATTGATAAATATCTTCAATTAGATCAAGAATATACTCAAATATATCAAAAAAACGGATTTATATTGATCTAATATGATAAGGCAAGTATCCTCAAGCAAAAACAGCAAGAAATCCCATTTTTCCCTCTTTCTGACCGACTGACTCATCGAGTCATCATGGACTCGGTGAGTTCATCTATAGACTCGGCGAGTTCAGCCCCCAGAATCCCAAAATATCGATTTTTAAGCTTGAACAACCAAACAAAGCGTCAATACAATAGAAACCAATCAAGGCTCTGATACCACTGATGGGTTTTAGTCATAAGAACATCCTATGTGCTCATACAAACCCTAATGCTTGGATCTAGGTTTCTCTATTGTACATGCAAGTTATCCAAGACTATAAACCCTAATTCTAGAAACAAGTAATCATATTAACATAAGAATGGGTTTAGGACATTACCTTGATTGTTATGTAGCAATAACAATCCAATTCCTCCTTGTATTAACTTTAGAAAGCTTAGAGTCACAAATGTCACTCTTCTAATGGTTTACAAACACCAAGAGCAAGAGGATGAAGAGGAGAGAGGATGGAGGCTGCCCTAAAACATGTGAAACCCTAGAAGGATGCTTAGCCACGTTTTTGGGTCATAATGGATGTATATATAGTTAGCCTATTAGGGTTATCTAAGAAGGAAACCCTAAATTTGATGCTTAAGCCCTAAGCAACCCATAGATTCCTTTCCTTAAGGCCTTGGACGATTTCCTCATGGGCTTTCCCATAGAATTCATCCACTCCTTAATATAAGGCAATCCATAGCCCAAATTTCAATTATGTTATAATTACAAATCCAGTCCCTTAAGTTTAATCAATCTCTTTTAGTCACAAAACTAATTACCAATTAATTCTTGACTAATATTAATTAAACAATATGATTTCTCCTTTAATATATTATTCTCATAATATATTAATAAATCATATTTAATCCTTTCTCACCATAATTCATCCTATCAACTTGCTTTGGTGAAGGCAACCCAAAAGGACCATGCACCATCGGGTCAAGTACATACCAAAATAGTTATGGACTTAGACACTAATCCAACAAACTGTTCTTTAGCTAAGGTCCCCATGGCCTTCAGATATAAGATATCTATTGATCCCTCAGGTGAATCAGTTGATCACAAGACTTATAGAGGTATTATTGGCTCATTCATGTACCTCACCGCAAGTCGACCATATAATTGTCTTTGCAATACGTGTATGCGCAAGGTACCACGCTGACCCGAAAACGTCACATATGACCGCAACCAAGCAGATTCTATGGTACTTAAAGGGTAGAAAGACTCTTGGCCTATGGTACCTTACAGTGAACAAATTCAGTCTACAATCATTCATTGATGCGGATCATAGCGGATGCAAACTAGATTGTAAAAGCATCTCCAGTGGATGTCAATTTCTGGGTGGAAGACTCATCAGCTGGTCATCAAGAAAACAAAATTGTGTATCTTTGTTTACCACGAAAGCTGAAAATGTTGTTGCTGCCAGCTGTTATTCACAAGTCTTATGGATGAAATCCAACTATTGGAATACAAATATAGAATGTTGCGTATACCAATCTATTGTGACTCTGAAAGTCCTATAGCGATTTCTCACCATCCAATTGAGCACTTAAAGACCAAGCATATTGAACTACGGTATCATTTCATAAAAGACCACATCCTAAAAGGTAACATTGAACTAATTTTTGTCAATACTCATGAAGAGATTGCTGATGCATTTACAAAGGCACTTGACTCTCCAAAGCTCAACAGTTACTTACAAATGTTAGGATTGATGAATCCGGACCCACAATTCTTTTTGAATTGATAGGTACTGCAGACCATCCTTGATCTCTGTTACGGTCCTAATTAAAGTTATCTATGATAGATGGTTTTGTTATATCCTGTGTACCGCAACCATATATTATATTTATACTTCAATGGTCTTTATTGTTTGTTGTTACTAATCTTTGATTATAAAAAGAATAATCCATCCGTAATTAAGTTTCAATCTGCAATCACTTTGATTATAAAAAGAAATTGTTTTATTAATTATTGAAGCATGGTGTGGTATTTAATGATCCTTCATTAAATAAGAAAAACATTAAAAAACATTCTTTGTATAACTGTCCCATTCTTTTTGAATAAACCTTATCTCAAACCTATTTTAGGTATGATGACAAAAAGAACGATTTCCCAAAATCAAATCCCTTTAACATGGGAAATCCCTTTAACCTGTCACCTCCATTAAACTTATCCCCTTCCTATTACCCCCAAAACATCAAATCAATTGCAACTTCCCTTTTACACAACGGATTAATCCCACCCTGACCACACGTTCTTCAGACGTGGTGATGAAATCTGACATTTCATTAAATGCTGACCCCTTTTCATAAATCTCGAAAAATAGAAGAAAACATTTTTTAATCTGTGGCTGAGATTTTCTATTCTAATCCAAGAAAACACCCAAACGTTTTTACCTAATTTCACATAGGGTAAAATGTTTTACCGCTCCAAATTAGCCACTCTAAAACCCCCTTCTTCTTCCCAAAGAAAGGTTTATGCTTTCTGAACTTCGAACTTTTTCTTGCACTCTGTTTTTCTTGTAAACCCTCTTCAACTCCAAAAATGATGAAATCAGGCATCTCCAAGAAACACTCCAAGGATTCTGGATCAACAAACCCTACTGGTTCAGACTCTACATCGAGGCACCAAATACCAACGATTGCTTCAAGTAGTTTTTGGGTTGTGTTCGAAGAGCATTCCTCCTACAATGCTCCAATCAAGTTGATGTTCAAGTTTCTATCTAATCACCCATTGTTTGTTCCCTTCGATTCCTTCACAGACATGGTTCCTCTCTCAAATCTTTTCAAATGTGCCTTCTCATCATATCGACCCCTCGAAAATCTTCAAGAGGTGCATCTGAACTTGTTAAATGATTCTTTGGTCATTCTGACTAAAGAAAAGTTCCTCACTCCCATCAACCTGCTAGTTCATCCTTCAATCAAGGTTTTCAACCCTAGTATGGTGGACATCCTTTGTGCACTCTATCAAATGGGTTACCAAAAGAGGATCAAAGGCATAGGCAAATTATAGAAAAATCAACTGCCTACGGTATGGCAATTTGTTTGACACTTTGTGCTCCGCAACCTATCCAGCAGAACCAGAGGCACTGATAATATGGTTCTCAAGCTCCTAGAGTTGGTGTGGAGTATTTTCACTGGCCATGATGTCAACTACGGTCAGATCCTATGGGATGACTTCTTGCAGTACATTCCCAAAGAAAGTCCAATTGAGAACGCTACCGAACTCACTTTTGCTAGGTTTTGGTCTTTATGCATCTCGGATCTTCATGCGGATGCAGAACATATCATGGTCAACAACATCAATCTCTTCATCACTAAAGATCTCAAAACGTACAATCCCTTTACTGATCAGTTTTCTTTTGGACCTATCAGATGGCTGCCAGTCCACATTCTCTCTACTCTTGGTCTTGAAACTACTGATGTTTTAGACCATATAGAGGCTACGCAAGGTTTTGCCCCATACCTTTCTACCCCGCCTCTACAAACCACATCCGCTATCACTGTCCATGGTAGTAATGCATCCCATCCTCCACCACTCTATCAAACGTGTCATTATCACAAAGATGCAAGAAGTTGGCCTCACCTCATCAAGGTCCGCACAACACCAAGAAACATGGAACTCCTAAGAAAAAGGATGCTCCCAAGCAAGCTGACCCAAGCTGAGGCCAGACTTGACCATGGGTCAAGGAGACCGAGGAAGCTTAGGAAATCCTACTCTGCTTACATCTTTTATAGGTGGTTTAGGCATGGTGAGCACAGAGGTGCAAGGATCCGTAAACCCGAGGGACAGCTCTATATGTTTCCAAGGAATTGACGACATCAATCTTAATCACTCATGGAGTACTTATCAACCAACCAATGAAGCCGAAGCAAAGAAATATGCCACTTTCCATAGGTCATTTCAAGCACGAAAAGCTCGTCAAACAAAGCAGCTTCAACAAAAACAACTGGAGATTCAATCTGTAGCCAAATACTTGGCGGGCACAATCAATAATGCCAATATCATATTCACCATTCTGAAAGTACAAGAGTTCATGGATGAAATGGTCGATACAATCCGCAAGGCTCATTCCACTCATGGTCGTGAAGGTACATCTAAACTCCCTCCAGCTCCAACTCCACCAGCAAGAGATTCTCAAGATGATGGAACTGCAATAGAAGTTAGCTCCGCTCCTATCTTCGGATTTGATAATGATGATCTGAATGAGGTAAATCAGCCTAACTCTCCTGATGATGACATGATGATGTTTGATGATGAAGAGGAATTGAGTGGTTCTCAACACTCAACCACAAAGCCCAAGGAGAAAAAGAAGAAGAAGAAGATGGATGTGTCTAGAAAAGATTTTTTGACTGTATAGTCCAAAGTAGATCAAATTCTTGTTGCGATCAAGTCCACTCAACCGTAATCTGAAGACCATCCAGTACCATAGTCCTTAATATAAAGAATTGAAAGAATGGAAACCCTTGAAAGACTGGCTGCTGAGCGAGTATCTCTAAAAGTTGAAATGGGAATCCGATCTCTGGATACAAGTTGCCAAGCTGATCACAAAAAAATATGGCTTGTGCAGAGCACCTCATCTCTGAGGTATTCGCAATCAAGGAAAATTTACAAACAACTATTGCAGATCAGTCCTCTCTCTCTCTCACACAGAAATTGATAGCTGAGACTCACACTGCCTATGAGTCCACTATCTTAGTCCTTCATTCAACCATCAATAGACTTCAACAATCCTTATCGTCTAATTTTCATGGCCTTGAAATTCTACAACTCACAAAGGAGATTCATTGGCTTCTCTTCAACATCGCCATCTAAGACAATCAGCAACAGGCTGATGTTCTTAAAGCTCAGTTTCAGGAGGTGTGTGCCAAGCTCGATGGTCTCAAACAATGGCTTGTGGAAGCTCCGGGTCTGAATTCCTCAAGAGGGGGAAGTGAAGAAGACCTTCATGAAAAATACCATTAGTATGAAGAAGATCCTCACTCAAACAATGGTTCTCATCATAGAAGCCCTTGCCCCCCCCCCTTCATCATAACTGAGAAAATTCCTTCACCGCAACCGTCACCGCGACCATCTCATCATAAGAGTCCAAGCCATCAGTCTCCTCCACCGCAACAGACAATAGTTCTTTCTCCTGAACGACCTAAGACTCCTCCTCACTTCAACAATATAGCATCTAATATGTCATCCGAACACTCCGATGACTCTCCTACGACGAAACAAAAGAAAGCAGATTGGAAAGCAGCCAAATTTGTTGAACTCATCTGGAGAGAAAATGATTTTGACATCACCTTTGACGAATCCTTAATCAACTCTTGGATTAACCCCCATCGCTGACTACTGGATGATGACTACAAACCTTACCTTACCTATGTTGAACCTCCCTTAGATGGTTACTGGGATGTTCCAATCTCTCCTAAAGCCACATACTTCACTGTATTTGAGCCCTTTGACCTTAGCCTACCGGATCACAAAAGACTGCCCATGGATTTCGACAGACTCAATCGATTCTATGTCAAACATGCCTCTTCCGTACAGAACATATGGTCTAATGGCAGACCATCTGCAGTCAAGAACTTCAAGCCCCTTAAATTCATGAAAGTTGACTTTATTCAATACACTCTTACAAGAATGAATTAGGACTATGTACGCACCCAACCTGACTTCCCATATTTGAATCCATAAGAAGTATTTCTAATAGTTAAGATATTCGAAAAAAAATGCGAAGAGTATCCAAAGATGATAATAGCACTTGAAAGGGAAAGCACATTTCTGAAGGAAACTCTCTGCGACTTTGCCAAAATTGATGCCGAAGTTGACTCGGTTCTGGAAAAGAATTTTAATCTACCTCCATTTGATCCTGCACCAATGCCTACGGAAGGTTATCAAGAGAAATCCGTAGGTGCAAAAGGAAGGTCGATAATGTCAAATACTTCATCCCATAACCTCTACGAATCATCTTACAAGGAAGCAA
Source organism: Lactuca saligna (assembly GCF_052625555.1). Classification (NCBI taxonomy): domain Eukaryota; kingdom Viridiplantae; phylum Streptophyta; class Magnoliopsida; order Asterales; family Asteraceae; genus Lactuca; species Lactuca saligna. The sequence goes on along the minus strand of NC_136419.1, from coordinate 207,443,346 downwards.
CTAGAAATCTGTTGAACCACAGTAGAAAAATCAAAACACACGACTGCCAAAGTCAAGTTCGAGATTTTAAGAAGGATCACCTGGCTGAAAAATATCATAAAGTTTTGGTGGATTCTGATCAAGTTCCTTAAACTTGATAAGTGAATAAAAGTTAAAGAGGTCACTTAGGGGGGAAATTGTTAAATCTTGGAAGTGACCCTCTTGAACTTTGCCTACCGCAGTCCTCAAGAATCCGCAATCAAACCCTTCTCAGCAACCTCATCTGAAGTCATCATCAAAACCACAGTCTTACTTATTCTTTCCTTAGTTTAACTTTATCTACTTTTCTGTAATACTCTCTATAGTCCAGTATGCCTTCAATGGCTACTCTTAGAGATGTGATCCAATGTAACTCTTGAGACAGAGTCTCTATATATAGAGCTCATTCTTTCTCAGTTAATATAGATATCTAAACCACCTTAAAATCTCTCCGTTACACATCTTTTCTTAATCTTCTTACTCTCAAAGTTCTCTTGAACATAATTGATTATTACATCTCTTCGGAGCAAGTCACTTGTGACTTTATCACTAAGCTTGATCTCACTCACTCACTTGGTCTGAATGCATTCCATGTTGTGACAACCCAATGTTTATTACGTTACATTACCCCGTTAACGTTAACAGAATATTCCATTTTATAAAGGTTCCATTAATTAGAGGTCGGTAAATAAATAAATGTTTTATTTATTTATATTCTTGTGTCGTTGTAGTCGAAATAAGATAAATAAACACACGGGATATACATTGCTATTTAGTTGGAAAAAGTTAGTCTTTAATATTACGACCACTAAATCTGGTGCGACTAAAATCCCCGTTAAACGACAGTATCGGGTAGATTTACACTGAGCTTCAACTCAAGCCCCTATATAAGGGGGAGTAAACCCCATTTTAACCTTTTTTACCCTCCCTCTATACTCTCTCTCATACAAACCTGATTTCACCTCAAATCTGCAACCGAACGCTTCGAAATTGTAAGACCTTCAACCCTAACTTGTTCTAAGCGTGCATTATTATCTTTTTAGCCTAAAAATCACATGATTGAGATATGAAAAAGGAGTTTACGGCCTAAGAGCCTCCTTAGGCTGTAAACACCCAAAAAGGGGCCAAAATGACCCAAACTTGTCCCATTGAGCCTAGGTCCCATTGAGCCTAGGAACCATTACGGCCCAAGCACATGATTAGGCTGTAAACACCTCTTAAACTTGTCTAAATGCCCCAAAAACACTCCCAAACCACCTGTAGGATTAATACATAAATTAGGGACTTGCTATTTCAGGTTTAGGTCATTCAAACACAAGGAAATAGGGGGTAGAAAGGAGTTTACGACCCAAGCAAGTGCCTAGGCCGTAAACACCTCCAAACCATGTCAAATGATGGTTTTAATTTCTCCAAATGGCCTCACACCTCATTATAAAATACTAGAAGTGTAGTAGGGACTTTAAACTTCAATAAAAGCTCAAGATAGGAGTTCACGACCATGAAATACCATAGGGGGTGGTTCATGGGCTGTAAACTCCCATGTAATCCCTTTAATCCCCTTAAATCCACACATACAAGTTAGATTTGGACATAACAAATTTCCACAATCAATATGAGGCATTAAACACCGTAGAACACCCTCACTATGAGTTTACGGCCGTAAACTCATGGGGAGTAGCCCCAGGGCCGTAAACACCCTATGGTGAGTTTACTCTTGGAGAGTAAACTCCTTTCCTAAGTCATTCATGCTCTTAAATGTTACCCGAGACACCCCAAACACTTAACCAAAGTGTTTTCCATTCCTTAGAGTGCGTATACTTGTTTAATTAGTATATAATATACTAATTCTATGTGAACATATGTTATCATATGTTAAATAGGTCTCTATGTGTGTCCAAGTCCTTACTTGACACCGAGCACCCAACCGACGCCTTCGTCGGATACACTTACACCAGGTGAGTTCATACCCCTGAATGAACCTTTTAAATGTTTTTACGTGTTTTATAGGGGGGAATACAAGTTAAACATGCCAGTTATCATATCAATCACATGTGATTGATAACCCGCATGCACAAGGATTTACCACACTGTAAACTGTTTTACCGAGTAGGACACTATAAATGATTTTCTAAAATGTTTTCACTTGTTCAAAACTCTTACTTATACTGTTTTATCAAAGTTCATTTTCAACCTAGTTTATGAAAGGTTTCCAAAGAAATTCTAAAGATTTACAAATTTATTTTACCGAAAGAAATACAATGTTGTGCTTTTCCTAAGTATAACGGTTTTTCCAAGGTTTTCATCAAAGTTCTCTTTCTTGTCGTACACTTTTACTTTAACCTGTTAGATACCACTGCTTCGATTTTACCTAGTTTTAAACTCCTACTCGATAACGCTTTGATTTCATGATACACTTATACTTCACGATTCGATTATCCCACACTGTAAGCTTATACTTCACAAGTCGGTTATTCCACTGTACGCTTATACTTCACAAGTCGGTTATTCCACACTGTACGCTTATACTTCATGATATGATTCCACTTGATACACACTCAAGCGTAGTTAGATGTATGTCTGTTCTTGTCGCCCTATTTCCTTTTCTACGTTGAGATGTGGTCTGGTGGGATCGGATGTTTATCCGAAGGTCGTTTGATTCATTAGTTATATATTATGTACACAAGCATAGACATATATGATTTCTTTAGTCAGTTCAGTTATGATACTCTACCTCTAGTTCAACACTGTATTGGAAACACACTACCCACTATTTGGGATGCATCTTCGGGACACGGCCTTCTTCGTCGTCTAGATGGTAACCAGAGTCTCCTGTAGGGAGAGCGGACATTGTGTGTATAGATCTATACGGGATTCACACCCCCGCACCCTGACTGCTAGCTACAGTCCACGACCCAACAAGCCAAGGGGTGACAAATGTCATAATTTATAGACGCTTGTAGGGCGTCAGGTACTCTAGTGTCGGTTAGTATGGTTACGAGTATCCCAGGTTGCCTTATAATTCATGGCCTTAAGGTAACGGTATTATACCAGCAATTTACACTGTATGCTGGGAACCCATTTTCAGAGTCATACTGTTTTTAGACCTTGCAAGCTGTATCTTTCATTTGATACTGTCTGCGGTCTGTATTCTCTGTTTTAGACCTTGCTAGTTGTATCTTTCATTTGATACTGTCTACGGTCTGTATTCTCTGTTTTAGACCTTGCTAGTTGTATCTTTCATTTGATACTGTCTGCGTTCTGTATTCTTTGTTTTAGACCTTACTAGCTGTATCTTTCATTTGGTACCTTCTGGGGTCTGTATCTCCTTTTGTTAGACTGAGCCAGGCGTGTCGTTCGTTCGATACTCTCCTGGAGTCTATGATTCCTTTTTGCCTTAGTCAGCAGTCCTCACTGCTGAGGCATATGTTATTTCCCTGACTTCTCTTGCTTTCTTTAATAATCAAACTCAATATTTTGATAATGATAGCGATTAAGAGAAAACTACTTCTCACCACATAACTCCGTCCAGTCTTGGTAGAAGGCTGCTTTTGTTAAAGAAAATATAGGATTTTCTGGAAAAGACACTAATGTAATGGATACTCTAAAACTACCACTTTTATTAAAGTTATTTAAATAAAATGACACTAAATACTTATGAACTCACCAACATTTGTAAAAATGTTGATACTTGCTTTTCAAATAACTTGTATTCTCAAGTCAGCATTAGATAGGTACCTCCCCGGAGCTTTTGATGAAGAAAATTTAGTACCAAGCTACTTTAATATCATTACTTGTATTACTTTGATGTATTGTAATGAAAACCATGTAAAACTATTACTATTAATGCAATGATTTTTGTACTTCGATTTACTATATTACATATGTTGTGATACTTGACATGACGTCATCCACCCTGAACGTTTCCGCCGTTCCGGTTTTGGGGGGTGACAGATTGGTATTAGAGCATTATTTATAGTGAGCTAAGTATATCAATTCATAAAAGATATACAACATATAAATACAAAAGGGATAAAACACTATGACCAAGAATTATACTTTAAAATATAACCATATTTTACCAAAGTACAATAACATCCAGAATCTAAACACTTGAACACAAGTATCACAAGAAGAGCAAGAATAAAAGTCTTTGGATGTTGAGCACCACAGTCAAACCTGGGCAGCTATGTAATCATACGCTGGAATAAATGTAACCTGATCAACTACATTTATTCGAGATGCAATGAACGTGTGCTTGGGAGTGATAGTGGTGTTGCAATAGATCTGAAACTTACCAACTAGGAATGCTAGAGCCAAATATCAAGTTAAAATACTATAGGAGTATTTTGGAACACTAAAAGACTCACAATAATCCCATAATCATAATCAGAAGATAAGAAACAAACAAGAAATTAAAATACCATAGGGGTATTTAAGGATACCTAGATAACCCTGTGAGAAGAACTAAAAGGAACCTTATTGATATACCTACCACTACAAAGAGTATACTCCCAAGGTTATATATAATAAGGATCCCATAGGCTAAGAATGTGTGGTTTCGCCCTATTTCCTTTTCCTCGTTGGGATGTGGATCTAGAGTAGTATCACATATTCGAAGGCCTATTGGATCTAAGCTATATATGATTTGTATACCCTGTGTAATCGTAGCAGGACTCGATATGAATCACCCAGTGAAATGTTAATAATCTCTTAGGATTCTTTAGACATTTCCATTCTCGCATGAACCCTGTAGAAAACCCTACCCACTTCAGTACTCGGCAGAAGAGTTGATTCCGACCCCGAAGAAGTTCATTGAGAAGATTTCCAGCTCGGAAATGAATGAACTAGGTCGAGACTATTGAATACACCAAGTGCCTATATCTTTTAGGGATATCGGCGAGAGATTCGCCTAGACTTCCAAGATTTCCAATCATCCATCATGAAGTGATGACACCCAGAGTGGGATTCGGAAGTAAGGAGGGGTAGAAATTCAATATGTCCATACAAGAAGAGAACCCTAGGTAACTTTCCGAAGGAAACCAACACCGGTCCCAGTCGAAGATACGAGGTAGACAGAGGGAGCCAATACATGGAACCCGAGATGTGTCTTTTCCTCGTGCTCATCATGCTAATACACCCATAAAATAATACAATTTAGTGAGTTAGTGGTTACACTACTCACGCTATGTGTTAGGTAAATCGACGTTTCTCGATGCCAGTAACACGATTAGAACGGATCCCCACACCTCTGTTGAGGTTGTTTAGCCATAAGTCTTCATCAGCCTTTCTTTCTACGGTCTTCGTTCCGAACTGTTCTCAAATCTCTCCAGGCCGGAGAGTGAAACCTTTCCCAGTATAAAGGTAACTTAGTAGGGAACGACTCCCACCTTATGGCCTTTTTCTGATACTCATACTCCTACCTTGCATACCAGGACTACATTATACTCAGACAACCAGTACCCGAGGCACGGGAAAAATTTATGCCTAATAAAGTTAGGATAGATATGTCTAGGGTTAGCCATCGTCTCTCATTTTCTTGCGTTCCTTTCCATGTAGGAAAAGCCATGCCTCCGAAGAAGCGCAACCAGTCCGCAAGCAAGAAACCTGCTCTCCTATTCGACGAAGCTACGTTCCAAGCTGCAGTCTCAGCAGCCGTAGCAGCTGTCATGGCTCACCTGAATGCTAACAACGCCAATGTTAGCAAGGGCCCTATCGGGATTTTCGATCCTAGCAATGGATAGCAACATCCAACCTTTGCATACCCAGCCACCCAAGAACCTCAACCGAATCCACTGAAGAGAAAACTCAAGATCGAGGAAGGAGGTACCTCTGCTCAAGGACCTTCCGAAGGGCAACGAGCTGAGGCAGTCGATACCCCTGTCAATCCTTCCCTCCCGACTTCAAGAGGACTATATCTAGGAAACCTTCCCCACTACAGCAAGTGCAGCTACCATCATCATGGTATATGTCAGAAACTCCACTGTACTAGATGCAACAGGAAGGGGCGCACCTCCCGTACCTGCAGAGCCCCGGTTGAGTTTATTACATCAACCACTAATGCGGAGACCAATATAGTTTGTCACCTATGTGGTGAAAACGGACACATCAAAAGGAACTGCCCAACCGAAGGAAAAGACAAGGACACAGGAGGAGTCTGACCCTACTGCTTAGGGTGAAGCATCAAGTAACTCGGTAGATTTTTGGTACATCTCTCGATCCCAGATAACTAACGCAAAACATTAAAAGGCAAATTCAATGTATATACTTCCTCATTAAGGCGAAAGTTGCAACACTGTTATAAAATTTAAAATTCACCAGGTAAAACTATAATGGCAAAACATATACGTTACGACCATGTATAGTTAAGATGGATAGACCTAGAGTGAGTGAATTCCGCCTCTTTCTTATTCCTCGTTTGGTTGTGGATTTAGGGCCGAGTCGCTCAATCAACAGTCCTCCCCACCTTAATTATACATGACTAGTATATGTTATGCGATTATAGAAATGCCTTGTGAAAATCCATTCATGAAAAAGGTACTCTGTTCATAACACTTAGGACTCTCTATAGTTTCGCGTCGATTCGATCGGTCCAAGTATCCACGGCAGCGATATGCAGGATGAAACCCAAGACGCCTAGAACTTGTGTGCCTGTTCGGCGCATGACTCTATCGATATTCATTTTATATCATGTTGAAGTATGCCAACTTTGACGACCCTATCGACCATGGTTTGACTTCGTTCAACCATGTGTTCATCCCTAGTGCTGTGTAAAAAGAACTTTCTCCGTAGCCATTTCGGCAAATAAAGGTTCTTCCGGACCTAAACATAATACAAATAACTAAACCTAATGCGATCCGTCAGTCGTCACTTTTATTTCAAACCTTCTGAAGTACCCAGTAGAGGGGTACCACGCCCTGTTAACCAACCCTCCTTAGACAGATAAGAACCGAAGCGAAAGACACTGCATGTATTCCAAAAGACGATAACCACCCGAAGCATACCTAGTAGATTCCGTAGAAAGAGCTTTCGTCCTATCCCATGGAACGAGAGCTAGAGTCAAGACCATTGACTGCAACCATCCATTCATGCTCAGATCCCTGATTTGTGCATCGCAGCGGATGTCCCAGAAATCTGAAAGCTGCGATGAGTTAAACTCTGAGGAGAATGGATGAAGAGATTAATGTTCTGAGTAATGAAATCCTATACTCACTAGACTCAACCTAGACCAAGAAAACTCAGAACCTTCGGAAGAGTAGTCGCTGAAGATGTTTGCACTACTCAGGCACTTCGTCCACCCCGTTACAGAAAAATAGTGCCTAGGATCCTCCACCCTCTCACATGGAGGAAATCATCGTCGCCCTGTAGATGATAGACTTCATTCTCCGAAGTGAACACTAGAATACCAAGAACCACAGGATAACCTCCGCAGCTAAGATTACTTGATCAAAGTGCGAAAGTAGTTGCGTTAAGCCTCATTACCCAGATCTCGAAGAGATTATAGACTTGACACCAGCCTTGGTGTTACTCGAGGGGTTATGCAGGAGCAAGCACTTTCCGCACTAGAATAAACCAAAGTCTTAGAGGTTTATTGGACTATTACACGTTCCACGAATACTATCTCACGCAGAAATAGTAGAACCACCTCCCGAGATAGTCCAACACTCATCTGGGGAAACCCTATCTCCCTGACCCTGAGGGTTTCCGTTAGGGATATCACAAGATTCATTCGTGTAGGTTCATTTTGCACAAGATTGATGTCACACCCCGAAAACCGAAGGCGGAAACATTTCCGGGGCGGACTCCACGTTGAGTATCAAATCCAATGCACATAGTAAGCGAAGTAAAACACAAAACATTACATTACATTACATAGATATCACTACATCAGTTGAAAAGTAAAGTAGTACACGTTTCATAGTTACATAGTTTATACAAAAGAAAGACGTGACTTCCGTTCGCTCCGTCTTCAACAAAAGTACACAGGGATACCTGTCTAAGAAGAACCTGAGAATACAAGCAGTTTGAAAATCAGCAAAGAGCTGGTGAGTTCATAAGCGGTTTATTTTTATGAAATTGTACAAGATTCCTTTTAAATTCTGAAAAGGTTACGACTCAAGAAAATCCCATATTTTCTTATAAGTAATTATTAGTTAATTGATTACTCACACGATACTAGATATATGAATTCACTAACCCATGAAAATCCCATATTTTCCTAAAAGTAAGGTTTTAGTTTTTAAGAACACATTGTAAAGTTTAACTCATAAAACTATTTACTGAAAATTTCATGGGATTACTATCCCGTACCAAATATAAGACAGTTTGATATACACAAAACTATAGATAGATGTAGATTTAAAGCTATTAAACTATCACACAATACTAATTATAGATTCAAATCATGGTATTACCATCCCGTACCAAATATAGATTTTAAAACCATGGGATTACTATCCCGTATAAGATATAGTTAAAATTTATGGGATCATCATCCCATACCAAATATAGATTTAAAACCATGGGATTACTATCCCGTATAAGATATAGTTAAAAACCATGGGGCAAACATCCCGTACAAGTTATAGATACCATAATAAAAGTAGATACGGAATCGAAACAAAGTCAAAACGAGACTATGAATAACTTATATTAATACATGTTGTGAGTCGGGTAACCATGCTAATACGACAACGAGACCTCCTTGACGTTTTTCAGACGTCGAAACGATATCCAGAAATTTGTCACCCCAGGCGTGCCCGCCTAACTGTAGCTAACAGTTAAGGTGTGGGATTGTCACTCCCGAATAGATCTATTCACAAATTTCGCGCTCTCCCTCCAGGAGACTCTGCTTACACTTCCGGGGAGGATTTACTGATCATCCATAAAAGGGTAGTGACTATCTCACAAACTAGTACTAAACTATTCACAGGGTTCTCATACGATATCGACATACAGAAGATTATGAAATGTAATACAGTGAATATAGATACATACAATGAAATTATCTGACAATACATTCAAATGATACGGAGATAAACTGAATCAGACATAGTTTATCTAATAATCTTATATAGATATCAGAACGTGATCAAACAAATAGTAAAGAACCCCAAATTATTCCCATAATAATTTGATTAGTTTTGTTATTTCCTTAACTAAAGTCCATTTAGTTGTAATTGATAAATCATTCCTTATGCTCAGCATAATACATAAGGAGTAAAAGAGTTTATAAGATTGTCAGATATAATTTGAAACATATCAATGTTATGATTTGAAAACAATTATAGTTTGCTTGTATTCCCCCCCTGAAAACATTGAAAACAGTGAAAAGGGCGTAGGGGTATGAACTCACCGAATGCGAAGTTGTGTCGGATGGAAAGCTAAACGTCGAACCGAGGTTTGAATACGAGTGAAGTTCCTATGTAATTTTAAATAATACACAATATATATCTAATTAGATTCAAATAACTACTTAGATACACTTGAACATTTTAAAACACGAAAACACTCCAAAATGAGCGTTTGAAGGGACCCGGGTGGCGTTTTAGGACATGAATGGATAGGATTTAGAGTTTACTCTCCAATGGTAGAATCTTAGGGAGTGTTAACGGCCTAAACACCACATCCCCATGAGTTTACGGCCGTAAACTCATGGTGGGTGTTTTTATGTGCTAAATGGCTTTAAATCAAATAATGGGTATTGTTAGGTTTGGCTTTTGGACACTTGAAAGGGATTAAATCATTATATGGATTAATAGAAGAGTTTATGGCAGTAAACTAAGAGTTTACGGCCGTAAACTCTTACCCACATCCAACTAAATTAATTTGAAGACCAAGGATTAATCACAAGTGATTCAACTAATTTTTACAAGGCTTAGGGTGAGTTTAGGACTTCAAATGGCATACATTTATGAGTTTACGGCCTTGGATCATATGCTCTAGCCGTAAACTCTCAATTAGAGGGTTTATGATGTTTTTAAGGCTTCTAAACTATTTTTGAATGGTTCCCTAATTTATCCCAAGACTTTTGGTGGTGTTGGATGGCATTCTAACACTTTAGAAGTGATTTTATACTCATGTTTGAGGAGTTTACAGCCCAAGCATATGCCTTGGCTGTAAACTCATACAAACCTCTCAAAATTGATGTTTAATGAGTTCCAAGTCCATTACATAATTTCTAAAAATCATAACTAGGGCTTGATTGAGTTTAGGGAGGGTTTAAGGGCTTAAAACCCCTTTAAATGTGAGTTTACGGCCTAGGCACCTTCAATGGCTGTAAACTCATATACAATGCTTCATGTTATAGTTTAAGGCATTCTAAGTCCATTCCATAAAGTCATTTAGCCATGTCTAAGTTCCATTTGAGGTTTACAAGGGTTTTGTTGCTCTAAAAACCCCATTTACTTGACTTTACGGCCTAGTACTATTCTAGGGTTGTAAACTCATAATAATGGTCCTAATCCAATGTTCAAACTCGAATTCTAAAGCTAGAGAGGTTGTACAACAAGTTATGGAAGGTACCTTAATGATTTGGAGCCTTAAATAGATAATTTGGACCCTTAACTTTGGATTTAGGAGAGAGGTTAGAGAGAGAGTAGAGAGAGGAAGAAAAAGCTTCAAATGGGTGCTTAAACACGTTTATATAGGTCCTAACACTTGGGCACGGTGGAATTCTACCCGATACTGACCTTAAACAGGGCTTTTGGTCGCACCCGATTAAGTTTCCGTCACTCGGCGGGGACGTTTCTAAACTTTTTGAAATAAACATTTTTGAGCTAGTTTCATGAGTTCCTAAAGGGTTTGGACACTCAATGGATTAAAATAAATATATAAATTTAATTAATTTAACCCAAAATGGGACAAGAAACGAATTGACTAACGGTGAATTTTTACAGGTAGAACGGGTCTTCAACGATGGAAAACTTCGGGTTGTTACATTATCCCCCGTTAGAGGGAATTTCGTCCTGAAATTCAATGATTAAGATATAGATCATGAATTGGAATGAGATATGGATAGACTTGTTTCCTCGGATCTTCACGTTCTCAAGTGGAATCGGGTCTCCGCTGGGCGCTCCGACGAACCCTCAATATCGGGACGCGACTTTGTTTCGCACATAGAGTCTCTCTCAGTCTACGATCTCAACTGGTTCTCTCATGGGAGTTTCAACCCTGGACGACTTCGGTTTCCTCAAAGGAGATCACTAGGGTTTCATTGGGCAAGTGCTTCTAAAGATTCGGAACGATGAAGACAGGATTGATGATTCTAAGTTCTGAAGGTACTCGGAGTTCGAAGGCTACAGGGTGGATCCTAATGAGGATCTCGAAGGGTCTATTGTACCACAAGCTTCACTTTCCTTGTCCTCGACAGTGTGTCATGCATTTCCAGAGCGAGGCCATTAGTAGGACGCGATCTCCAACTTGGAATTTCCCAAGGTTTGCATTGGTCATTGGTATAACACTTGTATCAATCTAGCGAAGTTTTAAATTGTTCTCATAATAGCTGACAAAACACAAGAATTGACCAGTTTTCTATGGGCGTCTTTGGTGCCGATCAATTATCTATTACTTCGGTCTTATGAGAATCCACGTGTATGTCTTCATTGCTAACTACATGACCAAGGGAGAATGGTTTGGCCGAACGGTATCAATACGAACTCCTAGTGATCATATTGAGCTTTGAATGTTGTTTTGAAGCATCACTCTCATGATCTCGTAGCTGATGGTGTCTTGACCTATGGTATATCTTCGAGGAGTAGCTGGCTCTCTGAAGTTATCGAAGAAGTCATCTGTTCAAGAAAGAGGATATCGGCTTTGACGGTTAACTCATTAAGCTGATTGGAGAACTCTTGCATTTTCGCTGGAGTAATGCTATACGGAAGTTTGGCTACGAGGATAGTACCAGAGATTAGATTAACATGAGACTCGACTTGGCATTCGGAAGAAATTCTCGGGAGCTCTTTGGAAAGATATCAGGGATAATACATATTTCGGGGATGCACTAAAGATCTTTAACTTTTTGTTTCTTGTTGATTGTATGGATTAGGAATACCTAACACTCCTTTTTGCAGGAGTTTTTGAGCTTTGATTCAGAAAATGATGCGAAGACTTGGGCCAAGCTTGACACCATATTTCATGAGGGTCTAGTCAGAGGGAAAAGTTTAGATGAATAACTCTTTCATAACAAAGTGTATCAATATGATCAGGACTTAATTGATACATGTCAAAGATAACATCAAAGCTCTTTATTGAAACTGACATCAGGGCAATGAGGAAAGAATGATTAATCAACGTAAGGATGTAGCTCGAGGATAAGTCGCTAGTACAATCATTCTCAGTGGTAATCATATTGACGGAAAATGTTTCGGTTATTAGACGAGGAATATATTTACGAAGATTTTTGAGTGAATGACTAATAAAAAATTTCTTGACCCTAGATTCGAAAAGGATGCGAACATAAGAATAGTCAGAAAGAAATATACCCGCGATGTTAGTGGGATTGGCAGCTGCTCCCTCCTGCTTCAAAGTTAAAACCCTTCCGGCATTGTTGACATTGTTGGGGGTTGTTGCTTTTGGACAGTTTCGCTTGAAATGCCCAATTTCTCCACAACTATAGCAGACTTGCTTGATACTTGATTCATAAGTTTGTTCGAGGTTTTAGACTAGTGTCCTGCAGCTTCTAGCAAGATGACCTTTCTTGCCACAACGTTTGGAAATCATCTTGCTACATGGGCCAGTAATATAATGATGCTAACTACACCTGCTGCACCAAAGGAGATTACCAGCATACCCAGTGACAGGTGCTTGAGCCTTAGGAGAAATAACAGGAGTAGTGGTAGCTGGAACTATAGGAACAGTGGTAGGGTTGGTAGCAACTTGGACTGCCACATTTTTGAGCTTCTTGGAGGGTTCTTGGGAACTCTGACCATTCCGCTTTTTACTCTTATTGTTTTCATTTTTATGCTCCTGAACATTTTCATGGTTTTGGGGATAGGGGTTATATCTTGAACCAATAGACTTGTTAGGGTTCAAGATCGTCATTACAGCCATCACTGCAGCAGAAACAGCCAGCTGGAACATCATAGGGTCCAAGTGAGATGAGGGTTGCGACGGAGGGCTGTTGTTACTTGAGCTGGATCCTTCCTTCGAAGACATTTCGATCTAAAGTGATTAGGAAAAAGAGGATGGTAAGTCCTCTACATTAAATCAAGAGATATGAAACAAGGGATATTTCTTTAAGACTAACATATAATTTTTACAAGCGATAAAGCAGGATTAAATTATCAGAGCTGATAAATTATCGTTAAAGAAATGATCGAGGGGAAACTCTTGAATGAGGAATTTCTACTACAAAGTTGGATCCGAAATACTCCCATAGTATTTCACGATTTACCGCAACGACGACTCGTTGTTTGTGGTATTTGGGTAAGTTTTAGGTATGCTGCATTCCACAGTCACTCCCAAACACATGTTGGCCGTGTCTCGAATGAATATAGTTGATCAGGCTATATTGATCCTAGACACGACTACATAACTGCCCAGGTTTAACTGCAACATACAACACCCAATTAATTATGTTCTATTCTACTTATAGATACGATTCTCGACGGCTAGGATACTTGTATACTTTTTGAAAATACTTATATTTTAAAGTATTCTTTTAGTTCAGAGCACTTAGGCCCCTTAATGTTTATAGTCTTATACCATGTAAGGTTTGGTATACTCAGTTCACTATAAACAAGGGCTCTGATACCAATCTGTCACACCCCGAAACCGAAGGCGGAAACTTTATGGGGCGGACTCCACATTGAGTATCAAATCCAATGCACATAGTAAGCGAAGTAAAACACAAAACATTACATTACATTACATAGATATCATTACATCAGTTGAAAAGTAAAGTGGTACAAGTTTCATAGTTACATAGTTTATACAAAAGAAAGATGTGACTTCCATTCGCTCCGTCTTCAACAAAAGAACGCAGGGATACCTGTCTAAGAAGAACCTGAGAACACAAGCAGTTTGAAAATCAGCAAAGAGCTGATGAGTTCATAAGCGGTTTATTTTTATGAAATTGTACAAGATTCCTTTTAAATTCTGAAAAGGTTATGACCCAAGAAAATCCCATATTTTCTTATAAGTAATTATTAGTTAATTGATTACTCACACGATACTAGATATATGAATTCACTAACCCAGGAAAATCCCATATTTTCCTAAAAGTAAGGTTTTAGTTTTTAAGATCACATTGTAAAGTTTAACTCATAAAACTATTTACTGAAAATTTCATGGGATTACTATCCCGTACCAAATATAAGACAGTTTGATATACACAAAACTATAGATAGATGTAGATTTAAAGCTATTAAACTATCACACAATACTAATTATAGATTCAAATCATGGTATTACCATCCCGTACCAAATATAGATTTTAAAACCATGGGATTACTATCCCGTATAAGATATAGTTAAAATTTATGGGATCATCATCCCATACCAAATATAGATTTAAAACCATGGGATTACTATCCCGTATAAGATATAGTTAAAAACCATGGGGCAAACATCCCGTACAACTTATAGATACCATAATAAAAGTATATACGGAATCGAAACAAAGTCAAAACGATACTGTGAATAAACTTATATTAATACATGTTGTGAGTCGGGTAACCATGCTAATACGACAACGAGACCTCCTTGACGTTTGTCAGACGTCGAAACGATATCCAGAAATTTGTCACCCCAGGCGTGCCCGCCTAACAGTAGCTAACAGTTAAGGTGTGGGATTGTCACTCCCGAATAGATCTATTCACAAATTCCTCGCTCTCCCTCCAGGAGACTCTGCTTACACTTCCGGGGAGGATTTACTGATCATCCATAAAAGGGTAGTGACTATCTCACAAACTAGTACTAAACTATTCACAGGGTTCTCATACGATATCGACATACAAAAGATTATGAAATGTAATACAGTGAATATAGATACATACAATGAAATTATCTGACAATACATTCAAATGATACGGAGATAAACTGAATCAGACATAGTTTATCTAATAATCTTATATAGATAACAGAACGTGATCAAACGAATAGTAAAGAACCCCAAATTATTCCCATAATAATTTGATTAGTTTTGTTATTTCCTTAACTAAAATCCATTTAGTTGTAATTGATAAATCATTCCTTATGCTCAGCATAATACATAAGGAGTAAAAGATTTTATAAGATTGTCAGATATAATTTGAAACATATCAATGTTATGATTTGAAAACAATTATAGTTTGCTTGTATTCCCCCCTGAAAACATTGAAAACAGTGAAAAGGGCGTAGGGGTATGAACTCACCGGACGCGAAGTTGTGTCGGATGGAAAGCTAAACGTCGAACCGAGGTTTGAATACGAGTGAAGTTCCTATGTCATATTAAATAATACACAATATATATCTAATTAGATTCAAATAACTACTTAGATACACTTGAACATTTTAAGACGCGAAAACACTCCAAAATGAGCGTTTGAAGGGACCCGGGTGGCGTTTTAGGACATGAATGGATAGGATTTAGAGTTTACTCTCCAATGGTAGAATCTTAGGGAGTGTTTACCGCCTAAACACCACATCCCCATGAGTTTACGACCGTAAACTCATGGTGGGTGTTTTTATGTGCTAAATGGCTTTAAATCAAATAATGGGTGTTGTTAGGTTTGGCTTTTGGACATTTGAAAGGGATTAAATCATTATATGGATTAATAGAAGAGTTTATGGCAGTAAACTAAGAGTTTACGGCCGTAAACTCTTACCCACATCCAACTAAATTAATTTGAAGGCCAAGGATTAATCACAAGTGATTCAACTAATTTTTACAAGGCTTAGGGTGAGTTTAGGACTTCAAATGGCATACATCTATGAGTTTACGGCCTTGGAGCATATGCTCTGGCCGTAAACTCTCAATTAGAGGGTTTATGATGTTTTTAAGGCTTCTAAACTATTTTTGATTGGTTCCCTAATTTATCCCAAGACTTTTGGTGGTGTTGGATGGCATTCTAACATTTTAGAAATGATTTTATACTCATGTTTGAGGAGTTTACGGCCCAAGCATATGCCTTGGCCCTAAACTCATACAAACCTCTCAAAATTGATGTTTAATGATTTCCATGTCCATTACATAATTTGTAAAAATCATAACTAGGGCTTGATTGAGTTTAGGGAGGGTTTAAGGGTTTAAAACCCCTTTAAATGTGAGTTTACGGCCTAGGCACATTCAATGGCCGTAAAATCATATACAATGCTTCAAGTTATAGTTTAAGGCATTCTAAGTCCATTCCATAAAGTCATTTAGCCATGTCTAAGGTCCATTTGAGGTTTGCAAGGGTTTTGTTGCTCTAAAAACCCCATTTACTTGACTTTACGACCTAGTACTGTTCTAGGGCCGTAAACTCATAATAATGGTCCTAATCCAATGTTCAAACTCTAATTCTAAAGCTAGAGAGGTTGTAGAACAAGTTATGGAAGGTACCTCAAAGATTTGGAGCCTTAAATTGATAATTTGGACCCTTAACTTTGGATTTAGGAGAGAGGTTAGAGAGAGGAAGAAAAAGCTTCAAATGGGTGCTTAAACACGTTTATATAGGTCCTAAAACTTGGACATGGTGGAATTCTACCCAATACTGACCTTAAACGGAGCTTTTGGTCGCACCCGATTAAGTTTCCGTCACTCGGCGGGGATGTTTCTAAACTTTTTGAAATAACCATTTTTGAGCTAGTTTCATGAGTTCCTAAAGGGTTTGGACACTCAATGGATTAAAATAAATATATAAATATAATTAATTTAACCCAAAATGGGAAAAGAAACGAATTGACTAACGTTGAATTTTTACGGGTAGAACGGGTTTTCGACGATGGAAAACTTCGGGTTGTTTCAATTGAGATAGCCACTCTACCACAAAAAGATACCATAGACACACAACCCATTCGATGACATAGAAAGCCTCTAAAACCCGATTGACAGGAAAACACGAAACCAAAGACAACCAGATATTTCTAAGAACCAACCCGAAGGACTACACTACCAGTACGGGAGAGAATGTTAGGAACTTCGGAATGGCGATCACGCCAGTGATGATCTTGCCATAGAAGTACACTATGCTCTAGGTACTGAAAAGCTATACCCTTCCGAGAGCTTAGGACCATCCTTCAAATCCCACTTGATAGAAACCATTGAGAACCCTGACCTCGTAGATACAACAGTCAGAACCTACTAACTACACGAGACAAAAATCCGCATCTAGTAGGTGAAGGTTTGGTGGAACGATAAACACAGGCCAGAGTTCACTTGGGAGTGCGAGGACAAACCGAATAGGAAGTACCCTCCTGCCTCTATCATTCATACCTACTTCCTTGCCTAGACCTAAATTTCGGAACGAAATTCCCTCTCACGGGGGGATGATGTGACAACCCAAAGTTTATTCTGTTACATTACCCTGTTACCGTTAACGGAATATTCCATTTTATAAAGGTTCTGTTAATTAGAGGTTGCCAAATAAATAAATGTTTTATTTATTTATATTCTTGTGTCGTTGTATTTGTAATAAGATAAATAAACACACGGGATATACATTTCCATTTAGTTGGAAAAAGTTAGTCTTTAATATTACGACCACTAAATCGGGTGCGACTAAAAGCCCCGTTAAACGACAGTATCGAGTAGATTTCCATTGAGCTTCAAGTCAAGCCCCTATATAAGGGGGAGTAAACCCTATTTTAACCTTTTTTACCCTCCCTCTATACTCTGTCTCATACAAACCCGATTTCACCTCAAATCCGCAACCGAACGCTTCGAAATTGTAAGACCTTCAACCCTAACTTGTTCTAAGCGTGCATTATTATCTTTTTAGCCTAAAAATCACATGATTGAGACTTGAAAAAGGAGTTTACGGCCTAAGAGCCTCCTTAGGCCGTAAACACCCAAAAAGGGGGCCAAAATGACCCAAACTTGTCCCATTGAGCCTAGGAACCAATTAAGGAACTCGTCTAGGAGTGTTTAATCATCAAAACACAAGAATTTAGGGCATAAAAGAGAGTTTACGGCCCAAGCACATGATTAGGCTGTAAACACCTATTAAACTTGTCTAAATGCCCCAAAAACACTCCCAAACCACCTGTAGGATTAATACATAAATTAGGGACTTGCTATTTCAGGTTTAGGTAATTCAAACACAAGCAAATAGGGGGTAGAAAGGATTTTACGACCCAAGCAAGTGCCTAGGCCGTAAACACCTCCAAACCATGTCAAATGATGGTTTTAATTTCTCTAAATGGCCTCACACCTCATTATAAAATACTAGAAGTGTAGTAGGGACTTTAAACTTCAATAAAAGCTCAAGATAGGAGTTCACGACCGTGAAATACCATAGGGGGTGGTTCATGGGCTGTAAACTCCCATGTAATCCCTTTAATCCCCTTAAATCCACACATACAAGTTAGATTTGGACATAGCAAATTTCCACAATCAATATGAGGCATTAAACACCATAGAACACCCTCACTATGAGTTTACGACCGTAATGTGACAACCCTATTTTTCCCAAAAGCATTGTAAACACTCGAAAGCTAAAAACAACGAAATTAACCTCGACAACAAAGTGTTCAGGTATCTAAGTTGGGATGCATCGAATATTGGATATCATGCCCAGGTTTCCAAAAACATAAAGAACACTCAAAGCCGAGTTATATTGAAGAAATAATAACCACTCGTATAATTACGACACGACGTTAAAACATAATTTGACGTAAAAAGTGGAATCTCAATAAAATACATTTTAGCCTTAAAGTATCTAAACAAAAGTCGTAGATCTCGTTGAAAGATGAATGTGCATAAAAAGATCGCCCAAATTGGACCTCGTATGAAGAAGTTACGAATTTTCAAAGTTTCGTAACAGTAGAAGAGGGCTAAAAACTCGGATTAAAGATCGAGTGTTATTTAGCTATCGCCACCTAAACGGAAGTTGAAGATCTCCTCGGTGGTAATAAAACAATCAAAAGACAAGCGAAAACCGACGTCGAATAAAGAACCTATGAAATTTTAACGAACTTTAGGAGGCCCGGCCTATTAAAATTATATCATTAAAAATAGATTCAAAACTAGCCGACGGAGTCTAAATGAAAGTTGTAGAGCATAATCTCACCTACGCGTGGATATAAAGAACGCGAAAAACGGAGCTCGTACGCGAAAGTTACGGAATTTAGAAGAGGGCAGGCTAGATTACGCCCCGCGTACTCTAGGAGTACGCCCCGCGTACTAGACCCAGAGTCGAGTCCCATCGGCCCGCCCAAGCTACGCCCAGCTAGCCAGGAGTCGTAAGCCATGACGCATTATTACGCCCTGCGTAACCGAAGTACGCCCCGCGTACTCCGGAAGTACGCGCCGCGTACGAGGATCTTCAGCCCTATAAATAGAGGGCATAAAACTTGAGTTTTGGCACACCTTCACAATTTCTCAGCATTTCTCTCTGTTCCAGAGACCATTTTATTGCCTTGGTTTCCGCACTCGAGCCCCCGACGAAAGATTTACGTTGCAGAGATCCCCGAAGAGCCCGACAACGCAACTATCCGCGATCGAAACTCTGCTCAGCTCTAGCCCCTCTCTTCAAACTTAACGAGTGAGTTCATACCCCTACTTTTCAATTCTTTTTCATGTTTTAGGGGGGAAATACAAGTACATTACACGTTAAAAGTATCGTTTTACAAACATAAATGCAATTTCTAACTTCGAATATCGATACAAACATCTTATGTATACAAGGGCGATTATATCACTAAGTTATTTCTACGAAATGGAACATACTATCTGAAAAACTATAATGGGTATAGTTAGCAAGTAAATCCTACATTTTATACAATTTGAAAAACGAAACACTTTCAAGAGAAGTAAGGTTATTTCATTGTAAATCTATTTATACTAGTCAATGTGAGACATTTAACTTCAACGTACATTTTTGTATGCATTTCAAGTCCTGTATTATATACCATAATCTCTTGGAGGGAGAGCGTGATACTTGTGTATAGATCTATACGGGATTGACAATCCCGCACCTAAACTACTAGCTATAGTTAGACCGGCAGGTCTGGGGTGACAAATGTCATAACACTGCAACACTTGAAGAATGTTGTTACAGGCCGTCAGTGTCAATAGTATGGTTATAAAACTCACATATAAAGTATAAAACAAGATTGATTTACGAGATTCATATGTGCATCGCAGTTTTCCTACATTATAATTTCATACTAAATTATTGTCATTATTGTTTATAAAAGTTACTAATACATTTTCAGCTTTGGAACCTTTTTCATTTTACAAGAAAATATTGGATTTTCTAAAAACCTCGTTTACCAATTTACCACCAAAAGGAATATACTTTTCAACTCGGAGCACTCATGAACTCACCAACTTAATTGTTGACACTTTTCAAAACCACTTGTATTTCTCAGGGAATCAGTGATACAGGTAAACTACCAACTTTTGGAAGAAGGAACACAAAAGATGATTTTATCATTAAACATTTATTCATCATATTGTAATATTCTTTTGATAACATGTATAACGCAACAATACACGTTTTCATTTTTATATATATATGATGGTTGTGTTACTTTCTTTACAATATTCAATCGTTGTGATACTACGTGAAGTCATCCACCCCCGAATGTTTCCGCTATTCTGGTTTGGGGGTGTAACAGATTGGTATCAGAGCATTGTTTATAGTGAACTAAGTATATCTAACCACATAAGATATACAAACTATAAATACAACGGGAACCAAAAACCCTCTGATAACAACATTTTCATAGAAATATATTTTCTTTTAAATATATACATTTTTACCGCACGTATCAGTCTCGCGTCATGACAAGTTTTTCTAAAAAGTAGTATGGCAAGTTGCAATACCACGATCGAGCCTTGGGGTATGTAATCAAATCAAGAATAAATATAGCCTGATCAACTATATTTATCCTGGATTTGACCAATATACGTCAAGGAATGGTCGTAGTAGTCAACAAGCCAAAAACTTATAAAATCTAAATTCGCTAAATTGAAATAATATAAGTCTATTATTAAACGATAAAACATTGCGCTCAGTAAAGATATAAATAGACTTAGGAAGTCGTTAATTAGAAATTCTTTTCTTATAAAAATCTCATACCTCTATCCCAGTACAGACAAATGGTCGGATTTCCTTTACCGGGAGACCCCTACTACCTAAATCAAGGTAACGGCGGCTGGATAGAAGAAGACCCGGAGGAAGACCCAAAGGAAATCGAAGAAGAAATCGAAGAAGAAATCGAAGAAGAACTCGAAGAGGAAGTCGAAATCGAAGTCGGAGAAGAATACGAAGTCGACGAGGAGATCGTGGAAATTTCTAGCGGAACAGATTCCAAACCAGAGGTAATCGACCCTCCCATCCCCCATCCTCCAGTGATCAGGCCACATCAACCGGGACCCATTCCCATCTGGGGGAGCCACCTCTACTACTGGAGCCGTCAGCAAGGCGTGCGCCCTCCATTTGGCATGTGTCGGGATTTTTACAATGTCAGTGGAGGAGGCTCACCTGATCGAGCACTTCCCGTTGTCGTGAACGCTATAGTTAACCAGAGCTACCAGGTAGATCAACAAGCAACCAGAATTCGAGAGATCAATGCTGCTACCAAAGGGAACGCCTCCGACATCAGCCGTTTGGAAGGACTACATGAGAATATCCAAATCTACACGGGGACACTACAGAACCAAATGATAACAGCTCTAGATGATATAAGGGAGATGAAAGAACAACAAGCGGAATTCGAGAGGCGACTGATGGGAGTCAAACGGTCAGATGCCGAATCTAGCTCCAAACGCCACAAGTAGAGTTTGTTCAAGCTCCAACAAATTTTGATATAGACTAGGACCGCGGATAAAGTTTTTCTCTTATTTTCTTTTGTACCTGTAAAACGGAGACCTCTTAAATAGGTCAAATTTTCCTAGAAGCCTAATGAAACACACCTTAGGTGTGATATATATATATATATATATATATATATATATATATATATATATATATATATATATATATATATATATATATATATATATATATATGCAGTGCCTCTTTATATACCTCTCGAAATTAATTAAATTGTTATATCTAATTTGAAACCAAAAACTAAAGTCAAAACAAATTACAAGATACGACTAACCCTCAACTACACGATTGTCAAAACATTAGAAACTTATAGTATTCATTCTTATTTTCTCTACCAGAACATGCCTCCTCATAGAACAACACGCAGAAACTCAACTCCAGCACCACCTCCACCACCTCCTCCAACTATGGATGCAGCTATGTTCCAAACTGCTGTAACGGCCGCTGTAACCGCGGCGATGGCTCAAATGAGCAACAATGGGTCGGGAGGTGGAATAAATAGCTTTACCAACGGCCCAAGCCAAGGCCGTACTGGAGTCTGCACCTACAAAGACTTCACTAATGGAAAACCTATTCCCTTTTATGGAACTGGAGGAGTATTGGCTCTGTCCCAATGGATAGAGAAAACGGAAGCCGTATTTGAAATTTGTGCATGCCCGGAAGAAAGCAAAGTAAAATTTGCTGCCTGTACATTCTCTGAACGCACCTTGACATGGTGGAACGGCCACGTCAAGACACTAACCCTGGTGGTGGCAAACTCCATGGGTTGGGAGAATTTGAAGCGAATGCTTCTAAGGGAATACTGCCCAAGGGGCGAGATTCAGAAGCTGGAACAAGAATTGTGGAACCTTTCGATGAAAGGATCGGACATCGCAGGCTACACCAATAGGTTCAGCGATTTGATAACGCTTTGTCCTGGGATGTTGATTCTAGAAAGCCAAAAAGTGGAGAGATACATCTGGGGATTATCACCCCAACTGCGAGGAAGTGTGCTAGCTTCCAAGCCCATGACCTTCGACAGTGCCAAAGAACTGGCGCAATCTCTTGTGGATCATGGCGTCTGCCAAGGAGTCACGACTATCGCAACTGAACCAACCAAAGGGAACAATGACAACAATAACAACAGCAAGAAGAAATACTAGAACAAGAGGAAGGGACTAACCTCGCAAGAACCTTCAAAGAGACAAATGGTGGCGGTTCATGCTGCTACTACTCCCGGCACAACTCCTACAACTTCGACGCCAACAAAACAATATGCAGGGAACTTGCCAAAGTGCAGCAAATGCAACTACCATCACCACGGTAATTGTCGCGAGATGTACTGTAAGAACTGCGACAGGAAAGGGCACACAGCCCGTTTGTGTAAGGCACCAGCGCGGCCATTCACTCAAGTTCCTGGTACTGGAGTAAGCCAAGCATGTTATGGATGTGGAGAAACTGGACATTTCAAGAGGGACTGCCCCAAGACAAGGAATGTTGGTGGTATTGGGAGAGTGCTGGCGATAGGTCAAAATGAAGCAATAACTGATCCAACAGTAGTTACGGGTACGTTTCTCCTCGACAACATTTATGCATGCATACTATTTGATTGCGGTGCGGAGAGAAGTTTTGTGAGCCATAAATTCAAACATCTACTTAACCAGAGACCCCAACCACTTAATAAAATATTCACTGTAGAAATGGCTAATGGAAAAACAGAAAGCACAAGTGATATGTACGTCGGGTGCACATTAAATTTAAACGAACATTTATTTCCAATCGACCTTATGCCCATTTCGATAAGAAGTTTTGATATAATCATCGGTATGGACTGGCTGAGTCTTCACCATGCCGACATTCTTTGCCATGAAAAGGCCGTTCGTCTCAATCTTCTCAACGGTGAAAATCTCATCATATATGGAGACAAACCTAGTGCAAAATTTCAAATCATCTCCTGTATTAAAGCACGAAAATATCTTCGCAAGGAATACCATGCCTTTCTAGCCCACGTAGTAGACCAGAAGAAAGAACCAAAGAACATTAAAGATATTCCAGAAGTCTGCAACTTCCCAGACATTTTCCCAGAAGATCTCCCAGGAATCCCACCAGAACGTCAAGTCGAATTTAGAATCGACTTGATTCCCGGAGCCACCCCAGTAGCAAAATCACCGTACCGTTTAGCTCTAGCCGAGATGCAGGAACTGTCCAGTCAATTGAACGAGCTGTTGAGCAAGGGATTCATTAGGCCAAGTTTCTCACCATGGGGTGCACCAGTCCTGTTCGTGAAAAAGAAGGACGGATCTTTTCGCATGTGCATCGATTATCGAGAACTGAACAAACTGACAATCAAGAACCGATATCCCCTTCCACGTATAGACGATCTTTTTGACCAACTACAAGGAGCGAGCTACTTCTCGAAAATCGACCTAAGATCCGGTTATCACCAGCTACGAGTACTAGAAGGAGACATCCCCAAAACGGCTTTCCGAACACGATATGGTCACTACGAGTTTGTAGTGATGCCCTTCGGATTGACAAACGCTCCAGCAGTGTTCATAGATTTGATGAACCGAGTATGTCGCCCCTTCCTGGACAAATTCGTGATCGTGTTCATAGATGATATACTCATCTATTCTAGAAACCAGGAAGAACACAGCCAACATCTCCGCCAAGTTCTGGAAACATTAAGGGCAGAGAAACTTTATGCAAAATTTTCCAAGTGCGGATTTTGGATTCGAGAGGTGGATTTTCTAGGACACGTAGTAAGCAAGGAAGGAATACACGTGGATCCCTCGAAGATCAAGGCAATAGAGAATTGGACGATCCCAAGAACCCCTACAGAGATCCGACAATTTTTAGGACTCGCCGGGTATTACCGAAGGTTCATACAGAATTTTTCCAAGATTGCCAAGCCACTCACCACACTAACTCAGAAAAATGTGACCTTCGACTGGGGAGAAAAACAAGATGCCGCATTTCAAACGCTAAAACGAGCATTATGTAGTGCGCCCATCCTAACCCTGCCAGAAGGGACGGAGGACTTTGTGGTCTATTGTGATGCATCAAACCAAGGACTCGGGTGTGTCCTGATGCAACGAGGGAAGGTCATCGCCTATGCCTCAAGACAACTAAAGACGCATGAAGTGAACTACACAATGCACGATCCTGAGCTAGGAGCAGTCGTTTTCGCTCTAAAGATATGGAGACACTACCTCTATGGCACAAATTGCACGATCTTCACTGACCATAAAAGCCTTCAACATATTCTCAACCAGAAAGAACTCAACATGAGACAAAGACGGTGGGTAGAACTACTAAGTGATTACGAATGCGAAATTCGATATCACCCCGGAAAGGCTAATGTAGTGGCGGATGCACTCACTAGGAAGGAATACTCAGGTCGCCGAGTGAAGTCCCTAACTATGATGATCCATTCCCACCTGTCCACGCAAATCAAGGAAGCCCAAATAGAAGCCTTGAAATCTGAAAATGTGGTAGGAGAAACCCTAAGGGGAATGGATAAGAATCTTGAAACCAAGAACGACGGAGTTCGTTATTTCATGGATCGAATATGGACACCAAAGTTTGGTGGATTCAGAGAAATTGTCATGGACGAAGCCCATAAAACACGATACTCCATACACCCCGGCTCCGACAAGATGTATCTCGACCTCAAGAAGTTGTACTGGTGGCCGAACATGAAAGCTGAAATTGCTACCTACGTGAGTAAATGTCTGACGTGCGCTAAGGTCAAAATAGAATACCAAAAGCCTTCAGGTTTATTACAACAGCCAGAAATACCCGAATGGAAGTGGGAGCGGATAACTATGGATTTCATAACCAAGTTACCCAAAACGACAAACGGACTCGACACCATTTGGGTAATTGTCGACAGGTTAACTAAATCAGCACATTTCCTACCAATCAAAGAGACGGATAAATTGGAGAAGTTAACAAGGACGTACCTCAGGGAAATTGTACGACTGCACGGTATGCCTGTATCCATTATCTCGGACCGAGATAGTAGATTCACCTCAAGATTCTGGCAGTCGCTACAAAGAGCTTTGGGGACAAGACTAGACATGAGTACCGCCTATCACCCTCAAACCGACGGCCAGAGCGAGAGAACCATACAAACCCTAGAAGACATGCTGAGAGCTTGCGTAATCGATTTTGGCAAAGCATGGGACACGCATCTACCCTTGGTCGAGTTCTCGTACAACAATAGCTACCACACCAGTATCAAAGCTGCCCCGTTCGAAGCCCTCTATGGCCGCAAGTGCAGGTCACCTTTATGCTGGGCCGAAGTGGGAGACACCCAACTAGCAAAAGGAAAAGCAACTGACAACACACTTACTGGGCCAGAAATCATACGGGAAACTACGGAGAAGATTGTTCAAATCCGAGAACGTCTAAAGGCATCAAGGGATAGACAAAAGAGTTATGCAGATAAGAGACGAAAACCCTTGGAATTCCAAGTTGGAGACCGTGTCCTACTAAAAGTCTCGCCTTGGAAAGGATTGATACGCTTCGGAAAACGTGGGAAACTGAACCCCAGATACATCGGACCATTCGAGATCCTTGAGAGGATCGGTCCAGTGGCTTACAAACTTAGACTACCTCAGGAACTCCACAACGTACACCCTACCTTTCATGTATCAAACCTAAAGAAATGCTTATCCGACGAGACCCTTGTCGTCCCTCTAGACGAAATTGCAATAAACGAAAACCTCCAATTTGTAGAGGAACCGGTAGAGATCATGGATCGGGAAGTCAAAAGGACTAAACAAAGCCGCATACCTATCGTAAAGGTCCGCTGGAACGCCAAGCGAGGACCTGAATACACCTGGGAATGAGAGGATCAAATGAAACAGAAGTACCCGCATCATTTTCCTAATTTGTAATATCTATCTTAGATTAAATTTTGGGACGAAATTCCCTTAACAGGGGGATGATGTGACAACCCTATTTTCCCAAAAGCATTGTAAACACTCGAAAGCTAAAAACAACGAAATTAACCTCGACAATAAAGTGTTCAGGTATCTAAGTTGGGATGCATCGAATATTGGATATCATGCCCAGGTTTCCAAAAACATAAAGAACACTCAAAGCCGAGTTATATTGAAGAAATAATAACCATTCGTATAATTACGACACGACGTTAAAACATAATTTGACGTAAAAAGTGGAATCTCAATAAAATACATTTTAGCCTTAAAGTATCTAAACAAAAGTCGTAGATCTCGTTGAAAGATGAGCATGCATAAAAAGATCGCCCAAATTGGACGTCGTATGAAGAAGTTACGAATCTTCAAAGTTTCGTAATAGTAGTAGAGGGCTAAAAACTCGGATTAAAGATCGAGTGTTATTTAGCTATCGCCACCTAAACGGAAGTTGAAGATCTCCTCGGTGGTAATAAAACAATCAAAAGACAAGCGAAAACCGACGTCGAATAAAGAACCTATGAAATTTTAACGAACTTTAGGAGGCCCGGCCTATTAAAATTATATCATTAAAAATAGATTCAAAACTAGCCGACGGAGTCTAAATGAAAGTTGTAGAGCATAATCTCACCTACGCGTGGATATAAAGAACGCAAAAAACGGAGCTCGTACGCGAAAGTTACGGAATTTAGAAGAGGGCAGGCCAGATTACGCCCCGCGTACTCTGGGAGTATGCCCCGCGTACTAGACCCAGAGTCGAGTACCATCGGCCCGCCCAAGCTACGCCCAGCTAGCCAGGAGTCGTAAGCCATGACGCATTATTACGCCCTGCGTAACCGAAGTACGCCCTGCGTACTCCGGAAGTACGCGCCGTGTACGAGGATCTTCAGCCCTATAAATAGAGGGCATAAAACTCGAGTTTTGGCACACCTTCACAATTTCTCAGCATTTCTCTCTATTCCAGAGACCATTTTATTGCCTTGGTTTCCGCACTCGAGCCCCCGACGAAAGATTTACGTTGCAGAGATCCCCGAAGAGCCCGACGACGCAACTATCCGCGATCGAAACTCTGCTCAACTCTAGCCCCTCTCTTCAAACTTAACGAGTGAGTTCATACCCCTACTTTTCAATTCGTTTTCATCTTTTAGGGGGGGAAATACAAGTACATTACACGTTAAAAGTATCGTTTTACAAACATAAATGCAATTTCTAACTTCGAATATCGATACAAACATCTTATGTATACAAGGGCGATTATATCACTAAGTTATTTCTACGAAATGGAACATACTATTTGAAAAACTACAATGGGTATAGTTAGCAAGTAAATCCTACATTTTATACAATTTGAAAAACGAAACACTTTCAAGAGAAGTAAGGTTATTTCATTGTAAATCTATTTATACTAGTCAATGTGAGACATTTAACTTCAACGTACATTTTTGTATGCATTTCAAGTCCTGTATTATATACCATAATCTCTTGGAGGGAGAGCGTGATACTTGTGTATAGATCTATACGGGATTGACAATCCCGCACCTAAACTACTAGCTATAGTTAGACCGGCAGGTCTGGGGTGACAAATGTCATAACACTGCAACACTTGAAGAATGTTGTTACAGGCCGTTAGTGTCAATAGTATGGTTATAAAACTCACATATAAAGTATAAAACAAGATTGATTTCCGAGATTCATATGTGCATCGCAGTTTTCCTACATTATAATTTCATACTAAATTATTGTCATTATTGTTTATAAAAGTTAGTAATACATTTTCAGCTTTGGAACCTTTTTCATTTTACAAGAAAATATTGGATTTTCTAAAAACCTCGTTTACCAATTTACCACCAAAAGGAATATACTTTTCAACTCGGAGCACTCATGAACTCACCAACTTAATTGTTGACACTTTTCAAAACCACTTGTATTTCTCAGGGAATCAGTGATACAGGTAAACTACCACCTTTTGGAAGAAGGAACACAAAAGATGATTTTATCATTAAACATTTATTCATCATATTGTAATATTCTTTTGATAACATGTATAACGCAACAATACACGTTTTCATTTTTATATATATATGATGGTTGTGTTACTTTCTTTACAATATTCAATCGTTGTGATACTACGTGAAGTCATCCACCCCCGAATGTTTCCGCCATTCTGGTTTGGGATGTGACACATAAACTCATGGGGAGTAGCCCCAGGGCTGTAAACACCCTATGGTGAGTTTACTCTTGGAGAGTAAACTCCATTCCTAAGTCATTCATGCTCTTAAATGTTACCCGAGACACCCCAAACACTTAACCAAAGTGTTTTCCATTCCTTAGAGTGCGTATACTTGTTTAATTACTATATAATATATTAATTCTCTATGTGTTAAATAGGTCTCTATGTGTGTCCAAGTCCTTACTTGACACCGAGCACCCAACCGACGCCTTCGTCGGATACACTTACACCAAGTGAGTTCATACCCCTGAATGAACCTTTTAAATGTTTTTACATGTTTTATAGGGGGGGAATACAAGTTAAACATGCCAGTTATCATATCAATCACATGTTATTGATAACCCGCATGCACAAGGATTTACCACACTGTAAACTATTTTACCGAGTAGGATACTGTAATTGATTTTCTAAAATGTTTTCACTTGTTCAAAACCCTTACTTATATTGTTTTATCAAAGTTCATTTTCAAACTGGTTTATGAAAGGTTTCCAAATAAATTCTAAAGATTTACAAACTTATTTTACCGAAAGAAATACCAAGTTGTGATTTTCCTAAGTATAAAGGTTTCTCCAAGCTTTTCATCAAAGTTCTCTTTCTTGTCGTATACTTTTACTTTTACCTGTTAGATACCACTGCTTCACTTTTACCTAGTTTTAAACTCCTACTCGATAACGCTTCCATTTCATGATACACTTATACTTCACGATTCAATTATCCTACACTGTATGCTTATACTTCACAAGTCGGTTATTCCACTGTACGCTTATACTTCACAAGTCGGTTATTCCACACTGTACGCTTATACTTCACGATATGATTCCACTTGATACACACTCAAGCGTAGTTAGATGTATGTCTATGCTTGTATAGATGCATTTAAATAATGATTGAAGGGATTAGGAAGGCTTGTCCGCCCTATTTCCTTTTCTTCGTTGAGATGTGGTCTGGTGGGATCGGATGTCCATCCGAAGGTCGTTTGATTCATTAGTTATATGTTACGTACACAAGCATAGTCATATAGGATTTCTTTAGTTAGTTCAGTTGTGAGTCTCTATCTCTAGTTCAACACTGTATTGGAAACACACTACCCACTATTTGGGATGCATCTTCGAGACACGGCCTTCTCCGTCGTCTACTTGGTAACCAGAGTCTCCTGTAGAGAGAGCGGACATTGTGTGTATAGATCTATACGGGATTGACACCCCCACACCCTGACTGCTAGCTACAGTCCATGGCCCACCAAGCCAAGGGGTGACAAATGTCATAATTTATAGATGCTTGTAAGGCGTTAGGTACTCTAGTGTCGGTTAGTATGGTTACGAGTATCCCATGTTGCGTTATAATTCATGGCCTTAAGGTAACGGTATTATACCAACAATTTACACTGTATGCTGGGAACCCATTTTTAGAGTCACACTGTTTTTAGACCTTGCAAGCTGTATCTTTCATTTGATACTATCTGTGGTCTGTATTCTCTGTTTTAGACCTTGCTAGCTGTATCTTTCATTTGATACTATTTGTGGTATGTATTCTTTGTTTTAGACCTTACTAGTTGTATCTTTCATTTGGTACCGTCTAGGGTCTGTATCTCCTTTTGTTAGACTGAGCCAGGCGTGTCGTTCGTTCGACACTCTCCTGGAGTCTATGATTCCTTTTTGCCTTAGTCAGCACTCCTCACTGCTGAGGCATATGTTATTTCCCTGATTTCTCTTGCATTCTTTAACAATCAAACTCAGTATTTTGATAATGATAGCGATTAAGGGAAAACTACTTCTCACCACATAACTCCATCCAGTCTTGGTAGAAGGCTGCTTTTATTAAAGAAAATATAGGATTTTTTGGAAAAGACACTAATGTATTGGATACTCTAAAACTACCACTTTTATTAAAGTTATTTGAATAAAATGACAGTAAATACTTATGAACTCAGCAACATTTGTAAAAATGCTGATACTCGCTTTTCAAATAACTTGGATTCTCAGGTCAGCGTTAGACAGGTACCTCCCCGGAGCTTTTGATGAAGACAATTTAGTACCAAGCTGCTTTTATATCATTACTTGTATTACTTTGATGTATTGTAATGAAAACCATGTAAAACTATTACTATTAATGCAATGATTGTTGTACTTCGATTTATTATACTACATATGTTGTGATACTTGACATGACGTCATCGAGCCAGAACATTTCTGCCATTCCGGTTTTGGGGTGTGACACATGTTATGAATCAACTTGTGTGTATACTTGATATATCACCTGCTTTCATTTATATTTCTTTACATTTTTGCAACTAACATTCTAACTATCTAGCTCTAACTTATTGTTATTGTTGAGCTTTATGATCCTTTGAGATAAACTATTCCACAACTATACTTGTTTTAACATTTGTTCAAGTGTGTCTCATGTTTTTCTCAACAAGGCTCATGTTAGCCATAGTTGCCTTCCATGACTATAAAATTTGGCAGATGGATGTCAAAACTACAAACCTAAATGGGAAGTTGGTTGATGATCTTTATGTGAGTCAGATAGAGGGTTTTTTTGATGCAAATTTTCCTAATAGAGTGTGCAAGCTTGAGAAATTTGTATATGGATTGAAACAAGCACCTCGTAGACAGAATCTTTTTTTCATTAGAAGGTTAAAGAGTTCGGTTTCTCTAGATGTGAAGATGATTCATGTGCATATGTCAAATCTAGTGGGAGTATAGTAACCTTCCTAGTATTGTATGTTGAATACATACTTTTTTTCATAGGAAACTGCAATCCAACTTTGTAAGAAACTATGTCTTAGCTTGGAAAGTGTTTCACTATGAAAGATCTATGAGATGCTATTTATATTTTGGGGATAAGAATTCTAAGATACAAAAGTAAAAGTCTAATTGGACTTAGTCAAAGTACATATTTGGAAAAGGTGCTAAAACGTTTCAGTATGGAAAATTTCAAGAAAAGATGCCTATCCGGAGTAATTCCAAACTAAGTTAGACTCAGAGTCCGAGTATTGATGCAGAGAAATTATAAATGAGTCAGATTCAATACTCACCCTTACATGTATTCTATGCCATGTACTCACCATGACGTGTTGTTTGATTTGAGCACGGTCAGTCATTATAAGGGGAATCTAGGTAAAGCTCATTAGATAGCAGTCAAGAATATTCTCAAGTTTCTGCGAAGGACTAAGGATTGGGTCCTAGTACTTAGTGGCAGTAATATATTGAGAGTAATTGGGTATAGTGACACCACTTTCAAACGGACAGAGACAACATCCTTTCTTAGTATGGATGGGTGTTTACCTTAATCGAAGGTGAAATTACTTGGAAAAGTTCCAAGCAAGAAACAATAGCTGATACTACTTGTGAATCAGAGTACGTAGCGTAATGCAAAGCATCGAAGGATGTAATTTGGTCAAATAACTTAATTAGAGATTTGGAGTTGTGCCAACCGTCATGGAGCTAATGGAAATTTTATGTAACAATGAACAAGCGGTTTCCCTGAAAAAGGAACCAAGAGATCATGGAAAATCAAGACATCTCGACAGAAAATACCATTTTATCATACATAGAGTAGATGAATGTCACCTAGTAGTGAAGAAGGTGTACTAAGTGGTAAATATCATAACAAGGTTTTCAAGTCAATGTAATGACCTAAGTCAAGGATTTGTAATCTACTTTTGTTATAAATAAAAAAAGCATCGGAAATGAAATGTTCAAATCTCTCTTTATGAATATACTACGTGGTAAATATCGTAACAAGGTTTTCAAAAACATAAAGAGCACAAAATACGAGTTATAGCGAAGAAGTTATGAACAATCAAAAATCCATAGCGAAACCGGTAAAACACTATTAAGTGTAAAACGTCAAATTTCAATAAAATACTATTTAGCCTTAGGTATCTAAACGAATGCCATAGATATCATTAAACCGTGAATGTACATAAAAAGAACGTCCAAATATGACTTCGTATGTGGAAGTTATGATTTTTCTAACTTTCGGAGTAGTGGTAGACAACTAAAAACTCGAAATAGAGATCTACAGATATTTAGCTGACACAACCTAAATGTGTATTGAAGATCTCGACTATAGTAGTACAACGGTAAAAAGACAGATAACAATAGGCATCAGATGAAGAAGTTATGAATTTTTAATGGTCTTTTCTTGTCCCGGCCTATTAAAAATAAATAACTAAATGAAGCCGAAATTTTCAAACAAAGTCTAAATGAAAGTTGTAGATGATATTCTCACCTACACGTGAATATAAAGAACGTCAAAAACGAAGCTCGTATGCAAAAGTTATGCATTTTAGAAGATTGAGGCACACAGACCGAGGGGGGTACGCCCTGCGTACACCATACGTGGCCTCGGATCGACCACGTCTCCCCTACACCCCTCTACCCATGTCCCATCCGAAGTCTGACAGCCGTGGAAGGCGTCATGCATGACGTACGCACCGTGTACACGAGTACGCTAGCGTACAAAGAACGTTGCTCGTACTTCGGAGTACGCCCAGCATACAAGACTATCCTGACATCCCGGTTTCATATCCAACCTCTGATGGATGTTCGACGCCCAGAGATTCCTGAGAACTTTTCCACTTTCTGGTTGAAGTGCTACCCGGGAAAAGTCTTGTTTTCTTCAAATCACCACAATTTCCAGGTGTGTTCATACCCGTATATTTTCAGGTTTTCACTATATTTTCATGGGGGGGGGGGGGGGGGAGGGGATACAAGTGAAACGCAAGAAAAGTTTATGTTAAAATACAAATCGTTACATATAGTTTCAAATTCTTTATCTACATTCCATGTACATATGTTAAATAAAGTCATTTCAAATGTTATACTTTATCTGCAAAACTAGTAATACACCTAGGTTTATCACTCATAGAAAGCACGCTTTTGAAAAACTATAATAGGTATAGTTTTTGAGATATTCATGACATTTTACACTCTATAAATAGTATGGAAAGGAAATACTTATAGCTACAAGAAAAACATACTTTTCATACATAAATCCATTTGATACTAAACTTTTCTGAGACACTTACTTCACGTACTTTAAAGTACGCATTTCGAGTCCTGTGTTATAAACCATAATCTCATGTATGGAGAGTGTGATACTTGTGTATAGATCTATACGGGATCGACAATCCCACACCTATATTGTTAGCTACGGTTGGACCGGTAGAACTGGGGTGACAAACATCATATCCTTCCAACGATTGAAGAATGTTGTTACAGGCAATCTGGGTGAATTGTACGGTTATAAAACTCACATGAAGTATTAAAATATTTGATTTACGGGGCTGACAACTGCCTTAGTGATTATATATATATATATATATATATATATATATATATATATATATATCACCATACACTATTTTTAGGGGTGGAAAATACTTATGCATTCCGGTTTTTGGTAACTTTTAGAACTACTATTCATTTATGGAAAATATTGGGTTTTCTAGATAAAAACTCAATTACTTTATAAAAAAGGGCATAAAATCCTTAACACAAAAACGCTTATGAACTCACCAACTTAATTGTTGACACTTTTTTTTCAAAACTAGTTGTATTTCTCAGGGATTCAGTAATACAGGTAAACAACAACTTTTGGGGAAGGAACGCTAAGGCGTTAATTTCAAAATTTTTATATCATCTAAATGTAATTTCTTTTAAAACATGTATCACATTCAAAAATGTAACTTTTAAATTATATATGTGATGGTTGTGTTTACTTTCTTTACAATATTCAACTGTTATGATACTACATGAAGTCATCCACCCCTAAATGTTTCCGCCATTCTGGTTTGGGGGTGTGTCATAGACTTATCCAAATGGGAGACTATTGGATAAGATGTCTAACCCAATAACTATAATTGGTATAAACTTGAGTTGATAGTATGACAATCCTTTTTGTAATGACGAGATTTTCAAAACAAATATTTCATTTTTCAACAACCACAATTTAAGTATAAAACAATCTCAAAAAGTGTTTCACAATAGTTACTAACCAAACATGTCCCCAAGATCATAAATCAAATCCCATCTCGGTGTGTACGATTCATGCTGGCGCTTTCCCATGGTCCTCGCTAGTACCTAAAACACATAACAGAACAACTGTATGCATAAATGCTTAGTGAGTCCTCCAGAATACCACATTCAACACATACGTCATTCGAGGCTACTGTACGACCCTCCGGCCGATGTGTTTCAGCGGGACCCTCAAGTCCCGTAGGTCGCTGGACCCTCTGGTCCGATTATAGCTTGTTGGGCCCTCCAGCCTGGTCTGTCTCGTTGGACCCTCCGGTCCGGTCTATACAATTATATATCATACATACCACACATAGCACATAATCTCATACATGGCACACAATCTCATATATAGCACATAAGACCTTCCGGTCCGGTCAACTCATAATACGACTCTAGGTAATGTATAGTGAGAAGAATCACCTCGGATGTCTCGGTAATATCTTGCTCGCGTAACACTAATCTTGCCTCTGCCTAAACACATAAACGATCACCTCATTTCATACCGGCTCTCCAGGCTAGACGAAATCCTCACACGTCCTCTAAGAAGGCTAAAAGGCCATTTTACCCTTCAAACAGTTCACAAGTCCAATTGTTGACCAAACCCTAAAAGTCAACAAAAGTCAACAGTCAACCATTTAACCAAACTCGCCGGGTGCACAATTGTGACTCGACGAGTTCACTCATGAAATCGAGTCCTCAAAATCCCAAATGATGCACCGAGTCACTTCCCGAACCAAGCGAGTCACCAACTGTGTGATTCATGGGGTAAAACTATCCTACTCGTCGAGTCTGTTCTACGACTCAGCGAGTTTCATGCCATGCTCAAACTCAATTGACCTCTTGAGGTGAGATCTATTCCTCCAGTCCATAGATCAGGCCTTACCAATCGCTATAATCACATAAAGGTCTGACCTTTACACTCATGAAATGACCAAAAAGCTTCTTTGGGTGAAATAAACCCTAAAATTGCAACCTAGGGCCATATCTATAACGGAGTAGCAAAAGGCAATGTGAATGGGGCTCTCTGTCCCTCTTAAGGTCCAGATCTAACAAGAACTCCACCGTGGGACCTCCCATACTTCGAATCCAATCCAAAGAATGCACAAGGAAACCTTAGATTTAACTAAAACATCAAATACATGAGTTTGAGCACAAATTAGTACCTCTAGTAACCTCTTCTGATGAATGGATGATAGATTCGAGCTCCTCAACCTTCCTTGTTTGTACTCCTTCCTTCTTTCTTGCAATATCACACTTATAATGATAAAATAGCCCTCCTCTTGCACTACAAGCCTTCTCTCTGCTCTCTAGGGTTTCTCAGGCGTTTGATAGCAGCAAATGGTGGCTAAAAGGTCCTTAAAAAGGGCTCAAGCCCCGGAGAATCTGGGTTTCTCTAAACAATGTGGAGTCGCCGAGTCCACGCATGGACTCCCTGAGTCCGCCAATAAATCTATCCGACCATGCCCGATCCTACTCGGCGAGTCTGAGCGCCTACTCGCAGAGTCCCTCTCCAAATAACAATGTAAAAGCATAAATAAGATACTTAGGAGTCTGGATGTTATAATTCTCCCCCACTAGAATTAGAATTCATCCTCGAAGTCTCATTCCGCTAACAACTCTGGATGCTGCTCACGCATCTCGCGCTCTGGTTCCCAAGTCAGCTCCAAACCCCTCCGATGTTGCCACTGGACCTACACCAGGGGCACTTCGTTGTTTCTTAAAATGTTTACCTTCCGATCTATAATCACAACCGGTCTCTCAACGTAGTTCAGACTCGCATCCACCTAGATATCCTCTAACGGTACCACCACCGACTCATCATCCACACACTTAATCAACTGCGATACGTGGAAGGTGTCATGAATCTAACCTAACTCCACAGGTAACTCTGAACGATATGTTACTCTGCCCACCCTCGCGATCACCATAAACAGCCCAATATACCGGGGCCCCAGCTTTCCCTTCTTCCTGAAATGGATCAGTCCTTTCCAAGGAGACAATTTCAAGAGCACCAAATCACTGACCTGAAAGTCGAGCTCCGACCAACGCCTAGCCGTGTAACTCTTCTAGTGACTCTGAGCGGTCAATAACCTCTGTATGACCTGTTGTATCTTCTCTGTCATTTGAAACACTATCTTTGTACTACACCTCCTTCTATCTAACAGCTCAAAGGGTGACACACCAATGCTTGAATGATGGCTATTGTTATAAAAAAACTCAGCCAAGGGAAAATACATGTCCCAACTCCCGCCGAAATCAAACACACATGCCCAAAGCATGTCCTCGAGCGTCTGAATCGTCCGTTTGCTCTATCCATCAGTCTGCGGATAGTATACGGTACTAAAATGCAGCCTTGTACCCAATTCCTCATGAAATTTCTACCAGAATCTGGAAGTGAAACGCACATCTCGATCTGAGACAATCGAGATCGGTACTCCATGATGCGATACCACCTCCCTAATGTAAACCTCTTTGCGGAAGAGCTCTCACTGACGGCAAGGAAGTGAGCACTCTTAGTCAACCTATCCACAATCACCCAAATTGCATCAACACCCCTAGCAGTCCTCGACAGTTTGGTGATAAAATCCATGGAAATATGTTCCCACTTCAACTCGGGAGTCTCTAATGACTGCAACTTACCATGCGAATGCTGGTGCTCAGCCTTAACCTTGCGATAGGTCAAGCACCTCTCAACGAACCTATCCGACATCCCTCTTCATATAGAGCCACGAATAATCTCTCTTCAGGTCCAAATACATCTTAGTGGCCCTGGGGTGGATCAAGAACTTCGATTTATGCGCCTCCTCCATCAAGACGGTATGCGTTCCTCCCATAAACGGTACCCAAAACCGACCCTGAAAGGTCATATGTCCTTCACTGTCGGTAACAAACTCCAATACCTGACCAATCACTTGCTCCCTCTTGCGGTTCTCCGGTCTCACGGACTCTACTCGTGCCCCTCGAATGGTGTCCCACAACAGAGTCATCACTGTCATTCTCAAGAAAACATCCCGTATCGAGGCGCCCTCCGCCCTACGACTCAGGGCATCGACTACAACATTAGCCTTGCCCGGATGGTATAGGATCTCGCAGTCGTAATCGTTTACCACATCCGACCATCTCCTCTAGCACATATTTAGGTTGGGCTTATCCATCAATTACTTCAGAATCTTGTGGTGCGTGTATATAGTACACCGAACCCCATACAGATAGTGACGCCAGATCTTGATGGAAAACACCACTGCCCCCAACTCTATATCATGGGTGGGATATCTCAACTCATGAGGTTTCAGCTGCCTCGATGCATATGCTATCATATGCCCCCTCTGCATAAGCACCGCTCCCAACCCTGATATCGATGCATCACAGTAAACCACAAAATCCTCCATCCCTTTCGGGAGTGCAAGCACTGGAGCTTCGCACAATCTCTGGTGAAGTGTCTCAAATGAGGTCTGCTGCTCCTGGCCCCACAAAAAAGAAACACCCTTCCATGTCAATTGGGTGAGTGGCACGGCGATCTTAGAGAAATCCCTTATAAATCTCCGATAATAACCAGCCAACCCAAGGAAACTCTTGATCTCGGTAGGTGACCTCAGCACCTCCTAACTCATCACCGCCTCGATCATTGCCAGATCGACCAATATTTCCTTCTGGTTAACAAGGTGCCATAGGAACTGGACCTCCCGTAACCAAAAATCACACTTGGAGAATTTGGCGTAAAGCCTCTGCGATCTCAGAACTCCAAGGATATCCCTCAAATTCTCCTCATGATGCTCTATGGATCTCGAATACACCAAGATATCATCGATGAATAAGATCACTGAATGATCTAACATTGGCCTGCACAGCCTGTTCATGAGATCTATGAACGCTGTTGGTGCATTGGTGAGCCCAAAAGCCATCACCATGAACTCGTAATGCCCATAACGAGTCCTGAAATCTGTCTTCTGGATATCTTCATCCCGAACCCTCATCTGGTGATATCCCTGTTGGGTTTTAGCCATAAGAACTTTCCTATGTGCGCATGCAAAACCCTATTGCTTGGATCTAGGCTTTCTAATAAACATGCTTTTGAATCCAAGACTTCTAATGGCTAATTAGGTTAAACAACAATATTAAAACAGATCTAGAATCATACCTTTGAATCCCTTGTTGATCTTGTTTGTCTTGGAGCTTCTAGAGTCACAATTGTCACTCCTCTAATGGCTTACAAACACCAATAGCAAGCAAGATGATTTAGGAGAGTGGAGAGGGAATGGAATTCGACCAGAGGTTCCTTTCTTCAGGTTCTACAAGGTTGTACATGAATTCCCCATCCCAAGGGCCTATTTATACCTTTAGACTCCTTAAGGGTTTCACCCTAAACCCTAATTGGATAATCTTCTCTTAAGGCTATCCAAATCCATTCCATAGATAACCCTATGGACGATTTTAGCTTATCTAAAGCTCTTAGAATCCGTCCAAGGTGTATCCTAATGGATTTCTAGTCTAAAGTCTAACTATCAAACAATTGACAATTTATACCCTCTTATTTAATTAATCTCTTTAAGTCACCAAATTAATACCAATTAATTTATGACTTATATTAATCAAATAGCTAAATATTATTCCTTATAATATTTACTCTCTCTTAATAAATCATCCTTCAAGTTGCTATGGTGAAGGCAACCCAAAAGGACCATGCACCACCGAATATAGTTATAGCCTTAGACACTATTCCAACAGTCTCCCACTTGGATAAGTCTAGTAACTATACAAGTACAATACGGTTTGCAATCGTAGCTCTCAAAGACGCTGTCAACTCTGATCTAATCAATCTTGTCCTTTAGATAAGGGATCGTACAGTCCTCTGTTAGATATCATGCTGACAATCCTATGGAATGGTTAGTCTAGCATTTAGATTTCTCGATCTTCGATTTATTTGACATAGAACTTAATCGAACACATCAATTCAGTTCTGACCGGGCCCGGCACATAAGTCAAATCAAATCATCGAGTGGCCAAGATATCTCTTCTATCCTCTTAGGATAAAATTTACAGATAAACTTCGACTTATATGCATTTACTTATTCATTAACCAACTATACACAACAATGCGTTTTATAACATCAAGTTACTGATGCGTTTTCGCATTATCAATGCACAACCAATTAACAAATAATAAACCATATATCTAGGTTTTAAGACCATATGATATTATCATCTTGCGATCACCTTTTATATCGTATTCCATAAGGTGATTCCAGCAAGCGCGGGTTTATTCCAATGCTCAAAACCAGTTCATAAGCACTCATGAACGTTGCAGCAACCCTTGCCATGTCTAACACCATTTAGACATTCTACACACCAATTCATGACAATCTTCATTCATATCTACTCCCAACATATGAACGATTGTGGACCATTTGAATAATTCGATTATTCCTAATAAACTCAATTATTCTGGAAGTCAAAACATGCAAAGTGAAACAATAGTTAAACAACTAACATGTGATAGCAACTTTACTCATAAATAAAACTCCTTTATTTAATCATCAAATGCTAATTACATTTATCTATTATACGTTTCTAATACTATCTAATCTATACTAATATCATCCTTCAGCCCAATACTCCTAGCATGCTGCAAGTGCTTAACCCTACTCAGTCCCTTCGTAAGCGGATCTGCTGGGTTATCTTCTGATGATATCCTCTTCACTACGAGTTGTCCTTCTTCTACGCGATGTCTAATGAAGTGATACTTTCTGTCGATATGTCGAGATCTACCATGATCCCTCGGTTCCTTGGTCAAGGCAACCGCACCTTCGTTATCACAGAAAATCTCCATGGGCTCCTTTATGGCCGGCACAACTCCAAGATCACCGATGAAGTTCTTCAGCCATATTGCCTCCTTCGATGCTTCGCTCGCTGCGATGTACTCTGATTCGCACGTTGAATCAGCTACGGTTTCTTGTTTGGAACTCTTCCAAGTCACTGCTCCTCCATTTAGGGTAAAGACCCAACCCGACTGCGAACGGTAGTTGTCCCTGTCGGTCTGAAAGTTGGCGTCACTATACCCTCGCACCTTCAAGTCATCACTCCCTCCAAGGACTAAGAACCATTCTTTTGTCCTCCGAAGGTACTTAAGGATGTTCTTCACCGCAATCCAATGTGCTTTGCCAGGGTTCCCTTGATATCTGCTAACCATGCTCAAAGCGAAGGCTACATCAGGGCGAGTACAAGTCATAGCGTACATGATTGAGCCAACTGCGGAAGCGTATGGTACTCGGCTCATTTCTGCTATCTCAGCTTCGGTACTCGGACTTTGAGTCTTACTCAACTTGGCATTTCCTTGTATCGGTAGTTCTCCCTTCTTTGAGTTTTCCATACTAAAACGTTTTAGTACCTTCTCCAAGTAAGTATTCTGACTAAGTCCAATTAGTCTCTTACTTCTTTCTCTTACTATCCTTATTCCCAAAATGTAAGAAGCCTCTCCAAGGTCCTTCATAGCGAAGCACTTCCCGAGCCAGGACTTAACCTCCTGCAGAGTCGGGATGTCGTTTCCTATGAGTAATATGTCATCGACATATAGAACGAGGAAGCTTACTATACTCCCACTGGCTTTGACATATACACAAGATTCGTCTTCGCTTCGTACAAATCCAAACTCTTTGACTTTCTCATCGAAGCAAAGATTCCATCTGCGAGATGCTTGCTTAAGTCCATAAATGGACTTCTCAAGCTTACACACTCTATTCGGATGCTTCGGATCCGCAAACCCCTCTGGCTGAGCCATGTAAACATCCTCAGCCAACTTTCCATTAAGGAAGGCGGTCTTGACATCCATTTGCCAAATCTCATAATCATGAAATGCGGCAATTGCTAGCATCACTCTAATAGATTTAATCTTCGCAACTGGTGAGAAGGTCTCATCATAGTCAACTCCAGGAGTTTGAGTAAAGCCCTTCGCAACCAATCGTGCCTTATATGTTTGTACGTTCCCATCCACATCGGTCTTCTTTTTGAAGATCCACTTGCAACCTACGGTCTTGCGTTCGGGCACGTAATCAACCAAATTCCAAACTTGGTTATCGTACATGGATTGGATCTCGCTATCCATCGCCTCTTTCCATTTCGCAGACTCCGGGCCTTCCATGGCTTCCTCATAGCTATTAGGTTCATCAAGATTTACTAGTGTACCATCACTAATATACGTGTCCCCTTCGGTAGTAATATGAAAACCATAAAACTGGGGATGAACTCTAACTCTATCGGAACGTCTAAGAGGTAAGGATTCGTCAATCGGTTCAACCGGAATTTCCTCCTCGGGTTGAATGCCAGCGGTAGAGGTTCCTTCATCTATCGATTCTTGAATCTCTTCAAGTTCAATTTGCCTCCCACTGTCTCCTTGGCTTATGAGTTCTCGCTCTCGGAAAACTCCTCTCCTCGCAACAAAGATAACATTATCTTTCGGTCTATAGAAGAGATATCCAAAGGAAGTTTGCGGGTAGCCGATGAAAATACATCGCTCACTTCGAGGTTCAAGCTTTTCGTGAGTATCTCGTCTTACGAAAGCCTCGCAACCCCAAACCTTGATATGTGCCAACGAGGGAGCTTTCCCCGTCCACATCTCGTGAGGTGTTTTGGCAACCTTATTAGTAGGGACTCGGTTAAGGATATGGGCGGTAGTCTCTAAGGCATACCCCCAAAAGAAGATAGGTAGTGAAGCACGACTCATCATAGAGCGAACCATATCCAATAAGGTTTGATTACGCCTTTCTGCCACACCATTTAACTGCGGTGTCCTAGGAGGCGTCAATTGCGAAACTATTCCACACTCCTTGAGATAATCGTGGAATTCAAGACTTAGGTACTCTCCTCCTCGATCGAATCGAAGCATCTTGATTTTCCTGCCCAATTGATTCTCCACTTCATTCTTGAACTCTTTGAAATTTTCAAAGGTTTCTGACTTTTGCTTGATTAAATAGATATACCCATATCTACTATAGTCATCGGTAAAAGTCACATAGAAGCGGTTCCCATCCTTCGTGGTTGATCTAAAAGGTCCACATACATCGGTATGTATTAGGTCTAATAGTCCCTCACCCCTTTCACAAGTACTCGTGAAGGGTGACTTAGTCATCTTTCCAAGTAAACAAGACTCGCATGTGTCATCTTCCATAAGGTCGAATGACTCCAACACTCCATCCTTTTGGAGTTGGGCTATGCGTTTCTTGTTGACATGTCCAAGACGACAATGCCACAAGGATGCTTTATCCATACTAGTGGACGAATCAATATTCAAAACATCATTTCCTAAGTTATCAACAATCATAACAGTTTCATATATTCCATTACATGGTATAGCTTCAAAGTAAAAGACACCATTTAGATAAGCCAAAATAGAACCATTCTCATTATTAAAAGAAAATCTAAATCCTTGTCTATATAAACCATGAAATGAAATGATGTTTCTAGCCATTTCTGGCGAATAGCAACAATTGTTCAAATCTAAAACTAAACTATTCTTAAGCACTAAAGAATACACTCCAATCTTGGTCAAAGGCGACGATCTTCTGTTCCCCATGATTAGATTGATCCTTCCTTGCTCCACATCCCTACTTCTTCTTAGTCCCTGCACATTAGAACAAATGTGATAACCACAACCGGTGTCAAGAACCCAAGAAATAGCATGATTAGAATCATTAGATTTGATTGCATATATACCTGCGAAAGATGGCATGATCTTTCCTTCCTTGATGGCCTGCAGGTAATCCGGGCAGCTTCTCTTCCAATGTCCTATCTTGTGGCAGTGGTGGCACTCTGCCTCCTTCGGGTTAGAGCAGGGCTTAGAGGGATCAACTTTGGTCCCACTAGAAGAGGAACCATCTCGGGCTTTCACCTTTCGATAGTTATTTGAAGAAGCTTTCCTCTTCTTTCCCTTCCCTTGACCAATAGCCAAGACAGGAGCAGCGGATGGATTGG
Organism: Lactuca saligna; assembly: GCF_052625555.1. Classification (NCBI taxonomy): domain Eukaryota; kingdom Viridiplantae; phylum Streptophyta; class Magnoliopsida; order Asterales; family Asteraceae; genus Lactuca; species Lactuca saligna. The sequence goes on along the minus strand of NC_136419.1, from coordinate 207,399,227 downwards.
GAGTTGGTGCAACAGACTTGTCCTTGAAATTGCTCTCAGCAACCCTCAAGAGACCTTGGAGTTTACTTAGAGTGACCTCCTCTTTGTTCATGTGGTAGGTCATCCTAAATTGATTGTACATCGGAGGCAAAGAGTGAAGCACCATGTCGATCGCCAAGTCTTCGCCGAAGTCAACATTTAACTTGCGAAGGCGGTCGACATACCTTTGCATCTTTTGCAAGTGCACGGTAAGAGATTCTCCATGACCCATCTTGGCGGAAATCATGTTAGTGAAGATCTCGTAACGCTCTTGTCTCGCGTTTTGGTGGTACCTCTCCGACAAGTCTTGATGCATCTCGTATGGATACATGTCCTCGTAGGACTTTTGGAAATCGGAGTTCATGGTGGCGATCATGATGCAATGTACCTTCGTTGCATCTCGCTCATGGGTTTGAAAGGCGGTGATTTCAGCGGGAGTAGCAACTTCGGGGTTGATTTTCTCGAGCTTCTCATCGAGGACATACTCTTTATCCTCATAGTGAGCAATGGTGCGAATGTATCTTATCCATTCGCTAAAGTTCGTTCCATCGAAGGTGACCTTTTGGCAAAGGCTCATCAACGTGAAAGAACTAGCAGCAACGTTGTTTGCGTTTGACATCTATAGAAAGGACAAAGATAGATTAGAACAAGAATCCCTAATTATCACCCAATAAGAAAAATTAGGGCTAGGAACCAACAATAACATTTACATACTAGAAAAGGGATGCCGTAATCTATCATGCAAATAAATTGAAGGTAAGTGAATGACGATTCACTAATTCTCCATCACAAAACGTAAACTTTTAGTCCTAAGTGTTTTTGAGAATTCCTAGATTCGGATGAGATCCATTGAACTATTCAATGGCATGTTTAAATCTCGATATGCCCCTCTTGTTTGTGACTGGGATGCCGAGGATCACAAAGTGGGTGTGAATTACCATGCAAATTCACATGGTGCCTTCATTGTAACGATCACCTATTCGATGTGCCGGTAAACCACACACGCTCCATCGAACTATGATGAACAATGAATCACCCTTTGCCACCTTCGCTTAGAACCAATTAGTGTGCCGGTAAACCACACACGCTCCACTAACATCTTAGCAAGGTGCAAAGTGTAATTTCATGGGATTGCATCAATTCACTTTTCCTAAAGTAACTAAGATTGGGAAATTTAAAAAAATTTAGTTACTTTGTATTTCTTATCATACTTTTAATGAGAGGATGAGGTTGCCCTATCCTACCCGTTCGGCTAACGACCCTCCACCAATCAAGCAAGCGGTGGGTGTGAGTGTACACCCATTAAGCGCCATTTTATAGGCCGCAACCTTATACCCACCTTATAGATCGGCTTCGTGAATGAGGCCTACTAACGGTAAGACTAGCATTTAGTTATACATATATATATATATTATACTATTAATATCATATTAGTATAGGGTTGTATTTTAAACTTTTTAAAATCTAGGGATTGAAATTTAAGTTGTCTAAATTAAAACTTTTAATCACAAATATAAATTTCAAAATCTTAGGGTAGGTTTTAAACATTTAAAACATGAAGGATCAAATAACAAATAATTCCAATTAACAATTAATATCTTAATTATCTTTATTTGATTTATCTTTGATTTCTTTGAAGATAATTACCAAAATAATCAAAGTAATTAATTAATTATCATATAAGGAAATTAAATATTTAATTAGTTGATAATTACCTTTAACTAGATCAAGATAACACTTATATTTATCAAAAAATCAGATTTATATTGATCTAATTAGTTTATGGAAACTTTGGATAAGATAAACACAAAGAAATCCCGAATCTGGCCATTCCTGACGCCTAGACTCGCCGAGTGCACAAGGGGACTCGCCGAGTCAGGCCTACTCGACGAGTCCACCTTGGAACTCGACGAGTCAGTGACTCAAAACCCAAAAAATCGAATTTTGCAGGTTTGTTTCAGTTAATTAAGCAACAATTTAGAGAAAACCAATCTAAGCTCTGATACCACTGTTGGGTTTTAGCCATAAGAACTTTCCTATGTGCGCATGCAAAACCCTATTGCTTGGATCTAGGCTTTCTAATAAACATGCTTTTGAATCCAAGACTTCTAATGGCTAATTAGGTTAAACAACAATATTAAAACAGATCTAGAATCATACCTTTGAATCCCTTGTTGATCTTGTTTGTCTTGGAGCTTCTAGAGTCACAATTGTCACTCCTCTAATGGCTTACAAACACTAATAGAAAGCAAGATGATTTAGGAGAGTGGAGAGGGAATGGAATTCGACCAGAGGTTCCTTTCTTCAGGTTCTACAAGGTTGTACACGAATTCCCCATCCCAAGGGCCTATTTATACCTTTAGACTCCTTAAGGGTTTCACCCTAAACCCTAATTGGATAATCTTCTCTTAAGGCTATCCAAATCCATTCCATAGATAACCCTATGGACGATTTTAGCTTATCTAAAGCTCTTAGAATCCGTCCAAGGTGTATCCTAATGGATTTCTAGTCTAAAGTCTAACTATCAAACAATTGACAGTTTATACCCTCTTATTTAATTAATCTCTTTAAGTCACCAAATTAATACCAATTAATTTATGACTTATATTAATCAAATAGCTAAATATTATTCCTTATAATATTTACTCTCTCTTAATAAATCATCTTTCAAGTTGCTATGGTGAAGGCAACCCAAAAGGACCATGCACCACCGAATATAGTTATAGCCTTAGATACTATTCCAACAATCCCAACATCAAGTCTATCTTGGAGAACATAGACGCTCCCTGCAATTGATCGAACAAGTCATTGATCCTCGGTAATGGATAACGGTTCTTGAGCATCAGCTTGTTCAACTCCTAGTAATCAATACACATCCGCTGTGAACCATCCTTTTTCTTGATAAAAAGGATCGGCGTTCCCCACGGTGAGCTACTCGGTCTAATAAACCCCTTTCCCAGCACCTCCTGAAGCTGCGATGATAACTCCAACATCTCGGGCGGCGCAAGGCGATAGGGTGCCTTGGCAATAGGTGCCGCCCCTGGCACCAAGTCTCTACCTCTTGGGAGGCACACCCGGAAACTCCTCGGGGAAAACATCAAGGAACTCCCACACAATCGAGACCTCATCAACCGAACTTGGCCACCCAGCAGCTACTTGCGTGTCCATCACATAAGACACAAATCCCTTACAACCCTGCTGCAAACTCTGCCTCGCCCTAGTAGCCGAACAAAATGTTGAGTCAGGACGGGTACCCTCATCGTACACCGTAAGTACTCCCCTACTAGGGTCTCGAATCATCACCAACTGATGCTCGTAGTCTATAATAGCTCCAAATTGGCTCAACCAATCCATGCCCACTATGACACATATGTCCCCCAGCGCAATTGGAACTAGATTGATCGGGAACCCCACACCGATGATCTCAAATCTACATCCCCGTATCACCTCCGTAGCATACACTTCTTGCTCTTTAGCTATAGAAACTCGTAAAGGTCGACTCAAACAAATACTAATACGAAGACTAAAAGCTAACGACACAAAATATCGACTCACTCCCGAGTCAAATAGCACTAAGGCAGGTACATAATTCACAAGAAAAGTACCTACGCATAACATGATATAAGCATAATATCTCAGAATCAAATAAATAGAGAGAAGAACACATACAGGCCACAACGTTGGGTGCTGCACAGACCTCTTCCGCTATCAACTGGAAAGCCCTCCCACAAGCTTTTGGCGCCTTGGCCTTCACTGTCCGAACCTCGGTAGTCGTAGCCGCAGGCGCAGATCCCTGCTGTAGCTGAGGGCACTCAACATTCTGATGGCCCGTTTGGTTATAATGGAAGCAAACAGAGAATCCCTTGGTGACAATCCCTTGCGATATGCCCCTCCTTCCCGCACTTTTAGCTTACCCCTGCCCTGTATGACCTCTCATGACTCTTTTCGCACTTTCCACAAGTGCGGCCCTTCGCGATCCCAGATCTCGAATCAGCGGGCTTAGCCTGCTTGGCTATCGGCTGAGACTGAGCCGGTTGCCGATCCATCCTCTGTAACTCGGCCTCCTCCCTGACCTGAGTTTCCAACTAAATCTCCCTCTTCTAGGAATTTTCCTGGAGCTCAGCAAATGTTCGGTAAGTTGAGTTGACCACGAACTCCTGAATATCTCTCCTCAGAACACTCAGATACCGGCTCTTGCGAGCCTACTCGGTAGACAGCTGCTCTGGGAAAAACATTGCCCTCTCATGAAACTTCTTGGTAACAACTCTGACAGAATCAGTACCCTGCTTGAGGGTCAAGAACTCCTAAATCAATCGTTCCCTCTCCACTAAGGGAACATACTTGTCTCTGAACATGGCGGTGAACCTCTCCCAGGTCACCTCATAAATCTCTGCCAGAGTGAAGCTCGCCGTCACAAACTTCCACCAATCATTCGCCCCCAAGCAGAGCTGGTTCAGAGCGAACCGTACCCTTAAGTGCTCTGGATAAGAACACGTATAGAAACACCCCTCGATGTCAGAAATCCATCTCATTGCAACAATTAGGTCCTGCGTCCCATCAAAATCTGGTGGCTTTGTGTTGCTGAATTCCCGAAACAACAACGAGTCACCTCCCTTAGGTCTGGCAGCAACAACAGCAGCAGTAGTTGCATCAGCTGCAGCCTCAGTCACTTTTGCATACCGCTCGTGAAAGGTCTCAATCAATGTGGTCTTGATGTCCTCAAACATCTCTGGAATCTTAGCCCAGATAGCAGCAGCCACCTCCTCATGAATCAATCGATAGATCTCCTCGTCACTGACACCACTGCTCCCCGGTGTGTGTCGTGTCCCAACCATGATGTCTCTGAAAGACAATATAAAAATATCAGAGACTTGATCGATCATACTCACTCTCGATAATGCAACCTTACTCGTCCTCTAATATCCAAAGGATTCTTACTTGGACTGCTCACTGATCCGGTGTCTTCAGTAGTACGTGCCCTATACTACTGACGACAACGCATCAGCATTCACCCCAAGTCCTCCTCCTTGGATCCCAGATCGCAATTACTCTACTCTCGCTATGCATTGGCTACCCTCCGATAGACCACTCATGAGCTCCTAACTGCTACATACTCACTATCAAGGCATCTCATAGCAACAGTAATCTCCTAGGCTAAGGCATCACAAATCAAGCCACTCTAGTCCTAATATGAGCACCTAGCCTACTTTATCATGCATAACATAACATATCATTTTCTCATAACATAGAATGTAAGGGTATTTTGGGTTTTCACCATTTGGGTGCTGACTAACCGTACACACTGCTCCGCTCTGGTCGTTTGAAAACTTATTGCTCTTTTTAGAAAATCAGTTCTTATTTGTTGAAAATTTCTCAAACCCTCAGTTTGAGTTCAGATATGCCCGAAGGCGCATTTGAATCCCTCAAACCAAGACTCTGATACCAACTTGGAACGACGAGATTTTCAAAACAGTTTTTCATTTTTCAACAGCCACAATTTAAATATAAAACATTCTCAAAAAGTGTTTCACAAAATTTATTATTCAAACATGTCCCAAAGAACATAAATCAAATCTCCTCTCGGTGTGTACGGTTCATGCCGGCGCCTTCCCATGGTCCTCGCTAGTACCTGAAACACAAAACAGAACAACTATAAGCATAAATGCTTAGTGAGTTCCCCAGAATACCACATACAACACATACGCCACTCGAGGCTACTGTACGACCCTCCGACTTATGTGTCTCAGCGGGACCCTCTAGTCCCGTAGCTCGTTGGACCCTCTGCTCCGGTCATAGCTCGTTGGGCCCTCCGACCCGGTATGTCTGGTTGAACCCTCCGGTCCAGTCTATACAATTATATGTCACACATACAACACATCACACATAATCTCATACATGGCACATAATCTTATACATAGCACATAATACCTTTCGTTCAACTCATCATACCACTCTAGGTAATGTATAGTGAGAAGACTCACCTCAAATGTGTCGGTAATATCTCGCTTGTGTAACACTAATGTAGCCTCTACCTAAACACATAAATGATCACCTCAATTACTAATGGCTCCCCAGGCTAGACTAAATCCTCACACGTCCTCTAAGAATGCTAAAAGGCCATTTTACCCTTGAAACAGTTCATAAGTCCAATTGTTGACAAAACCCTAAAAGTCAACAAAAGTCAACAGTCAACCCTTTGACAAGACTCACCGAGTGCACAATTGTGACTTGGTGAGTTTAGTCATGAACTCGAGTCCTCAAAATCCCCATTGACTCACCGAGTCAGTTCCCCAACTCAGCGAGTCACCAATTGTGTGATCATGGTGGAAAACTATCCTACTCGTCGAGTCTGTTCTTGGACTCGGCGAGTTCATGCCATGCTCAAACTCAAATGACCTCTTAAGGTCATATCTGTTCCTCTAGTCCATAGATCTGGCCTTACCAACCACTATAATCACGTAAAGTTCTGACCTTTACACTAATGAAATGACCAAAAAAGCTTCTTTGGGTTAAATAACCCCTAAAATGGCAACCTAGTGCCATATCTATAATTGATTAGCAAAAAGCAATCTGAATGGGACTCTCTGGACCTCTTATGGTCCAAATCTAAGAAGAACTCCACCTTGGGACCTCCCATGCTTCGAATCCAATACAAAGAATGCACAAGGAAACCCTAGATTCAACTACAACACCAAATACATGAGTTTGAGCACAGATTAGTACCTCTAGTAGCCTCTTTTGATGAATGGATGATAGATCCGAGCTCCTCAACATTCCTTGTTTGTACTCCTTCCTTCTTTCTTGCAAAATCACACTTAGAATGATGAAATAGCCCTCCTCTTGCACTACAAGCCTTCTCTCTGCTCTTTAGGCTTTCTCAGGGGTTTGATAGCTGCAAATGGTAGCTAAAAGGTCCTTAAACAGGGCTCAGGCCCCAGAGAATTAGGGTTTCATTAAACAGTGTGGAATCGCCAAGTCCACGCATGGACTCGCCGAGTCCGACATTAAATCAGTCCGACCATGCGTGATCCTGCTCGACGAGTCTGAGCGCCTACTCGCCGAGTCCCTCTCCAAAACTCAATGTAAAAGCATAAATAGGATACTTGGGAGTCCGGATGTTACACTTTTAGGGTGCCCACAAACCTATCCATTGGACAAGATGATTTTCGGAGAGAGAGTTTGATTTATTATTTGATTAATAAATTGTAATAAATAATTTATTAATATATAGTGAGAATAACTTAGCATGCATCACTCAAATGAAAGAAGGATATATCAAGATCGACATGAGAAAACATATACCTCCAAAGTTCTTTGAGTATATTCAAGAGCTTATAAAATATAAAAAGGTTAAAATAGAATATGTTAAGTCCAACAAAAATACAACATACCTCTTTACAAAAGCACTACCTACTACAATCTTCAAAAAACATGAGCATGACATCAAAATGTGACGTGTGCATAATATATAACGTAACAAATGTCTAAAGGAGGGGAGTCAACTATAAACTGCACTCTATTTTTCCTTCGATAAAGTTTTTTCCCACTAGGTTTTGTTTAGCAAGGTTTTTAACAAGCCACTACATCAGGGTAGAACTCAAATTAGAAAAATTGTCAACTAAAGGGGGGATGTTATAAATTCCATCAAATTATCTAGTTAGACAATACACGTGGAAGAATAATTTTCACCGCTTAAATAATTTCCTTTCTTTATTGAATTACTTTTTTGATGATGTGTGAACAGGATGTTATGTAGTATAAATACACATAAAAGATATATGGAAAATCACACCCTCTTGAATACAATCTTCTAAGTACTCCAAAATCCTCTCACATCTCCTTCTTTTTATTTAATAATGTTTCTGTTTAGTTTTGTTAGTTTTAGTTTTATTTACATAAATGTTATAACTATACATATATATATATATATATATACACACACATACACACACATATATATATATATATATATACATATATATACATATATATATATATATATATACACATATATACGTAGAGACTTGAACAAATTACTATAATCGTCTTTATTATTAGAAAAATTTGCATGCTTGGTCCTAATGATTTTTTAGTTGTGATTTAATCGAGTAAGAGTTAAGAGATGAGAGTTATGTAATAGGGATGAACACAATATCTAAATAAAGTCTGTTTGAGTTGATTAAGCTTTGTGAAGTACAGAGAATATTCAGAGAATACAATGAGAAAAATAAACCTCTCTCTAACTCAAGTACTCATCCCATATATATAGGGATCAAGAGATTATACAATAAGCGAATAAGACACTTAATTTTCAAAACATACTGCTCTTATAATAAACACCATATAAACATCCTTTGATACTAAAACTAACTAAGACACATTTTTACATCTTATAATACTTTCGAACTCAAAATTCTCCCTCTTTATGAGAAGTGTTGAATCCAAGTCAATACCATCTGGCCTGCTAGATGAATCACTCTTCGGATCTCCAAATACCATTTGATAATCTTCTCAATCTCAGCCTTGTCACCATCATTGTTCTTCTTCCAACTATTCCTACTAACAAATAGATTCGTATAATGAGAAGTTGAATATCTCTCCACATTACAAGCCTGAAACAAGAATTTTTTTATTCTGTCCGTTCTTGTTCATCCCGACAAAACCTACTCACAGGGGCTTCAAACAAATTTCACCATCAAAGTATGACTTCAAATCTGATTAACTCTTCACTAAAGACTGTGACATGGTGATTTGTTTACCAACGACCAAAGCTAAGTCAACATCAGTTAATGCATGATATTTATAATAGTTATCTATAAGTAATTTGATGTGAGTAAATCATATCAAAGAATATTCTATACTGCTTAGCTGGAGCATCAATGCATTAGTACCTTTCAAAATTATGGCCACATAGATCAAGTCATGAGAATTTATCAGCAAAAATTTTGCCACTGAAAAGTCGACTGGAACGTTATTTGCTTTGATAATGTAAAATGGATCATTCTTCAATACTCCTTTCAATAATACATCCTTGTAAATATTGAGAACTCGAAATTTTTTGACCAATGACCATATTTCCTCTTCTCTCTTCACCATAACTGCATGAAATCAAAATTTCATTCTTTTGAATTCTTCTCTATCCAATTTATCAGCGACCTAATACTGAGAAGCCAAGAACATCATCTTATTAACTGGAAAATCCAACTTATTGAAAATTTAATTTTCTGTGGCAAAACTCTTCTTTGGGATTTTCTCGAAATCATGCATTTCTTCTCTAACAACCAAGGCATCGATATTCTAAAGGCAGAAATATGTAGAATGATCTCCTTTGTCCATACAAGGAGAATCGTTTGACCTTTGTCGAAGTATTCTTTAAATTTTCCTTTGTTTCTCCATCTCTACTTTAATTGCAACTTTCTTTTCTTCTGGAGTAGGCTCAACACTAATACCTTTTCCCTTGCTTTTATCAATTTTTGTTATCTTTGGTGGAGTTGGTATGGAAGATGAGTTTGATCGTCCAATAACAACTCCTGTTGTCACAATCCTTGTTGTAGTTGTTATTATTGATGTTATTAGATCAGAACTCTTTGGCATCGAATAGGGAGCTTGAGTAGTTTTTACTTTACCCACTACTTTCGCATCGTCACACATTTTCCCTGAACTACCTTCTCCCTTATCTAACCATGAACTCATGCCATTACATTATTTCTTCCCCCTTGCACCCTTGTGTGAATAGGTGGGGCATCCGTTGGCATTAGATTGACAAATTTCTCAAGTGTGGCCAATTCATTTTAAATTCTAGACTCCAACAAATGAAATTTTTGATTCAAGAATTCCTGGGTAAGAAATGATAATGAAGAAGAACCGGACTTCAAAACTATGTCTTTCAAATCAACCAGCAACTTATCATTTTTCTCAAAACTCTAAGCATCCACTTCAGCATTCTTTTCGACTTTCGGAAGTAAGGAATTATACCATTCAACAACTTTTGTTATAACATTAGTGATTATATCGACTTAACTATGAAGAGAAGAATAATTGTGATTCAAGGTTGCAAACTCCTTCGCCATATTAACACGTAACTCCTTAATTTTCAGATTGACATTTTCTCGAATAGTCTTCACATCCTTCACAAACAAAACATGCCTTTGTCGGGTCACATATTTCAATTCTTTATGTGAATCATTAAAATTTGAAGATTGAGCTTTGATATGATTCTCATTACGAATGTCCATTTGCTCCAATTCATTCCTCAATCGAAACTCTTGAACCTTTAACATCACATCTACTTAATATCAGATACCTAATTTTTACCCGCATGCATCTATTTGAAATGTAATAAGGAGGTAACTTTCCTGTTGACAATCTTAAATTGTTTCCTAAACATTAACATGTGATCTAGAAAATTTTCGTCTTTTAGATCAAACTCTATATTAAAAAATGATACCATAAACTCACCTTAATCGGTGGCATCATCATCTTGAACTAGTTTTGGATCTTTAGTGGATTGAGATTGGAATAATGATGTAATGGGTTAATTGAGGATGTGTTCAAAGGTTGGTGATTGTGTAGTTTGAGGCAAAGTAGTAAAAACTGATGTGTGGAATGGTGGTAAAGAAGTGGTAGTGTCAATGTTTGAGGTGTCAAAAGATGAAAAAATGATAAGAGAATATGTACCTTGGGCTTGTGATTTCCACACTCCATCACCCATGTTGACATTTACATCCATATGAGACATGTTCACATTGATGTCTGAAGTTCGAACCTCCTCATTAAATGACTATGTATTCAAAACTCAGCGTGGTGTGATAACCTTCTACTCAGGAGTGGAAAGATGTGAATCAGCTTGATTAGTGGTTGTGTCCACATTAGATGCTTTCACAATACCACCTTGATTGGAGTCACCCATATCAAGATCACAATTTGGTGACTCTAGTACAACTTCTTCCATTAAGTCTTGGGATATATACACAAAAGTCCTAATATTTTCATCTATTTGAAAAGAAAGCCCTAAACTCTATTTTTTTGATAGTGATGTCCAAATTTCCGGCAATTTTTGACACTTTTACACTTTTTTCTGGTTAGCCGGTAATTAGGACTTTTTTTGTCAAAAAAATAAAGTTTAGGATTTTCATGTCAAATCGTCAATTAGGACTTTATTGTCAATAAAATAAATTTTAGGACTTTCTTCTCATTATCCTTTTTTTGCTTAGAAATTTAATGGTATGATACTCTTTAAGCATAAGAGTTATTGAAACCTTCTCTAGTCAGCTAGATCCTATTGAAATCTTTACCGCTTGCTTCTTGTTAAATCGTTTTTTCTTATTTCGAATAATTTACATTGAAAAAAATGGAGATAATCAAGAAAGAAAGAAAGAAAGAACCAGGGTTGTTTTGTCTTATTGGAGTCCTAAAAATGGAGAAATAAGAAATCGAAAAAAAAAAAAACAAAACAAAATTGCCCTTCTTTCCCTTCTCCACATTCACAACTTTTTGAGTAGGCATGTGTTGTCTGTGTTTGTATAATCCATCCTCACTTTTAAGTTCAAGATTTGGCAGCGAAGTAAGAAGAGTGTTTTACCAGTCTTTTCACCCTTTCTCGCTATGTGACAACCCGTAATTTATTCCATCACTATAAACCATTCCCGGTAAATAAAACCGTTCGTATTCAAATTTTTCTGTTAACTTTAGAGTTAAATTAATTTAATCGCGACTTTTAACTCGGTTTCATAAGTGTCGGGATCCGTTATAAACATTAAAATGTTTTCCATCTTTATTTGGAAAAGCTTAGTTTCATCTAAGTCGTGATTACGACAATTTATCGGCTACGACCAAAAGCACCGTCTAAAGGTAGTGTCGGGTAGAATTCCACCGGGCCATAAACTCAACCCCTATATAAGGGATTGAGTGACATCATTTTGAAGCTTTTTCTCTCTCTCTAAACACTTTCTATCACTACTCTCTCTCTAGAATTCGAATTTGATCCAAAAACCCCATTTCAAGCCTCAATTTGGTAAGTACTCCATTCAAGCTTGTTGTTTAACTTGATTGGCATGCAAATTCGTGTTTGAAACTTCCAAAAACACCCATGAACACGTGTTTACGGTCTAGGGACCCTCCCAAAACCGTGAACACCCCATAAGAGGGATTTGCAGCCCCAAAAACCCTCCAAACCCTTCTAGTGCTTAGAAATGGCTTAGAAACTTGCATGCATGAGCTTAGGACCCCAAAAATCGTGCTATTTGAGTATTGGACATGATTTTATGGTCCAAGAACATACTTGGGCCGTAAGCCCACGTTCATGGACCATCAACTCCATTTAAAGTGTCAAAATGCCCCTAAACATCTCCAAATGCTTTCATGAGAGTGTAGAACCTTATAATCCTTCATGTGATGCAGCAAAACATATGAAAATGGGTCAAACTTGAGTTTACAGCCCAAGAACATTCTTGGACCGTAAACACATCTTCTTAGACCATAAACAACCCTCAAAGGGTGTTAAAGTGCCCTTAACACCTTGAATGGCTTGTATGTTGGAATAGAATCACATATGCTTAACCTTCAAGCACTAAAAAGCATGATTCATGGACAAACATGAGCTTAAGGTAGTAAACCCATGTGTTTAAGGTAGTAAACTCCCCAAGAACATATTCATAAACTGTAAAATCCTCAAATGGTCCTTAGAATGCCCCAATTCCCTTCCAATGCCACAAAACGAAGACTAGCATCACCCCTCAACTGTATAAGGCCATTTAGCAACCAAGAACACCCTCACCATGACTTTACGGCCGTAAACTCATGGGGAGTTGGTCATTTGGACCGTAAACTCTCTTGAGAGTTTACTCTTGAAGAGTAAACTCCATATCCAAGCCATATTCACCCTTAGATGCTACCCGGACCACTCTTAACACTTAATTAAAGTGTTTTTGCATCTTGGAGTGTATAAGAATATCTAGTTAGTAATTTAAAGTCTAATTAGATACATTTGTGTATCATTTCATATTACATAGGAACCTCGTATGTTTTCAAGCCCCAAACCGACGCTTAGCATCCAAACCGACACAATCCTCGTCCGGTGAGTTCATACCCGTACCCTTTTTCAATATTTTTGCAATGTTTTCAGGGGGAATACAAGAAAAAGTACAAGAATATCTTGTGCTTAAATTTATTATTTCAATTGAATCGTTTTGTATTCCACTTGCTTTTAACAATTGAGACTATATTAACCAACTGTTTGAATTGCAGAATCAGTTTACAAACCGATTTCATATATTATTATATAATGTTGTATTATATATATTTCACAAATTAATTATTCCATGACATTATTGTTAAAAGCATTAGATTAGTACAATTGTTTTTATCCTCGGAGAACACTCCACAGAGATACACGAGTGGAGGATCGTCTTTGAAAATAGAATATAAACAGGATTTTCCGCATATTACTTGTAGATTTGTTATTCTTAAAAATTGGAGACACATCCTCGGAGAACACTCCACAGAGATACGCGAGTGGAGGAACGCCTCTGTAACCAACATCTCTTTGTGAGGGAGCCTGACTTGAGTATATATATCTATACAGGGCTGACTACCCCGCACCTGGCAGCTAGCTACAGCCGAACCGAAAGGTTCAAGGGTGACAAAAGTCATATATGATACTGGCCTTCCTTTGCCATATTTAGCGTATAGTATGGTTATAGAACTCGCAATTTGGATAACAGAGATTTACTTATTAGTAATAATGAATATAGTAAATTAATAACCTTTGAAATTAGTTTACTATGTTGATAGTTTTATATACGTGTTAAAGCTAACATACACTTCACAAGGATAATCAGGTTTTTAGTATACATCTTTTACATTACATTTCGGATTGGTAAACTAACATACACTTCAAAAGGATAATTAGGTTTTCAGTATACATCTTTTACATTACATTTCGGATTCGTAAACTAACATACATGTCACAAGTATAATCAGGTTTTCAGTATACATCTTTTACATTACATTTTGGATTGGTAACAAACATTTAGGAAAATATAGGATTTTCCTGGGGTAATAACTATTCATATCCAGAATTGTGTAACATTAAGAAAATATGGGATTTTCTTGGATAACCACCTTTTGATAAAACAAAAGGAATCTTATTCATTTTCATAAAACAAACCGTTTATGAACTCACCAACATTATGCTGATTTTTAAACTGATTGTATTCTCAGGTTCTCCTTAGATAGGGATCTCGTGTTCTTTTGTAGAAGACGGAGCGTATGGAGTTACGTCTCTCTTTTGTTTGAACTTATGTATCTATGAAACTTGTAACACTTTACTTTTAAACAAATGTATTGAATCTATGTAATGTATTGCTTTGTGTTTGCTATGCTTACTATGTACATTGGTTGCGATATTCATGATGTCCTCCGCCCCGGAACGTTTCCGCCTTCGGTTTCAGGGTGTGACAGATTGGTATCAGAGCCCTTGTTTATATTGAACTAGTATACCAAACCTTACATGGTATCAGACTATAAACATAAAAAGGGCCTAAGTGCTCTGAAGTAAAAGTATACTTCAAAATATAAGTACTTTAAAAAACATACAAGTATACCTAACCGCCGAAAACCGTAACTACAGGTAGAACAAAACATAAATAAATGGGTGTTGTACGCTGCGGCTAAACCTAGGCAGTTATGTAGTCGTGTCTAGGGTCAATATAGTCTGATCAACTATATTGTAACATCCGAAAAATACAACCAATTTAAATTTTTCAAAACAACCCGTTTTTCATTAAATTGTTTACAAAAAGGTTTTCAATACAAATCATTTAGAGTATTCCCAAAATCACATTGCTACAAAATCATGAGGAGCGGTACGATCGCGCCTTCCCCTTGCCACGGTCTCCTGATGAACCTGAAAAACATTAAACCACAACTGTAAGCCTGAAAGCTTAGTGAGACACCCCCAAAATACCAACCACGTATACGCCCTTCCAGGCTGTGACCTTCCGGTCCAAAACATATAAAACATACATAACATAACGGAACATAGAACACCCATGCATATCGGGTCTACTGTATGACTGGTCCACCGTATCGGCCCTTCAGTCCACCAGATCCATCCTCCAGGTCTAGTCATGTCCTTCGAGTCTATAGTGGGGTTGGTCCGCCCGCATCGGGCCTTCAACCCACCTGGTCCACTCTCTAAGTCTGCAGTGTGACTGGTCCGCTCGCATCGGGCCTTCAGTCGACCTGGTCCACTCAACGAGCCTTGGCACGTCTGGTCCGCCCTCGTGGGGCCTACAGCCTATCCAGACCGCTCGCTGGGCCTTCGGAATAACCGGTCCGCCCTGGGTATCTTGGCCTACAGCACAAAGCAGGACCCGCCTCAACCCATCTCTAGTCCAAACAACCATGTGCACATAACATACAATCATATAACAGTCATAGTCCACAAACCGAGCAAGCAGATCACATAGCATATCATTACCCTAACTAGGTTACCGACCGAACCGGTCACTAGCATAGCATCGCTTTATATATATATCGGGATACTGACCTTAACAAGGTCTCCTAGCATGTACCATCCTAGCTACCAGGATGCAGACACACCAAACAATAACATAATAACCATATCTGAATCTCAATCCAATAAAGGGCCGGCCTTGGTGCCTTAGACCCTGTTGACATAGTGAGGATAACTCACCTCGAAACTGCCGGCTGAAAGGATAAGATCCCGCTGCTCCGAACTTGGACACGAACTCCTCCACTGAACATCAGAACATACAACTCAATAAATACCCTTAATTACCAAAATACCCCTGGAAGACAATTGGTCAATCTTGCAGAAGTCAAAGTCAACCCCTGACTGACCCTACTCGCCGAGTCAACCTGATGACTCGCCGAGTCCTTATGCTCAGAACTTCCCTCAATCAGCGACCCAACTCGCCGAGTCGCCCCAAGACTCGTCGAGTCCAACAACTCTAAGTCCACTCGCACCCAACTCACCGAGTCATCCCTTGACTCACCGATTCCTCGACTCAACCAGAAATATTGGGACTTCCTCGACAAGACTCGCTGAGTCCAAGGCTATCTTCAACCTACTCGCCGAGTTGTTCTTCCAACTCGTCGAGTTCCAGGCCATCTTCAAGCAACTTGTCGAGTCCACTCATGTGACTCGTCGAGTACCACCGGTCTGAATCCATATAGAAGCATCTCAGACAATGCAATTGATCCAAAACATAGATCCAACCTCCTAGAATCCATCCATCATGTAAAGTGGCAAACTTTACGTGAATCTAAAGAGATCTAGGCCTTATTCACCTTAGAACCAAGGTTTGGGACATGATAGCTCCATTAACAACACAAGAACAGGGGCTTTAATGCTCTTAAGATCTTCTCCACTCCAGATCTGAGGTAGCAACCTCAGATCCATCCTCCAAACATCAAGATGCCACACACCTAATCTCCCCACACAACCTCAAAATAAGAAACTAGGAGAACACAGCCCAAGAACGAAAGTATTACCTCCAAAGGATGCCTCAACAGCAATGAAACTCGAATCCAAGCAAAGCCCGTTGATCCAAGCCACTTCTCCTTCAAGATTTCTTCAACCAACACCTCTCCAAGCTCTAATTTGCTCAACAATGGGACTCTCCACGAATTTAGGGTTTCTGGGACTCAAGGGGGGGATAAAGGAGGCTGTGGAGGGGCATAATGATCTTTATATAGGGCTCAACCCCGAAATTTAGGGTTTTCTCCACATAGCACCTACTTGTCGAGTCCGTATTTAGACTCGCCGAGTAGGCCACTTGACACGCGACCATAGTCGCGACCTGACTCGCCGAGTCTATCCATGGACTCGCCGAGTCACCCTCCAAAACTTACACTTTAAGCCCTTCAACTCTTCTCTTGCGATTCCGGGATGTTACTATTCTCCCCCACTTAAATTAGGCTTCGTCCTCGAAGCCTACGGCATATCATCTTCAAATTAATTCCCACGACTCGCCGCCTGACCTTGACCGAACCCAGTCCCTCAAGGCACAACCATAGAAACCAGAAGCTCACTTTCTGCTTCCATACGGTGTCCCAACCACCTACTCAAACCGAGCACCAGCTGTACCCTCCGATAACCGCACTCAACAACCGAGAATTACCCATGATGCCTTACTGGCTCCAATTCTCATCTTTCACTTGACTCATATGGCTAGAAAACCACGAACCATTGGATCCCTGGTCCAAATCCCACTCTATCCATTCCATGACGACAGAAAGACCCATTCTTCCATTCCGGAGCAACTCCCCCGAGTTCTCCTCTCGCAATCACACACACATGCTGATCTAGCTCTAGCACCCTCAGGTTTGGAAAACCCGATACACTGATGATATCCTCAAATTCGCACTCCGTTTCGGAATTTCATTCCTCCCGCTTTCTTACCAAGGAAACCACTCGCCCGCCCTGTCACCATGACAGGCACTATGGTTCTCATCCCACGCTACATTACCTCTTTAAAGCATACCCGACATCCATGCATCACCACTACTCTGACTCTCATCGCGGGGACTCTCAAGCCCATGCACTACCTTCACTGCTCAAGATCGCTACCCGGGGCTAGACCTCCCAATGTAATCACACTGCAACATACGCAACCCATAACCTCGAACCGATCCAACAGTACTCTCAGAGTCTTCAGCATGACTGGACCGCCTCCCCAGGCCTTTACCCAATCTGGACCACTCTTAGAACCTTCAACCAATCTGACTGGACCGTCCTCCGAGCCTTCGGTGTAACGTCATAAAATTTCCAACCAAAAATTTTCATTTTTACAACCATCAAAACATGAGTAATAAGTTTAGATTCCAAAGTAACAATGTAGTCACAACCATCAAAATTTTCATTTCATTTTTACAACCATAAAATAGTTTTCCCTGAGTGTGTGTACGGTCATGCTGGCGCCTTTCCACGGTCCTCACTCGTACCTGAAACACATAATGCAACAATTGTAAGCATAAAGCTTAGTGAGTTCCCAAAATACAACATACGCACATACTCCTTTCCAGGCCTTGACCTTCCGGTCCATGTGTCTCAGGGGACTTCCGTCCCAACTGGGTAAACCTTCCGGTCCTACCGACGTCAACCCTTATAGTCCATATGACCACGCCTTCCGGCCCATATCAAACATATCATACATGACACATATAGCAAATAACTTAACACACATAAGGCATATATTTCATATCATATTCGACCTTCCGGTCACACAGTCAAAACCCTTCCGGGTACAGTATAGTGAGAAGACTCACCTCGTATGCCTCGCTAAGTCGCTAATCGTGAATCCTGGAATCACTCGAGCTCGAACCCTCGAGCTGCAATCCTCCTATGATATTATAAATCTATAATTATTACTTGTACCAGTAAGGTGGACCATCCATATCAAGTCAACACAGGTTGACTTGGTCAGCAGTCTTTAGACAATTCGGACCAGACTCGGCGAGTGCACAATAGCGACTCGGCGAGTCTACGCGTTTTTACCAACTCTCAAGAATTTTCCCTTTGACTCGTCGAGTACTCCCCCGACTCGGCGAGTTCCACCTGGGCCTGAATCACAGGGCCACCGCGACTCAACTCGCCGAGTCGAAGGTCAACTCGGCGAGTCCCAACCTGACTCGGTCCACCTGTCAAAATCTTTCCAACTCTCTGCGACTCACTGAGTCGCCCACAACTCGGTACGGACTACACACAGGATGGTCTCATGGACAATCTTCAAGCGACTCATCGAGTCTGTTCTTCAGAATCGGCGAGTCCATGCCATGCACCAGCTAAAACTGGCTTTTGCGGTCAGATCCGTTCCATACATACATAGATCTGGCCTTCCCAAGCTTATTTGTCACGTAAAGTCTTAGTCTTGGTTGCCATGCAATGCATACAAGGCTTACTTTGAAGAAACAACCACTTATTTGGCAAGTTTAGCTTCTAACTCAAAAGGATGGACATAAAGCTTGTCATGAGGGGTCTCCTGGACCTGCTTAAGTCCAGATCTAGGTTCCATGTCTCCATGGGACCTCTCATACTTCTTATTCAAGCCAAGAAATGCAAGAAGAAACCCTAGATTTGGCCCATCAACACAAAACACGAAGATTGGCTCAGAAAATTACCTCAAGAAGACCCCCTTGATGAAATAGCAACAGATCTAAGCTCCCCAACACTTCAAGCTTGCTCCTCTCCCTCCTTTCCTTGCAATATCACACAAAATGATGAACAAAAGGCCTTCAAACACACTCACAAGGGCTTACAGACGTATGTAGGCTCTTAGGGTTCAAGGTGGCCGCATATGAGGGCCATAAGGTCCTTTAAATAGGGCTTAGGACTGGGAAATTAGGGTTTCATCAAACAGCGCGGACTCGCCGAGTCCATCCCTTGGACTCGCCGAGTCCGGATGCGAACCCCCGCTCAAAAACGCGACCCGACTCGGCGAGTTCGACCACTAACTCACCGAGTCCCCTCACAGAATGACAAAATATATGAAATGAAGATACCTGGGGATTCGGGATGTTACAAATTTCCCCCACTAGAATAAGACTTCACCCTCGAAGTCCCGCTTAGGCAAAAAGCTCCGGATGCTGCTCCTACATCTCATGTTCCGGCTCCCAGGTCATCTCTGATCCCTTCCGATGCTGCCACTGAACCAATACCAGGGGTACCTCCTTGTTTCTCAAAACCTTGATTTTCCGATCTTTGATGGCCACAGGTCTTTCAGCATAATTCAGACTTGCATCCACCTGAATATCCCCTAACGGAACCACCGCTGATTCGTCGGCTATACATTTCCGCAGTTGCGACACATGGAAAGTATCATGAATCTGTCCCAACTCTGCTGGCAAGTCTAAACGGTAGGCTACTCGACCCACCCTTGCGATCACACGGAAAGGACCAATATACCGGGGCCCCAACTTGCCCCTCTTCCTGAACCGAATCACTCCTTTCCAAGGAGAGACCTTCAGGAGCACGAGATCACCAACTTGGAACTTAGGCTCGGACCGTCGCCTGTCTGCATAACTCTTCTGCTGGCTCTGAGCCGTCAACAACCTTTGCCTGACCATCTGAATTTGCTCGGTCGTCTGAAGCACGATCTCCGTGCTACCCATAACCTGTTGTCCCACCTCACCCCAACAGATGGGGGTGCGACACCTCCGCCCATACAACAGCTCAAAGGGCGGCATACCAATGCTCGAATGATGGCTGTTGTTATACGAGAACTCTGCTAAAGGTAGATAGGTGTCCCAGCTCCCTCCGAAGTCCAACACACATGCCCGAAGCATGTCCTCGAGTGTCTGAATTGTCCGTTCACTCTGGCCGTCTGTCTGAGGATGATATGTCGTACTGAAATGTAACCTAGTACCCAAATCTTCATGGAATTTCTTCCAGAACCTGGAAGTGAAACGCACGTCGCGGTCCGAAATAATCGAGATCGGCACCCCGTGCCGAGATACTACTTCCCTCACATATAACTCAGCCAACTTCTCCGCAGAAGAGCTCTCACTAATAGCTAGAAAATGAGCGCTCTTTGTCAGCCGATCCACAATTACCCAAATCGCATCGACTCCTCTCGCCGTTCGCGGTAACTTGGTGATGAAATCCATAGAGATTTGTTCCCACTTCCATTCGGGAATCTCTAGCGGTTGCAGTTTACCGTGCGGTCGCTGGTGTTCGGCCTTGACCTGCCGACAAGTGAAGCACCTCTCGACGAACCAAGCGACATCCCTTTTCATACATGGCCACCAGTACTCCTTCTTGAGATCCAAATACATTTTTGTAGCACCAGGATGAATTGAGAATTTCGATCGATGTGCTTCCTCCATCAAAATAGTGCGCGCACCGCCCACAAACGGCACCCAAATCCGTCCCTGACAAGTCATAAGCCCTCGACCATCCGTAACAAATCCTGATACCTGACCTACCACCCGTTCCTTCTTCTGGTGTTCCGGCTTTGCAGCCTCCATCTAAGCCCCTCGAATAATGTCCAAAATCGGGGTCAAAACCGTCAACCTCATACAAATATCTCGGATAGGGGCGCTATCCGCCCTACGGCTCAATGCGTCGGCTACCACATTAGCCTTGCCTGGGTGGTACAGGATCTCACAATCGTAATCCTTCACCACATCCAACCACCTCCTCTGCCACATATTCAGATTTGGCTGATCCATCAAGTATTTCAAGCTCTTATGGTCCGTGTAAATCGTACACCGAACCCCGTACAAATAGTGTCGCCAGATCTTGAGGGCAAACACCACCGCCCCCAATTCCAGGTCGTGCGTGGGATATCTCGACTCATGAGGCTTCAACTGCCTCGAAGCGTACGCTATCACATGACCCCTCTGCATAAGTACTGCCCCCAAACCCGATATAGAGACATCACAGTATACCATAAAATCCTCCATCCCTTCCGGGAGTGCAAGCACCGGAGCCTCACACAATTTCTGACGAAGCATCTTAAATGAGGACTGCTGCTCCGGTCCCCATGAAAACGCAACACCCTTCCGGGTCATCCTAGTAAGTGGCACAGCGATCTTGGAGAAATCCTTGATAAATCCGCGGTAATATCCAGCCAAACCCAAAAAACTCTTGATCTCGGTGGGCGATCTCGGCACCTCCCACCTCAACACCGCCTCAATCTTGGCCGGGTCGACCAATATCCCCTTCTGGTTCACAAGATGCCCGAGGAATTGGACCTCTCGTAACCAGAAATCACACTTGGAGAACTTAGCATACAGTCTCTCCGATCTCAAAACCTGAAGAATCTCCCGCAAATGTTCCTCATGCTGGTCCCTAGTCCTCGAATACACCAAAATATCATCGATGAATACGATCACCGACCGATCCAGCATCGGTCGGCACACCCTGTTCATGAGATCCATGAATGCGGCCGGGGCATTGGTGAGCCCAAAAGGCATCACCACAAACTCATAATGTCCATAACGAGTCCTGAAGGCAGTCTTTTGGATATCCTCCTCGCGAACCCTCATTTGATGATATCCCGACCTCAAGTCAATCTTGGAAAACCAAGATGCCCCCTGCAACTGATCGAATAGATCGTCGATCCTAGGTAACGGGTATCGGTTCTTAATCGTCAACTTGTTTAACTTCCGATAATCGATACACATCCGATGTGAACCATCCTTCTTCTTGACGAACAAAATCGGCGCTCCCCAAGGCGAACTACTCGGTCGAATGAATCCCTTCCCCAACAGTTCTTGAAGCTGTGAGGATAATTCCTGCATTTCCGGTGGAGCGAGACGGTAAGGCGCCTTAGCGATGGGTGCCGCTCCCGGAACCAAATCGATACGAAACTCCACTTGCCTCTCCGGAGGCACACCTGGTAACTCCTCGGGGAACACATCCGCAAACTCACATACAACCGGAACGTCATCAATCGAATTGGGCCTCTCCGCGGTCACACGAATATCCATCACATAGGCTATGAATCCATCACAGCCCTGCTGCAGACTCTGCCTTGCCCTGGCCGCTGAACAAAACGCCGACCCACACCGGGTCCCTTCGCCATAAACCGTGAGCACTCCCCCACTAGGGTCTCGAATCATCACCAGCTGTCTCTCGCAGTCAATGACTGCTCCAAACTTACTCAACCAATCCATGCCCACGATAATGCAAACATCCCCCATAGCTATAGGGACCAAGTCTATAGGAAACTCGACCCCAAAAATCTCGAGCACGCATCCTCGAATCACCTTGGTGGCGTATAACGCTCTCTCGTTTTCTATAGCAACTCGCAGGGGACGACTCATTGTCTCCCGATCGATATCGATGTGCTGGCTAAAAGCCAACGAAACAAAGGACCGACTCGCACCTGAGTCGAATAATACCAAAGCAGGCACATGATTCACAAGAAAAGTACCTACGCAGATAGTAATATAAGCATAATATCTCAGCATAAATGTAATTACATGAAAGAATACATACCGGCCACTACATCAGGCGCCGCGCGGACCTCCTCCGCTGTCAACTAGAAAGCTCTCCCACGAGCCTTCGGGGCCTCGGTCTTCACTGGCCGAACCTCAGGAACCCTAGCAGCAGGCAAAGATCCCTGGCGAAGCTGGGGGCACTCGGCCTTCCGATGGCCAGTCTGGTTGCAATGGAAGCAAACCATAAATCCCTTGGGGCAATCCCTCGCAATGTGCCCCTCCTTGCCACACTTGTAGCATGCACCCGATCGACAAGCCCCCTCATGACCCTTGCCGCACTTCCCACAAGTGCGGCTCTTCTGTCCTCCGGATCTCAAATTAGCGGACTTGGTCCGCTTGGCTGCCGGCTGCGACTGAGCCGGCCGCCGATCCACCCGTTGAGACTCGACCTCCTCCCTGGCCTGGGTCTCCAACTCGATCTCCCGCTTCCTGGAATTCGCCTGAAGCTCAGCAAAAGTCTGATATGACGAGTTCGATACGAACTCCCAGATGTCTCTCCTCAGCACTCCCAAATACCGGCTCATCCGAGCCTACTCCGTGGACACCTGCTCGGGGTAATACATCGCCCTCTCGTGAAACTTCTGCGTGATCACCGTAACCGAATCGTTACCCTGCTTGAGGGTCAAGAACTCCTGAACCAATCGTTCCCTCTCTACCGGGGGAACCTACTCGTCTCTGAACATAGCAGTAAATCTCTCCCAAGTCATGGCTGAAACCTCTGCAAGAGTGAAGTTCGCCGTCACGAACTTCCACCAATCCTTTGCTCCCAGGCGGAGCTGGTTCAAGGCGAACCGCACCCTCAGATGCTCTGGACATGAACAAGTATAGAAGCATCCCTCAATATCAGTAATCCACCTCATCGCAGCAATCGGATCCTGCGTCCCGTCAAACTCTGGTGGTTTCGTGTTGCTGAACTCCCGGAACAGCAACGAGTCACCCCCTGTGGTCTGGCAGCAGCCACAACTGCGGTAGCTGCAGCGGCGGTAGCCTCAGACAACGCGGCGTACCGCTCATCAAATGTCTCCATCAGCGTGGTCTTAATAGACCCAAACATCTCCGGAATCTCGACCCGGATCGCTGCAGCTACCTCCTCATTAATCATCTGACGAAGCTCCTCGTCAGTCACTCTACTCGTTCCAGGTGTGTGTCGTGGTCCAACCATGATGTCTCTGAAATACAACATAAAAATATCAGAGACTCTATCGGGCAAAATCGCACTCGATAACGCAGTCCTACTCAGTCTCCGATACTCAGGGGTTCTTACTTGGGCTGCCTACTGACCCGGTGTCCTTGGTAGTACGGGCCCAATACTACCAATTACACCGCGTCGGTATTCACCCCAAGTCCTCCTCCCCAAACCCCGAATCCTGAGCACTCTATTCTTATCATACTCTAGTTACTCACTCGCTCTCGAACACCTCATAGAAGCAAGTTTCCCTAGACTAAGGCATCACAAGATCAGGCCACTCTAGTCCTAATATGTATACCTAGTCTACTAGCATGCGTATCATATCATATCATGTATCGTAACACATATAATAAGAGTATTTTGGGGATTTTTACCGTTCGGGCGCTGGCTGACCGTACACACTTTTTCTTCTTTGGTCGTCTCATTTGCCAAAAATTTTAAATTTTCTCAAATCCCCGGTTTGAGTTCAGTTACGCCCGAAGGTGTACCCGAATCCCTCAAACCAAGGCTCTGATACCAACTTGTAACGTCATAAAATTTCCAACCAAAAATTTTCATTTTTACAACCATCAAAACATGAGTAATAAGTTTAGATTCCAAAGTAACAATGTAGTCACAACCGATTACATAACAAAAGATAAAATAGTTTTCCCCGAGTGTGTGTACGGTCATGCTGGCGCCTTTCCACGGTCCTCACTCGTACCTGAAACACATAATGCAACAACTGTAAGCATAAAGCTTAGTGAGTTCCCAAAATACAACATACACACATACGCCTTCCCAGGCCTTGACTTTCCGGTCCATGTGTCTCAGGGGACTTCCGTCCCGACTGGGTAAACCTTCCGGTCCTACCCACGTCAACCCTTATAGTCCATATGACCACGCCTTCCGGCCCATATCAAACATATCATACATGACACATATAGCAAATAACTTAACACACATAAGGCATATATTTCATATCATATTCGACCTTCCGGTCACACAGTCAAAACCCTTCCGGGTACAGTATAGTGAGAAGACTCACCTTGTATGTCTCGCTAAGTCGCTAATCGTGAATCCTGGAATCACTCGGGCTCGAACCCTCGAGCTGAAATCCTCCTATGATATTATAAATCTATAATTATTACTTGTACCACTAAGGTGGACCATCCATATCAAGTCAACACAGGTTGACTTGGTCAGCAGTCTTTAGACAATTTGGACCAGACTCGGCGAGTGCACAATAGCGACTCGGTGAGTCTACGCGTTTTTACCAACTCTCAAGAATTTTCCCTTTGACTCGTCGAGTACTCCCCCGACTCGGCGAGTTCCACCTGGGCCTGAATCACAGGGCCACCGCGACTCAACTCGCCGAGTCGAAGGTCAACTCGGCGAGTCCCAACCTGACTCGGTCCACCTGTCAAAATCTTTCCAACTCTCTGCGACTCACTGAGTCGCCCACAACTCGGTACGGACTACACACAGGATGGTCTCAAGGACAATCTTCAAGCGACTCATCGAGTCTGTTCTTCAGAATCGGCGAGTCCATGCCATGCACCAGCTAAAACTGGCTTTTGCGGTCAGATCCGTTCCATACATACATAGATCTGGCCTTCCCAAGCTTATTTGTCACGTAAAGTCTTAGTCTTGGTTGCCATGCAATGCATACAAGGCTTACTTTGAAGAAACAACCACTTATTTGGCAAGTTTAGCTTCTAACTCAAAAGGATGGACATAATGCTTGTCATGAGGGGTCTCCTGGACCTGCTTAAGTCCAGATCTAGGTTCCATGTCTCCATGGGACCTCTCATACTTCTTATTCAAGCCAAGAAATGCAAGAAGAAACCCTAGATTTGGCCCATCAACACAAAACACGAAGATTGGCTCAGAAAATTACCTCAAGAAGACCCCCTTGATGAAATAGCAACAGATCTAAGCTCCCCAACACTTCAAGCTTGCTCCTCTCCCTCCTTTCCTTGCAATATCACACAAAATGATGAACAAAAGGCCTTCAAACACACTCACAAGGGCTTACAGACGTATGTAGGCTCTTAGGGTTCAAGGTGGCCGCATATGAGGGCCATAAGGTCCTTTAAATAGGGCTTAGGACCGGGAAATTAGGGTTTTATCAAACAGCACGGACTCGCCGAGTCCATCCCTTGGACTCGCCGAGTCTAGATGCGAACCCCCGCTCAAAAACGCGACCCGACTCGGCGAGTTCGAACACCAACTCACCGAGTCCCCTCACAGAATGACAAAATATATGAAATGAAGATACCTGGGGATTCGGGCTGTTACATTCGGCCTGACTGGTACGCATACCGGCCATCAGTCTATCTGCACCGCTCAACTAGCATTCATCATTCCGAACTATCCCTT
Organism: Lactuca saligna; assembly: GCF_052625555.1. NCBI lineage: Eukaryota > Viridiplantae > Streptophyta > Magnoliopsida > Asterales > Asteraceae > Lactuca > Lactuca saligna. Next base: position 207,372,688 of record NC_136419.1, on the reverse strand, counting down.
CGGGAAGTCCTCCCGTGCATACCGTTCTAGCCCTCTATGGGTTCCGAACTCTATCTCCATCATACATACTCGATCCCGGCCTGCTCCCATGCCTTCCACAATCAATTGTTCTAGGTCTGTATTCCGCCCCGCACGCCTGTTACTCACCCATACGAGCCTGCTCTCGGCTGATAGAAATACCGCTGAATTCCCCAAGCAGCTAAACAACCTCTCAGGCCCAACGATCATCCGGAGAATTTCCAATTCTCCCCCACTTAAGACACTGATAATTAATCACCGGTCGCCATCACCGATCTCCCACAGCAACCTTGCTGAAAATGAACACTTACAAGCAAAATGTTTCTCACCAGCACTAACAACATTCATAAAAATCGTGTTTCCACACTGAATAACCCGCTCGAAAGGAACCCAATCTTCAAATATCCATTCCTCAGACTGCAGAATCTACCCGGCCTTCAAACCAACGCCGCATCCACCACCAATCCTCGCAAAGATAATCAACGATAGCTCGAAGTACAAAATGTTGTTACAGTGTTTTGTGTTATGTTGTTTTCAGGTTCTTTCAGTAACACGGGATGGCACCGGCTCGATTGTACACACCAGAGAAAGAGTCAAATTTTGGAGGATCCTGGTTTTCTATTCAAGTGAAAATGAAACTATGCTTTGTAATTCAATTATGAACGAGATTTTTAACAAGTGTTTTAATATTAAAATGATTATTTTAAATGAAAATTTTGCCTTGAAATTTACGGTGTTACAATCTGCACATAACATACAATCATATAACAGTCATAGTCCACAAACCGAGTAAGCAGATCACATAGCATATCATTACCCTAACCAGGTTACCGACCTAACCGGTCACTAGCATAGCATCGCTTTATATATATCGGGATACTGACCTTAACAAGGTCTCCTAGCATGTACCATCCAAGCTACCAGGATGCAGACACATCAAACAATAACATAATAACCATATCCGAATCTCAATCCAATAAAGGGCCGGCCTTGGTGCCTTAGACCCTGTTGATATAGTGAGGATAACTTACCTCGAAACTGCCGGTTGAAAGGATAAGATCCCACTGCTTCGAACTCGGACACGAACTCCTCCACTGAACATCCAAACATACAAATCAATAAATACCCTTAATTACCAAAATACCCCTGGAAGACAACTGGTCAACCTTGGTCAAGTCACAGTCAACCCCTGACTGACCCTACTCGCCGAGTCCTTATGCTCAGAACTTCCCTCAATCAGCAACCCAACTCGCCGAGTCGCCCCAAGACTCGTCGAGTCCAACAACTCTGAGTCCACTCGCACCCAACTCACCGATTCCTCGACTCAACCAGAAATATTGGGACTTCCTCGACAACACTCACCGAGTCCAAGAACAGACTCGCCGAGTCCAAGGCTATCTTCAACCTACTCGCCGAGTTGTTCTTCCAACTCGTCGAGTTTCAGGCCATCTTCAAGCAACTCGTCGAGTCCACCCATGTGACTCGTCGAGTACCACCGGTCTGAATCCATACAGAAGCATCTCAAGTCATGCAATTGATCGAAAACATAGATCCAACCTCCTACAATCCATCCATCACGTAAAGTGGCAAACTTTACGTGAATCTAAAGAGATCTAGGCCTTATTCACCTTATAACCATGGTTTGGGACATGATAGCTCCATTAACAACATAAGAACAGGGGCTTTAATGCTCTTAAGATCTTCTCCACTCCAGATCTGAGGTAGCAACCTCAGATCCATCCTCCAAACATCAAGATGCCACACAACTAAGCTCCCCACACAACCCCAAAATCAGAAACTAGGAGAACACAGCCCAAGAACGAATGTATTACCTCCAAAGGATGCCTCAACAACAATGAAACTCGAATCCAAGCAAAGCCCTTTGATCCAAGCCACTTCTCCTTCAATATTTCTTCAACCAACACCTCTCCAAGCTCTAATTTTCTCAACAGTGGGACTCTCCACGAATTTAGGGTTTCTGGGACTCAAGGGGGGATAAAGGAGGATGTGGAGTGGCATAATGATCTTTATATATGGCTCAACCCCGAAATTTAGGGTTTTCTCCACACAGCACCTACTCGCCGAGTCCATCTTTGGACTCGCCGAGTTGGCCACATGACACGCGACCATAGTCGCGACCTGACTCGCCGAATCTATCCATGGACTCGCCGAGTCACCCTCCGAAACTTACACTTTAAGCCCTTCAACTCTACTCTTGCGATTGCAGGATGTTACATATATTCATTTGATACACGGCCAACATGTGCCTGGGAGTGACTGTGGTGTTAAGCATACCTAAAACTTACGCAAATACCCCAAACAACGATTCGTCGTCACAACGAATCATGAAATACTATAGGAGCATTTCTAGATCCAACTTTGTTGTTGAAAATTCTCATTGAAGCATTACCCCTCGATCATTCCTTTAGCGATACTTTCTCTGCCGTCACCACCCAGTTCAAGGAACAACAACCCTCCGTCACCACCTCCTTCTCAACTCGACCCTGTGATGTTCCAGTTGGTTGTTTCTACTGCAGTGACGGCTACAATGAAGCTATTGTACCCTGACAGGTTCGATGGACCAGGATATAACCCCTACCCCCAAAACCATGAAAATGTCCAGGAGCATCAGAATGAGCATAATGAGAGTAAGAAGGTTTTCTGGAAAAAGCGAAAGGGTCAGAGTTCCCAAGGACCCTCCAAGAGACATGAAACTGTGGCAGTTCAAGCTGCCACTACTCCTGTTGCTACATTTATAGCTCAAGCACCTACCACTAGGTATGTTGGTAGTCTTCGTTGGTGCAATAGGTTTAGTTATCACCATCGTATCCCCGGCCCATGTCGTGAACATCTCTGCAACAACCGTGGCAAAAAGGGCCACTTTGCTCGAAGCTACAGAATACCAGTCCAACAAACCAATGAAGCTTTCGGATCGAGTACCTAACGGGCCTGTTTTGGTTGTGGAGAAATTAGGCATTTCAAGCGAAACTTACCAAAAGCAATGACCACTAACAACGTCTACAACGCCGAGATGGTTTTAACTATCAAGCTGGGAGAGGCAACCGCTGATCCCACCACCATCGCGGGTACATTGCTTCTTGACAATTCTTATGCTCGTATCCTTTTCGAATTTAGCATCAAGAAAGTTTTATTAGTCATTCATTCAAATATGATTGTAAATATAGTCCTTATCTAATAACCGAAACATTTACTGTCAAGATGGCTAGCGACGAGAATGCGTGCACTAATGAATTATCCCCAAGCTATATCCTTACCTTGAGTAGCCATTCTTTTTCCATTGGCCTAACGTCGGTTTCAATAAGGAACTTTGATGTTATCTTTCACATGTATCGATTGAGTCCCGATCGTGCTGATATACTTTGTTATGAAAAAGCTACTCGTCTCAATCGTTCCTCTGACCGGACCCTCATGATATATGGTGTTAAGCTTAGCTCAAATCTTTGCATCATTCCCTATAACAAAGCTCGAAAGCTTCTACAAAAGGAGTGTAAGGTATTCCTAGTCCATGAAATCAGCGAGAAACAATAAGTTAAAGACCTCTAGAGCATCCCCAAAAACTGTAATATTCCTGATATCTTCCCGAAGAGCTCCCGAGAATTCCTCCCGAACGTCAAGTCGAGTCTCTTATCAACTTAATTCCTTGAACTACCCCTGTAGCCAAATTTCCGTATTGCTTTGCTCCAACAGAAATGCGGGAGTTATCCAGTCAGTTTAATGAGTTAACCATCAAAACCGATATCCTTTTTCCCGAATAGATGACTTATTCGATAAAATTCAGGGAGATAGCTCTCCTAGAAGATAGACCATCGGTCAAGACACCATCAGCTATGAGTTCACGAGGATAATGTTTCCAAGACCGTATTCAGGACTCGATATGATCAATAAGAGTTCGTATTGATACCCTTCGGTCAAACCATTTTTTTCCTTGGTCATGTAGTGAGCGATGAACACATACGCGTGGATCCTCCTAAGGTCGAAGCAATAGAGAATTGGTAGGCACCGAAAACACCCACAGAAATCCTGTCAATTCTTGGGTCTCACCGACTATTATTGTAGACCCATTCAGGAAATCTTTCTAGAATCACCAAACCCCTGATCACTCTGACATGGAAAGGTGTACCCTTTTTGTTGGAGTGAAAAACGAGATACAACATTTCACACATTGAAGCAAGACTTATGCATCACACCTATCCTGTCCCTGCCGGAGGGAACAGAGGATTTCGTTGTCCATTGCGGTGCACTCAATCGTAGTTTAAACTATGTACTTAGGCAGGAAGGAAAAGTTATCATTCAAGCTTCGAAACAAATAAAAGGCACACGAAGTTAACTACACAACTCACGACTTGGAATTAGGAGAAGCAGTTCATGCACTAAAGAAATAGAGACATGATCTCTACAGAACCAAGTACACGGTTTTCACTGACCTTAAGAGGCTACAACATATCTTCGATCAGAAAGACTTAAACATGAGGTAACGGTTATGGGTAGAGTTGCTCAGTGTTTATGAGTATGAAATCCGCTACTATCCCGGCAAGGACAATGTGGTAGCAGGTGCTCTTAGCCAAAAGGAATGCTCAGACAGCAAGATGAAGACATTGACAATGATCATCTATCCTCATTTATTCGCTCAGACCTGAGAAGTTTAGTCTGAAACCCTCGGGATGGCTCCAGTAGCAGAGATACCTGAATGGAAATGGGAAATAACTAACATGGAATTCATAATCAAGTTACCCAGTTTCCAGGGTACGTGCGATACCATTTGGGAAAAATTGTCGATCCTTCGAGAAAATCTGCTCATTTCATTCGGATCAGAGAATCATTCAAGATGGAAAGACTTACACGAACCCACATCTAAGAGACAATATGACTGCACAGTGTACCTGTGTCCACTATCCCTGGTTGAGATAGCATGTTTACCTCAATGTTTAGACAGATTCCTTCCGAAAACTCTCAAAACCAAGCTAGATATGAGTACAACTTATCATCCACAGACAATTAGACAGAGTGATAGAGTTATTCAGATCATGGAAGACATGCTGGGAGCATGTGTCATCAATTGCAGAACGACTTGGGACAACCAATTTACCTTTGATCGAACCCTCGTATAACAACAGTTATCGCACTAGTATCAAGATTGCATCGTTCGAAACCCTCTACGGTCAAAGGTATTGATTCCCTTGTATTAGGTTGAGGAAGGAGTCACACAGTTAGCCAAAAGTTGATCCCCCAGTAGCACACTCACTGGTCCTGAAATCGTCGAGAAGATCACCCAGATCTGAGAACGATTGAAAGCTTTACGAGAGCGACAGAAGAGTTACGCTGATGTACGACAGAAACCTCTGAAATTCCAGGTTGGAGATCGTGCCCTGTTAATATTCTAGCCCTGGAAAGACATGATACACTTTGGAAAAGCATGGAAAACTTAACTCGAGGTAAATTGGACCCTTCGAGATCCTCATTAGGATCAACCCCGTAGCCTTCAAACTCCGAGTACTTTCAGAACTTATAAACATCAATCCTATCTTCCACATCCCGAATCTTTAGAAGTGCATGTCCGATGAAACCCTAGTAATACCTCTTGAACAAATCGAGACCATAGACCAAGAGATCAAACGTATGAAACTAAGCCGAGTCCCGATAGTGTAGGTTAGCTGGAATTTGAAGCAAGAACCTGAATTCACTTGGGAGCGCGAAGACCCGATACAACAAAAATATCCGCATCTGTTTCCCTAACTTGTATCTTAATTCTTGAATTTTGGGACAAGATTCCCTCTAACAGCGGGATAATGTGACAACCCATAATTTATTCCGTCACTATAAACCGTTCCCGGTAAATAAAACCGTTTGTATTCAAATTTTCCCATTAACCTTAGAGTAAAATTAATTTAATCACGACTTTTAATTCAGTTTCCTAAGTGTGGGGATGCGCTATAAACATTAAAATATTTTTCATATTTATTTGGAAAATTATTAGTTTCATCTAAGTTGTGATTACGACAATTTATCGGGTACGACCAAAAGCACTATCTAATGGCCGTATCGGGTAGAATTCCACCGGGCCATAAACTCAACCCTATATAAGGGATTGAGTGACATCATTTTGAAGCTTTTTGTCTCTCTCTCTAAACACTTTCTATTACTACTCTCTCTCTAAAATTTGAATTGATCCAAAAACCCAATTTCAAGCCTCAATTTTGTAAGTACTCCATCCTAGCTTGTTGTTTAACTTGATTGGCATGAAAATTCGTGTTTGAAACTTCCAAAAACACCCATGAACACATGTTTACGGTCTAGGGACCCTCCCAAAACCGTGAACACCCCTTGAGAAGGTTTTGAAGCCCCAAAACCCCTCCAAACCCTTCTAGTGCTTAGAAATGGCTTAGAAACTTGCAGGCATGAGCTTAGGACCCCAAAAATCGTGCTAATTGAGTATTGGACATGATTTTACGGTCCAAGAAAATGCTTGGGCCATAAACCCACATTCATGGACCATAAACTCTTTTTAAAGTGTCAAAATGCCCCTAAATATCTCCAAATGCTTCCATGAGAGTCTAGAACCTTATAATCCTTCATGTGACGTACCAAAACATATGTAAATGGGTTAAACTTGAGTTTACGGCCCAAGAACATTCTTGGACAGTAAACACATCTTCTTAGCCCATAAACAACCCACAAAGGGTGTTAAAGTGCCCTTAACACCTTGAATGGCTTTTATGTTGGACTAGAATCACATATTCTTAACCTTCAACCACTAAAAAGCATGATTCATGGACAAACATGAGTTTAAGGTAGTAAACCCATGTTTTTATGGTAGTAAACTCCCCAAGAACATATTCATAAACCATAAACTCCTCAAATGGTCCTTAGAATGCCCAAATACCCTTCCAATGCCACAAAACCAAGACAAGCATCATCCCTCAACTGTATAAGGCCATTTAGCAACCAAGAACACCCTCACCATGAGTTTACGGCCGTAAACTCATGGGGAGTTGGTCATTTGGACAGTAAACTCTTTTGAGAGTTTACTCTTGAAGAGTAAACTCCATATCAAAGCCATATTCACCCTTAGATGCTACCCGGACCACTCCTAACACTTAATTAAAGTGTTTTCGCATCTTGGAGCGTATAAGCATATCTAATTAGCAATTTGAAGTCTAATTAGATACATTTGTGTATCATTTCATATTACATAGGAACCTCGCATGTTTTAAAGCCCCGAACTGACGTTTAGCATCCAAACCGACACAATCCTCGTCCGGTGAGTTCATACCCATACACTTTTTCAATGTTTTTGCAATGTTTTCAGGGGGGGATACAAGCAAAAGTACAAGAATATTGTCACACCCCAAAAACAAGAATGGCGGAAACGTTCTGGGACGGAGGACGTCATGTACAGTATCACAACAATGAAAAGTAGTAAACAAGCAACAACATTATCCATTGCATTAATGATATAATTTTAATACAAGTGTGTTCTGTCAAATTATAATAGACACTAAAGTATAAAAAAATGAAAGATGAGTCTTGAACGAGCTTCATCTTCTCTAAACCTTGCATCGGTACATGTCTATGGTTGATGATGTGTGCATAATTAGTTAATTATTTAGCATATATTCTTAGTTATTTTTGATTAATTATGTGAATAATGTGGACAAAAGGTACTTAAAATGTTGTGAATTGTGTTTTCAGTCCAAAAGATATGCTTGGAAGCAAAAAGGAGAAAAGGAAAGCAATTGAAGATTGAAGAGTGAAAGAAGGTGATATACTTGGCGAGTAGATCGACCCTACTCGGCGAGTACACGAGGATATTCCAGAAGATAAATACGACTGCTGATTCAAGACGGATAAGTATGGATCTACTCGGCGAGTTGATTCTGCTACTCGCTGAGTACACCCTGTTTTGGGATATCTATAAAACACGAATCCTTATCTCATGGGAAGGGACTCCTGGCGATTTTTGAAGGTTTAGCTGCGACTAAGAGATTCAGAAGGCGCTAAGGAACGCTAGGCTTCACTATTTGGAAGAATTCAAGCAATTAGGTTAATTCTACCACTTAGACTTAGGAATTGAACATGTTTGCTTTAGTAAACTTTGTTTTTATGTGTGTTTCTACTGCAATTATGAGCTAAATTCATTTTTGTTTCTGTTTGGGGAATACCAAAGAACTCCTATGGTTTGATTATTGATTATTGATTAATTGTCTTTTGGTGATTTATTAAATTAAGTTTGTTAAAGAACCTTATTTATTAATCACTACTATTTTCTGTTAATTGGATGGCAATTAGGTTGCATGAACATCACTTAATTGTTAACCTCATATGTCTATGTGAATACTAAACCATATGCTTAGAAGTAATGATTATGAAACTATGATTAATAAGAAAATAGGAAGATTAATGTGTGAGCTTATTTGAGAAACCATCAACAAGAGGTTAATTGAATTAATAACTTAATTGACCATTACAAATCTTATTTAATCCAAATAATTAATCTAGGGAATTAATTAGTTTAAACACTTGATCAACGCTTAAATTAGTTAATTGTCTAAGGGTTAGGAGTAATGAATATGAACCTAACTATTATAATTGGTAACCAATAGCAATTAATCTATCTTAAACTTAAATAACCATAGGAGTGAATTGGTTGAACCTAAATAGAATCATCTTTATCAAATTTGGTGAATAGTTGTTGCTTTAGTTAATTAGTTAATTTAGTTTGTCTAAGTTTCTAGTCTTGCAAAACTAGAGAAAAACCCTTTACTTTTATTATTTGTTTTAGTTAAAATTATATATTAGTTTCATTTTCCGTTCCCTGAGTTCGATACCTTATTTATCAATCTATACCACTTAAAGACAGGTTACTGCCTTTATGTGCTCAAATTATTAATAAAAAGTAGGGATAAAACTAGTTGGTTTTACACACATCAGTTGACTTGAGGATACAAGTTATTTTGAAAGAGAGTATCAGCTTTAAAGCTGGTGAGATCATGAGTATTTTAGTGTCTTAATTTGTATGTAAGAATTTCTATGTGTATGAATTTTAAGTATTGAAAATGTATATGAACTGTAAGTATTAAAAATGTATATGAATTGTAATTATGAAAACATTTGTAAAACAACTGTAAACGTTTAAAAAACCCTAGAAATCCCTATGATTCCTACTATTATAAAAGGGAGTCTTCTACCAAGACTTAACTGTTCAAAATGTAGTCATCTACCAAGGAATCTAGTGTATGTGTGTGTGTGTCTCTTTTAAGAGTCTGTATTTTCCCAAGTCTGACTATCTTTAACCAAAAATATAGTTTCTACATTACTGTGCGTCGTGTGAATGTTCACGAAGTGAATGTAATGGGAAAATGAAATACTACTATGGTGTAGTGTCGAACTACAACCGTACCAATTACCTCAAGTGTAGGGTAATTCTTCAAAGTACTGTAGTATTTGTAACAAATAACAACATCGGTACTCCTATTGCCTTATTTGAGGGATAAGGTATAATGTGATGGCTAGATGCCAGGCTAGAAGCTCCCCTGTCAAAGGGGTTTTGAGAACTTTATGATGGGTTTTGAGCATTCTAACACTTCCTATGTGTACATGCAACCCTACTAACCTTGGATCTATGTTTGTCTAATTATCATGCAATGTTGAATTCCAAGGTTATATTCCTATCTAGCATACATGGGGAACAATTTTAACTTAAAGTATAGATAGAATAACTTACCTTGTTGTTGTTTGTGTTCCTTGAAACCTTGTGAGCCTAGCACCCCAAGTGTGATGCCTCAGATGCTTCACACAACACCAAATGCTCTTGGAAGAACTTATGAGAGAACACACACTTCTCAAAAACCGGCCAAGCCCTCTTGTTTCTTAGTGTAGGACCGATTTTAGGTGGAGAACATGTTTCTTATATAGTGTTGACACATCTAGGGTTACACCCTAATGTGTCATGACTCTTCATTTCCATGACCCATGGGTTTGTAACTCCCATGGAGCATCCTATGGGTGGAACCCAACTTGATAGTCCATGGAGCCTTTTAGCCCACTATACAAGATATGGATGATTTACATAATCAACCCATATATTTAATTAGTTATCTTTTGATCACATAATTAATTCTAAATTAATTCTTGATCAAACTAATCAAATAATATTATTAATATATTAGAACCTATAATATATTAATAATCTCCAAGTGTTATTTCTCTCATTTAGTCTATCCAATTGCATGATGCCATGCAACCCAAATGGACCATGCCGGGTCGGGTCAAGTACATACCAGAAATAGTTATGGACTTAGACACTTTATCCAACACTTTACACACCCATGCATATATGCATGCCGTGACACATCCACATTAGTATGAGCATGTATACCCGATATAACTATCACAATTGCGTTGTGATTCATCGGTATAGTTAGATCCTGAAATTGTTCCATGCTATAGCACCTAGTGATGTCTGTCGTATAATCGTATATCTAAACGTACTCATGTAAGTGTAATCATGTAAATGTACTCATGAAGATGTACTCATGTAAGTGTATATATGTAAACGTATTCATGTAAATGTACTCATGTAGATGTACGTATGGAATAGCATAGTAATGTATTGTGTGCACTAGCTATAACGTGTGTTCTCTCTCTATCTAAAAAGTATTGACTCATGAATGAACTGACTCATTTCATGATATCATGTTCTAGTAATAGTTCTAGTATCTTCCTAAACTACCCATATGGTAGCTTACTAGTAATGTAACTGGTATGTATGAACATGGATGTATACCCTTGCTACCCAAGGGCATTGGATGAACTGGAAGGACCTTTATAACTATATATGTACATATGATATATAACTAATGTTTAAACAACCTTCGGACAGATACCCGATGTCCCACCAGACCACATCTCAAGCGCGAAAACGAAATAGGGTGGATAGCCTTCCTAAGTCTTTTAAACATTTATTATATATCTATACATATATAGGCATTTAATTGATAATATAAAAGCATGAAATAAGTTTTGTAAAACCTCTGAACATAAATATTATCTAAGAAAAGATCGACTTGATGTAAATCTATAAAATGGTTTAAAGGCATGAGTTTGATAATACAATTTAAGTATAAAGAAGCATTTGTTTGAAACACAATTGTAAATGAGGTTGAATGAATCATACATAGTAAAATGTACAGTTTAATAAGGAGTTTTAAACATATAAAGTGTTTATGAAAAACATTTGAATGAAACTGTTTGGTAAAACGGCTAATGAGTAGCAAATCATCTGAATGCTGCTTATTAATCACATATGATTGATATAATAACTAGCATGATTCTAATTGTATCCCCCCCATAAAGTATTTAAAAACATTTAAAACATTGATTAAGGGGTATGAACTCACCTGATGCAAGTGGATCGGAAGGAAGTGTCGGATAGTGCTTGGTGTCAATTAAGACTTAGACACGCACAAAGATCCTAATTACATATGAGGACATATGTATATAAACAATTAGTCTTTAAAAAACTAATAAAAAAGTCAAGATACTCAAGGACATAACAAACACATTGTATAAGTGTTATAAGTGCTAAGGAGTGCATCTAAGTGTTGTAGGGAAAGGCTAGTATGATTGGGGTTCAAGGAACACTCTTAAAATGAGTTTACTCCCAAAGGACCAACACCCCTTGAGTTTGCGGTTGTAAACTCTTGACTTTAAGGTCGTAAACTCCTAACCTTTTGACCATTTGTTGATTTGAAGTCTTCTAAGCTATTCCAATCATTCCTACTTCATGATTTAGCCTTAGGAAGTGTTGTGTGGCATCAAAACACTCCTAAATGGAGTTTACGGTCTAAGGACCATTTTTCATGAGTTTACTACCATAAACTCATGAGTTTACTACCTTAAACTCCTAAGTTTTTGGTTTTTGAGGTTTTCAAGTCCTTAGCTCAATCACGGCACTAGTCTAGGTTATATTTAGGCTTAAGGAACAACTATGGAACATTTATGGGACATTTACACACCTTTTGGGGTGTTTACGGTTTTGGGACATCCCCAAACTGTAAACACATAAAAATGGAAGGTTTTGGTGCTTTTTGTGTGATAAACGCATCAAGGTTGAATCTAGATAAGTCCATAAGGCATTGTGAAGCATCTAGGCACCTTAACACACCATTTTGGCCCTATATTTGGTGTTTACAGTTTTGGGACCTCCCAAAACCGTGAATACCTTTATTGTGGTGTTCTTGGGACTTTTATTTTGTATAAACATGCATAGCAAGCTTAAAATGACACTAGGATAGAAGTACTTACATTGACGAAGCTTGAAATGAACTTTAAGTCCAAGAACACTTAGTGTGTGTTCTTGATGTTTTTGGAAAACTAATAGAAACACAAAAATGGATGGATTAAAGGATGTACATGATGGATTTTGAGCATTCTAACACTTCCTAAGTATACATGCAACCCTAATAACCTTGGATCCATGTTTTTCTAATTATCATGCAAAGTTTAATTTCCAAGGTTGTATCCTATCTAGCATACATGGGGAACAATTTTTAACTTGAATGAAAGATAGAATAACTTACCTTGTTGTTGCTTATGTTCCTTGAAACCTTATGAGCCTAGCACCCCAAGTTTGATGCCTCAAATGCTTCACACAACACCAAATGCTCTTGGAAAGACTTTTGAGAGAATACACACTTCTTGAAGTCGGCTTAGCCCTTTTGTTTCGTATATGTATCCGATTTTGGTGGAGAATGGGATCCTTATATAGTGTTGACACATCTAGGGTTACACCATGTAAACCCTAATGTGTCATGACTCTTCATTTCCATGACCCATGGGTTTGTAACTCCCATGGAGCGTCCATGGAGCATCCTACGGGTGGAACCCAACTTGATAATCCATGGAGCCTCTTAGCCCACTATACAAGATATGGATGATTTACATAATCAACCCATATATTTAATTAGTTATCTTTTGATCACTTAATTAATTCTAAATTAATTCTTTATCAAATGAATCAAATAATATTATTAATATATTAGAACTTATAATATATTAATAATCTCCAAGTGTTATTTCTCTCATTTAGTCTATCCAATTGCATGGTCCCATGAAACCCAAATTGACCATGTCGGGTCGGGTCAAGTACATACCAGAAATAGTTATGGACTTACACACCTTATCTAACAGTCTCCCACTTGGATAAGTCTAATAACTATTACTGTAAGTATGACTTTAGGAACCGATCGGCAATCGTAGCTCTTTTCAAGGTTTCTCGGAACTGAGAAGATGATGGTACGCCATTTAAGATAAGTGATCATATAATCCTTTGTTCTAGATATCCGTCGGACAAATACATGGAACAATGTCTTACTTATTGTCCAACAGTTTGTTTCCTGATTTCCAATTTGTTTGACAAAGAACTTAATTGAACACATCAACTTAGTTCTGACCGGGCCCGGTACATAGGTCAAAACAAAATCATAGAGGGGCCCAGATATCAACTTCTAATCCAAGAAGGAACAGATAAACTTCGACTCATATGTTTGTTCTACCACTCATTGAATTATACACAAAAGCACGTTTTATAACATCGAGTTACCAATGCGTTTTCGTACAATCAATGCATAACCAACTTGTAAGTAACAAATCATATCTCTAGGTTTGAAGACTTATATGATATTACCATCTCACGATCACTCGAGATAGAATTCCATGAAGTGATTCCAGTGAGTGTGGGTTGTGTCCAATGCTCAGAACTTATGAGTAGTCATGATTGTTGTAGCCTTGTCCAACACCGTAGACCTCTGCAACCAATCATGACAATCTTGATTCATACCTACTTCCGACATATGACCGACTGTGGAGGTTTGAATAATATGTTATACCAAACAAAATTATTCTGGAAGTCAAAACATGCAAAAGAAATATAGTAAACGATTGACAAGAGATAGAAACACTTTACTCATAAATAAAACACCTTTTATTCATCATCTAATGTCAATTACACTTTACAAATTTCGAGGTTATCTAACTACTAAATCTAATATTATCCTTCAGCCCTATGCTCCGAGCATGCTAGAGATGCTTAACCCGAGTCAGTCCCTTCATGAGGGGTTCTGCTGGGTTCTCATCCGATGATACCCTCTTTGCCACAAGGAGTACTTCTTCTATTTGATGTCTGATAAAATTGTATTTTCTGTCGAGGTGTCTGGGTCTCCCGTGATCCCTTGGTTCCTTGGCTAAGGCAACAGCGCTTTCACTATCACAGAAACTTTCCATTGGCTCTTTAATAATTTGTACAACTCCAAGGTCTCCGATGAAGTTCTTTAGCCATATAGCCTCCTTTGCTGCCTCGCTCGCTGCAATATACTCTGATTCGCAAGTTGAATTAGCCATTGTCTCTTGCTTGGAACTCTTCCAAGAAATTGCTCCTCCGTTTAGGTTAAAGAACCATCCCAACTGAGAGTGGTAAGTATCCCTATCAGTCTGGAAGCTAGCATCACTATACCCTACAACTCTCAAGTCATGACTCCCACCAAGGGTAAGGACCCAGTCCTTAGTCCTTCGTAGGTACTTGAGGATATTCTTTACCGCAGTCCAGTGCGCCTTGCCAGGGTTACCCTGAAACCTGCTAACCATGCTCAGGGAAAAGGCTACATGAGGTCGAGTACATGTCATAGCATACATGATCTATCCTACAACCGAAGCATAAGGTATTCGACTCATCTATGCTATCTCAGCCTCAGTGCTTGGGCTTTGTGTCTTACTCAATCTGGCGGTACTCTGGATGGGTAACTCTCCTTTCTTGGAGTCCTACAGGTTGAATCTCTTCAGCACCTTATCCAAGTAGGTACTCTGACTAAGTCCAATTACTCTTTTACTCCCATCTCTCAACATCCTTATCCCTAGAATATAGACAGCTTCACCAAGGTCCTTCATAGCGAAACACTTCCAAAGCCAGGACTTTACTTCCTGCAGGGTTGGGATGTCGTTTCCTATGAGTAGTATGTCATCCACATACAATACAAAAAAGCTAACTATACTCCCACTAGCCTTGACATAAACACAAGATTCATCTTCACTCCTTGAAAAGCCAAATTCCTTGACCTTTTCATCAAAGCAAAGATTCCATCTGCGAGGAGCTTGCTTTAATCCATAAATGGATTTCTCAAGCTTACACACTCTATTAGGGTACTTGTTGCCGACAAAACCTTCTGGCTGACTCATGTAAACATCTTCATCCAACTTTGCATTAAGGAAAGCGGTTTTGACATCTATTTGCCAAATTTCATAGTCATGAAATGTAGCTATGGCTAACATAACCCTAATAGACTTAATCTTGGCTACTGGAGAAAAGGTCTCATCATAATCCACTACAAGAATTTGAGAGAAGCCCTTTGCAACCAGTCGAGCCTTATAAGTGTGTACATTACCATCCATGTCGGTCTTCTTCGTAAAGATCCATTTGCACCCTACTGTCTTACGACCTCATACATTCTCAACCAAGTTCCAAACTTGATTGTCATACATGGTTTGTATCTCGCTATCCATAGCCTCTTTCCATTTAGCAGACTCGGGGCCTGCCATGGCTTCCTCTTAACTGTTAGGGTCATCCAGACCTACTAGTGCCCCGTCACTAATAAGTGTCTCACCTTCTGCAGTAATATGGAAACCATAGTAATGCTCAGGTGCACTCCTAACTCTCGTGGAACGCCTCAGATGTACAGATTCATCAATTGGCTCAACAAGAGTTTCCTCCTCAAGTTGAGGGCTAGTGTTTGAAGTTCCATCACCAGTTGACTCTTGAATTTCTTCAAGATCAATTTGCCTCCCACTGTCTCCTTGGCTTACAGACTCTCTTTCTCGAAAGACTCCTCTTCTTGCTACAAAGACCACATTATCACTAGGTCTGTAGAAGAGGTAACCAAAGGATTGTTGTGGGTAGCCGATGAAAATACACCTCTCGCTTCGAGGTTCGAGCTTATCATGAGTCTCGCGTCTCATGAAAGCCTTGCAACCCCAAATCTTGATGTGGTCTCGTTTGGGTACTTTACCAGTCCACATCTCGTGAGGAGTTTTGGAAACTTTCTTTGTAGGGACTAGATTAAGGATATGGGCGGCAGTCTCTAAGGCATACCCCCAGAATGAGATTGGTAGCAAAGATCGACTCATCATGGAACGAACCGTGTCTAACAAGGTTCGATTATGCCTCTCAGCCACACCATTCAGCTGTGGTGTCCTGGGAGGTGTCAATTGTGAGACCAATCCACATTCCCTTAGATAGTCGAGGAACTCTGAACTAAGATACTCACCTCCTCGATCGGATCGAAGCATCTTAATGTTCCTGCCCAATTGATTTTCTACTTCTTGTTTAAATTCCTTAAACCTTTTTAAAGTCTCTGACTTATGCTTGATTAAGTAGACATATCCATATCTACTATAATCATCAGTTAAAGTCAAATAATAACGATTAGCATCCCTTGTGGCATGTTTGAATGGTCCACACACATCCGTGTGTACAAGGTCCAACAAACCTTCACCCCTCTCACACGAGCCTGTGAAGGGTGACTTTGTCATTTTTCCAAGTAAGCATGATTCGCAACTATCATCTGACTTTACGTCAAACGACTCCAAGACTCCATCCTTTTGGAGTTGGCCTATGCGTTTCTTGATTATATGTCCAAGACGACAATGCCATAATGATGCTTTATCCAAGTTATTATTATTAAGAGAATCAGTACACAAAACATTATTTCCTAAGTTATCTACAACAGATACAACTTTATACACACCATCACAAGGTAATGCTTTAAAATAAAGAACATTATTAAAGAAAGCATTAATTGAACCAACTTCATTATCAAATGAAAAGGTGAAACCTTGTTTATACAATGCATGAAAGGAAATAATATTTCTTGCCATTTCTGCGAATAACAACATTTATTCAAATCTAAATTTTACCCACTACTTAGCGAAAATGTATAAACTCCACTCTTGGTGACAGGTGTAACTTTCCTATTCCCCATGATTAAGTTTATTCTTCCTTGCTCCACATTCTCACTTCTTCTTAGTCCCTGCAAGTCACAACAAATGTGAATACCACAACCGGTATCAAGGACCCAAGATTTAGAATGGGGTGAGTTATTAGAAATGATAGTGTAAATACTTGCATGGCTGGGTTTAACTTTCCCATCCTGCACATCTTAATGGTATTTTGGGCAGTTCCGCTTCCAATGTGATTTTTCATGGCAATAGAAGAATTCAGCCTCTTTTGGGTCAGAAGAAGGAGTGACGAAACCTTTCTTGGTTCCACTTGAAGAAGAGCTATCAAGGGTCCTAACCTTGGTACCCTTCGAAGAACTCTTTCTCTTCTTCCCTCGACTTTTCCCGATTGCCAAAACTGGAGTGGAGTTTGGAGTAGGAGTGTTAACAACCGACTTCCCCTTAAGACCTGATTCAGCAGTCTTGAGAAGTCCCTGAAGTTTGCTGAGTGTGACCTCTTCCTTATTTATGTGATATGTCATGCAGAATTGATCATAGCACGATGGTAAGGAGCGCAAAATTATATCTATTGCAAGCTCCTCAGGGAAGTTCACATTAGGATTCAGCAATCAATCCACATACCTTTGCATTTTCTGCATGTGGCTCATGATGGAATCCCCGTCCTTCATCATGGTTGTTATCATGGAGCAGATGATTTCATACATCTCTTGTTGTGCACTTTGATGGTATCTTTCCATCAAATCTTGGTGCATTTCATAAGGGTAGAAATCCTCATAGGACTTTTGGAGTTCCACTGTCATCGTGGCCATCATAATGCATGCCACTTTCGTAGCATCCCTTTCATGTGCCTGAGAGTCAGCGATCTCGTGAGGAGTTGCAGTGGTCTCATCAATCTCCTTAAGCTCCTTGTCAAGGACATATTCTTTGTCCTGGTAGCGGGTAATCATCCTGATGTTTCTGATCCACTCATTGAAGTTGGATCCATCAAAAGTGACTTTCCCACACAAGTTCATAAGGGTAAAGGAGCCATTAGGATTAGAGCTAGAATCAACATTGTTTGAAGACATCTGAAGGAAGAGGGCAA
Source organism: Lactuca saligna (assembly GCF_052625555.1). Lineage (NCBI taxonomy): Eukaryota > Viridiplantae > Streptophyta > Magnoliopsida > Asterales > Asteraceae > Lactuca > Lactuca saligna. Next base: position 207,354,561 of record NC_136419.1, on the reverse strand, counting down.
GATTAGTTTAAATATTAAGAGAGTCCTTAATAAAAGACCCAAATGTAATATTAAGGCTAGGATCCAATCACAATATATTATAACTTAGAAGAGGTATGCCGTAATCCAAGCTATAACATATTCGAAAGGTAGGTGAATGACGATTCACCAATTTCCACCACGAAAACCGAAATATTAGATATTAGTTTTTTCATTGGTTCTTAGAAATTCCTAGATTCTTTGAGATTCAATGAACTTTTCAAAGGCATGTTTCAATCTCGAGTGTGCCCTCCAAGTTTTGTGACTGGGATACCGCGGATCACAAAAGGAGGTGGGAAGTAACCATGCAAATCCCTTGGTACCCATAAAGTTTATCACTCAATCGATGTGCCGGTAAACCACACACGCTCCACCGATACTATAACAAACCTTAAGTCACCCTTTTACCTACCTAGTTAAGTCCAAGTTACTGTACCGGTTAACCACACACGCTCCACCAACGACTTAAACAAAGTGTAAAGTGTAATTTCATGGATTAGCACCTTATTCACATTTTTGCTAAAGTAACTAAGATTAGGAATTTAATAAACATTTAGTTACCATATAATATTCATCATACTTTTAATGAGAATTTATAAGTCCTTGTCTTACCCGTTCGGCTAACGACCCTCCACCAGTCAAGCGAGCGGTGGGTGAGAGTGGACACCCATTAAGTTGCCATTTTATAGCCAAAAACCTTATACCCACCTTATAGACCAGCTTCGTGAATGAGGCGTACTAGCGGTAAGACGACTTTGTTCTTATATATATATATATATATATATATATATATATATATATATATATATATATATATATATATAATTATTAAATTATAATAATATAAGTATAAGGGTTGAATTTTAACTTTTAAAATTCTAGGGGTTGGAACTAAAGTTTTAACAAGACTTTACTTGTTCCAAAACTTGAGGGCAAGTTTTGTAAACTTTCAAAACCTTTCATTTCCTGTAACTTATGAGTTTAATAGAGTAATAAAATGAAGACTCTTCATTTTTCTAACTCTTGTGTTCTTTTTATGGTTTTAATTCAAGTGACTTTTGGTTTTCCATAACTTGAGGACAAGTTATGGACTCCATTAAAACACATTATGATCAAGAATTAAACTACCACATAGGTTACCAATAATTCCTATGATCATGTAAACATCATAAGAACAAGAACATGAATATGAAAACTTTCATAAATCAAAATTACACTTAAAACTTTGTAATTTTGATAGCTAGTTGTTGTAAATGAATTACCAAAGACATTACACCATCTAAAACAAGTTTTTAAGTACCAAAACAGTTTAGGGTAATCTTTCTAATCCATTTCCAGCAACTAAAGTCGAAAATCTGCACTCTGTCGACCCTACTCACCGAGTGCATCAACCTACTCGACAAGTAGGTTGAAGATACAAGTGAACTCGAGGAGTCCCCGCATGGACTCGATGAGTCTAGCAGTCAGACAACAAGTGTTTCGACTTTTTTCAACTTTTTAGCACAAATAACAAACAAACAAGTCTAGGCTCTGATACCAATGATGGGTTTTGAGCATTCTAACACTTCCTAAGTGTTCATGCAACCCTAATAACCTTGGATCTATGTTTCCTTAATTATCATGCAAAGTTGAATTTCCAAGGCTATATCCTATCTAGCATACATGGGGAACAATTTTTAACTTGAATGAAAGATAGAATAACTTACCTTGTTGTTGCTTATGTTCCTTGAAACCTTATGAGCCTAGCACCCCAAGTATGATGCCTCAAATACTTCACAAAACACCAAATGCTACTGGAGAGACTTTTGAGAGAATACACACTTCTTGAAATCGGCCTAGCCCTGTTGTTTCAAATGTGTAGCCAATTTTGGTGCAGAATGAGATCCTTATATAGTGTTGACACATCTAGGGTTACACCATGTAAACCCTAATGTGTCATGACTCTTCATTTCCATGACCCATGGGTTTGTAACTCCCATGGAGCATCCTATGGGTGGAACCCAACTTGATAATCCATGGAGCCTCTTAGCCCACTATACAAGATATGGATGATTTACATAATCAGCCCATATATTTAATTAGTTATCTTTTGATCACTTAATTAATTCTAAATTAATTCTTGATAAAACTAACCAAATAATACTATTAATATATTAGAACTTATAATATATTAATAATCTCCAAGTGTTATTTCTCTCATTTAGTCTATCCAATTGCATGGTGCCGTGTAACCCAAATGGACCATGCCGGGTCGGGTCAAGTACACACCAGAAATACATAGACACCTTATCCAACAGTACAACCACTAGATTAAGTGATATACTAACTTAAAAGGGCTAGAAACACTTACTAGATTGAAGATTTTGAAGAAAAACTTGGATGATACTTGAGAGGATTTTTGGAGTTTACTCTTTTGGTAAATGGGAAGTAAACACAGAATGACTAGTTTTTTGGGAGTAAACTCATGCTTAAGGCATGAGTTTATGTTTTTAGATGATTTTTCGACCCAAACATAAAGGTTTGGTCATGAACTTCTAAGACACGAGGTGTTTGCGGTTTTTAAATTTCAAAACCCGAGACTGCACTTTCTTTCACCTGTTCGCTTAAAAATAATAATAAACTAATCAAATGAACTTATTTTTCCCAAAAACAAGTAAAAGTAAACTTGACTTATAATATGAAGTGATTGACTGCTAGGGTTTTACCGAATGAAAATTTCGAGTTGTCACATCATCCCCCTGTTAGAGGGAATTTCGTCCCGAAATTAGAATTTAGGTAAGGAACTAGGTATGAAGGATAAATTCGAGATGTGGGAAACTTCCTAATCGATTGTTTCTCGCGCTCATAAGTGAATTCGGGTCCTCAGTTGGTATGCCAACGAACCTTCACTAACTGGCAACAGCGTTGCTTCATCCGCTTGACCTCTCGGTTGAGGGTCACTACGGGTCTAATACATGACAAGGGTAAAATGTACGTTACTGATTTCGTGGATTAGGTCTAGTTTGTGAGCTACATGACCAATTCTGGTTAGAATCTCGAGGGTCCTAACTAACTTGAATTTAGCTTTCCACGCGAAGTGAAGCGTATTAAGCCATTCCCAGAGTGAGTTTTACCTAAAGAACCTGGTCTCTCACTTGGAATCTCCAAGGTTTCTTTGTCCTGTTTAACCTCCTAGTTAAGGGCCACCCCTTTCTAGGTCAAATTCGTAAAGGTTTATGTGATTTGCAAGGAGTTCTGGATGAACTAAGATAGTAGGTCTGTAAGACCTAGAATTTGCCGAATTTCCTGTCAGCATTTCTGGTGTCGACAAATTCTCAACGGTTTTGATAAATTAACAGAGTACTCAAGAATTTCCACATCACTAATAGTGTGTCTTAGGAAATTTTGACTCTTCATTTCAAAAACTCATGTTCAGAGAACTTTGCGAAAAGTTTCTCTGAGGGTAATGTTTCTGCGGGTTCCTTCTTACTACAAGGGTAGATAAGTAAGTCGTTACGTGGAGAATGACGAACTGATCCAAGTAAGAAAGACGGACTCTTTTCATTAAACTCATGAATTCTTAAAGCGTATTGGTCCTATCCGAGGGGTATCATTACGGACTCAAAGTGTCCCCATCGAGTTAGGAAGGTTGTCTTCGAGACATCCTTCGCTAACACTCGAAACTGCTGATATTCGGATCTCGGTCCATTTCTGAAAAGTAAGTCGTTCCTTGCATTTACTGAACCGATTCATCTATGCGAGGCAGAGACAACGATTTCTAATGGAAAAAATCTGGACAGAGCTCTCGATAGCCAAGGCACATATGATGCAATTCGTCCACCTCTAGAAGAATAAGACCGGAGCTCTCCAGGGTGAGAAGCCTAGTCTTCCAATTCCATTTCTCTGTAGTTTGCTAAGTTGTCCGGACTATTCTTGTATCTCCGTAGGTGTTTAGATTGAAGGGAAATCTGTTTGCAAAAGTCATACTGGGTTCTAAGTTTGTTCACATGAGGATGCGACTACTCATAGTCTTGGGCAGTTCTCCGTCCTAAAGTTCATTTTAGAATCCATACTTGGTTCAACGATCACCATCTCATGTATACGAGTCATATATAATTAGGATTGAAAAGATAGTCAAATAACTAATTCTTCTTTAAGCTCACATCATATAGAGGAAAAAGAAGTTAAAGCGGAATCATCAATTCTAAACCTGTAGAACGTTGATTATATATCTCCCCTATGTATACATTCTTCAGCGACAGATCAACCGTATGGATCTTTGGATTGAAGTTGACGTACTGTACGAGTGGTACTTTGGGGATTTCTTCGGAAAAGAAAAGAACTATGGGGTACTCCAGGCATGATTACTTCGTGTCACACCCCCGAACCAGACGGTGGAAACGTCCAGGGGCTATCGTGACTCAATTGAATACCATAACATTGAATATATATGAAACATAACAACATTCGTCACCATTCATCAACATAGTACAACCAGTAGTGTTTACATAACATACATTGTTTAAACATTACATTCCCCAAAAATTAAGTTGTTTAATTCATACAAAAATAAACCGCAACCGTCACTGGATATGATTTCCCTTGATTCACTGGCTCCCTGAGAATACAAGTATTTTGAAAAACGTCAACATATGAAATGTTGGTGAGTTCATAAGTAGTGTTTGAAATCGAATGTTTGTATTGTTTGATAAACCACCAGAAAATCCGATATTTTCTGAAAAGATAAGTTTTCGAAAACGTTTGTGAAGATCCATAGGTATGCTTGTTCGTTTCTATACTTGTAAAAAAAAATGTTCATTGAAAATGTATGCATTTCAAATCAGTTCGTATTGAAAACCCTAGGAAAACCCGATGTTCTCCTAGTTCCTTGAATTACGTGATGTTACATTGAAACCATGGCATAGCGTATAGTGTCAGTCCCGGGCGACGTTGGAAGGTTTTCGAGCAGGATTATTTACTACAAACCCGCGTTACACAAACGCCCAGTTTATAGTTATACTAACGACTCCGAAGGCGTCGTCAATACTAATCGCGTTATCCAATCGCCCTGACTAGGTGAAGTCCCACATCCGAAGAGAAAGAGGTCACGAAGACCCCGGTAACTCCATTAGCCGGTTGGGGATAAAATGTACGAGGGGTCCCAGACCCGCCTCGCATGAAATGTAGACCTTACTAGCAAGACCAAAGGACCCTTGGGGACCGGTGGTATACAAGCCATTGAAAGTCCATTTACGTTGTGTCGGATCGGTAAAACCCAACACTCCGTAAAAAAAATGTCTTCGGGCCTTAAGATCAGGTCATTGGGCTAGCTAGGCTCAACGAACAAGATTTTACACTTGTGGGGCCCAAAGATGGTGCATAGACGTCTGTGCACACTCGCATGTGTATGTATAACCAAACGTTACTTGTATGAATTGTAGTGTCGTAGTGTTAGTAGTTGTAGATTTCTATTGGCTCGAGACCGAGCCAATTCGTTTAACAACGACTTTTGGTATTGTAATGTATTGTATTCCGTTGATAGTCGTGGTGCCATCATTCGATCAAATTGGGTATATTGAACTAGCCTTGAAATATTCCTGTTTTCAGCCCCTCATCATTTGTAAAATTTACATTTTCAACCCCTTATATTAAATACTTCCCGGTTTAGTCCTTAAACTATTTTTCTTGACATTTTAACGCCAAAAATTATTGAAATTAATATTTTTCAACATATTTTTCATAAAAACAGTTTAAGTCCTTGAAAATGCAGTTTTCACGGTTTTAACCCCTTCTTTTCGCAATTTTTACAATTTTGGCCCAATTTGGAAAAATTTTGCAACTTTGATCCTTTTTAAATTTAAAAAGCATTTTAAACCTTTGAAAAGGAGTTGGAACACTTATAGTCCACTGTTTTACAGAAAGTTACAGTTTTGGCCCTCCAAAACAGAAAAATTCGCATAATGGGCCTTATTGGGCCGAAAGTTACATTTTTAACCCATTAAGCTTAAAATTTATGTTTTTAGTCCCCTAAATGAGTATATTTCCAGAAATTTATTTATGAAAACTGTTTTGGCACACTTCATCCATCAGAATCTGTGACATGTCGATTTGGGCCCTTATTTTTGCATTTTTCACATTTTAGGCCCAAAATTTGTGTTTTTAACCCAAAGAAATTATTGCTACACTACTTAGCCAATTTTTCTTGAAGCACTTTGTGTTTAGGAATATATTTGAAGTTAAAATCATGTAGCACAAGTTATATCTCGGTTTTGATGAGTTTTGAGGCTAGATCCAACATAAAAACACATAAAAGCATACATATAAGCATGGAAATCATACAAGGCATACAAACACATATAGATCTATACTTTCACTTGTATTCCCCCCCCCCCCCACAAAACTCATAAAAACAGAAAATAGGGGGTATGAAGCTCACCTTGGGGTGTTGATTCGGTTTTGCAAGGAAAATGGAAGGAAAAATGAAGTGTTTTTGGCCTTGGCTCCCTTTGATGAAGATCTCGAGTTTTGAGATGGTTCTAGGGTGCAAGATCACGATTTTTGCATAGATTAGGAAAGGATTTTGATAACAAAAGAATTTAAACCATAGATCTATGCATAATCTTACCTTAGATGATGATTTACTTGCAAAATCCTCTTGGAAAGTCCCTAATTTTCGAGATTTTTGGAGAGGGGAGGAAGGAGAGTTCTTGAGTGTTCTAGAGAGAATTTGAGATATTTTTGGTGTGTGTGAGAGGGGATTCGGCCGAGAGTGGGAAGAGAGAAGAGAGGAAGTGATATTTGAAGTGATACATGCATGGAGGTATGTGATATGTGCCTAGAAATCCATTAGATAATAGTGAGGTGTCACTCACTAGTCAACATGCTTCCTTTCCTCTTGGGCTCATGCATTGGGCCGAGAATGGGGAGAGAAGAAGGAAAAATTGGGCTCTTTGCCCCTAAGCCCAACATTAGAGGTAGTTTAGGGTATTTATTGGCCTTATAAAATAAAATTGTGATTTTTATGCTTTATTAAGCTAGGTTAGGTTAAATTATGGATCAAAACTTGTGTTTTATTTCATTCTAGGTTCTACCTAGCCCAAAATATTGCAATAAACGAATGTGGGTCCAATTAGAACCCAATTAGGGTCCTAAACCCATGATAGTCCAATTTGGAAATTCATTGGTCCATTTGGATCCAATAAGGAAGTCCTAGTCCTAGATGGACTTAACAAGAACTTCTAGGGTCTCCAATTGTTTGATGACTACTTATAGTACTTGTATCTTGTATTTGATTGAAGTTTTTGATTCACATGTACTTGAATGCATAGATTACATGGCTCAAAATTTATAGTTGTGACATCATCCCCCCGTTAGAGGGAATTTCGTCCCGAAATTCTGTTTGAAAGCTAGATTTGAGAAAACTAGAATAGGTGAGGGTACTTTTGCTTCATTTGATCTTCGCGTTCCCACGTGAATTCTGGCCCACGCTTTGCGTTCCACCGTACCTTCACGATCGGGATGCGACTCTGCTTAGTACGCTTCACCTCCCTGTCCATAATCTCGATTGGTTCTTCGACGAACAGGAGATTCTCATTGATTTCGATTTCGTCAAGAGGAATGACAAGGGTTTCATCTGACAGGCACTTTTTCAGATTAGAAACATGAAACACGGGGTGTACACCGTTTAGCTCTGCGGGTAGTTGTAGTCTGTATGCTACTGGACCTATTCGGGCGACGATTTCGAAAGGTCCAACGTATCGCGGGTTCAGCTTTCCCCGTTTTCCGAAACGTATAACCCCTTTCCAGGGTGAGACCTTCAACATTACTCGATCACCGACCTGGAATTCTAAGGGCTTTCGTCGTTTATCAGCGTAGCTCTTTTGCCGGTCACGCGATGCCTGTAATCGAGCTTTGATCTGGACAATCTTTTCTGTGGTCTCGCGAATGATTTCCGGTCCCGTTAATGCCCTGTTTGACGCATGTGTTCTTGCTAGCTGGGTGTCACCTACTTCAGCCCAACATAACGGTGATCTACATTTACGCCCGTACAGTGCTTCGAAAGGGGCCACCTTAATGCTCGAATGATAACTATTGTTATATGAAAACTCGATCAACGGTAGGTGGGTATCCCAAGACTTTCCGAAGTCTATCACACATGCACGAAGCATGTCTTCAAGCGTCTGAATGGTTCGTTCGCTTTGACCGTCCGTTTGTGGGTGATACGCTGTGCTCATATCAAGATGAGTTCCCATTGCCTTGTGGAGCGACTGCCAAAAGCGTGACGTGAACCTACTGTCCCTATCCGAGATGATAGATTTTGGCACTCCATGAAGTCTTACAATCTCTCGTAGGTACAAACGCGTCAGCCTCTCCATCTTGTAGGACTATTTGCTGGGCAGGAAATGGGCAGATTTTGTCAGTCGATCGATGATTACCCATATGGTGTCCAAACCGTCCGGCGTCTTGGGCAGCTTGGTCACGAAGTCCATAGAAATCCCCTCCCATTTCCACTCAGGGATTGCCGGTTGCTGTAACAATCCGGAAGGTTTCTGTTATTCCACTTTTACCTTGGCACACGTAAGGCACTTACTAACATAAGTTGCGATTTCCGCCTTCATGTTAGGCCACCAATAGTGCTGCTTAATGTCCAAATACATCTTGTCCGAACCAGGATGAATGGAGTATCGTGTCTTGTGGGCTTCCTTCATAACGATCTCCCTGAATCCTCCGATCTTTGGAACCCAAATACGGTTCATGAAGTAGTATACCCCATTCTCTTTGACTTCCAGGTTCTTATCCATTCCGCGTAATGCCTCGCTAGTTCTATTTTCCGTTTTCATAGCCTCTGCCTGGACTGATGCAATTTGAGCGGTCAGATGAGACTGAATGGTTATCGAGTGCGTTTTCGTACGGCGATTTGTGTACTCCTTCCGACTTAATGCGTCAGCTACCACGTTGGCCTTGCCTGGATGGTACTTGATCTCGCATTCGTAGTCGTTTAACAACTCCACCCATCTTCGTTGTCTCATGTTCAGCTCCTTCTGATTCAAGATGTGCTGGAGGCTCTTGTGGTCTGTGAAGATGGTGCACTTTGTACCGTACAGGTAGTGCCTCCAAATTTTTAGGGCGAAGACCACGGCTCCCAGTTCTAGGTCATGGGTTGTGTAATTTACTTCGTGCGTCTTTAGTTGACGGGACGCATATGCTATCACTCTTCCGCGTTGCATGAGGACGCAACCTAAACCTTGATTTGACGCGTCACAGTAAACTACAAAATCTTCCGTCCCTTCGGGTAGAGATAGTACAGGAGCGCTACAAAGAGCTTGCTTCAAGGCTCGAAACGCAATCTCTTGTCGGTCTGTCCACTTGAATGGCACACTCTTTTGCGTAAGCAAGGTAAGTGGCTTGGCGATTTTAGAGAAGTTTTGGATGAATCTCCTATAGTAGCCTGCTAGGCCTAAGAACTGACGAATTTCTGTGGGCGTAGTCGGAGTTGCCCATCCTTCCACAGCTTTGACCTGAGAGGGATCCACATGAATTCCATCTTGGCTAACTACGTGACCGAGAAAATTCACGCTCCGTAGCCAAAACTCACACTTAGAGAGTTTGGCGTAAAGCCTTTCCGATCGCAGCGTCTCTAGGACTTGTCGGAGATGTTGGCCATGCTCCTCTTTGCTTCGAGAATAGACGAGGATGTCATCGATAAACACAATGACGAAGTTGTCCAAGAACGGTCGACAGATTCGGTTCATTAGGTCCATAAATGCGGCGGGTGCATTTGTTAGACCGAAGGGCATTACGACGAATTCATAATGTCCATAGCGGGTTCGGAAAGCGGTTTTAGGGATATCTTCTTCTCGAACCTTGAGTTGATGGTATCCGGATCGTAGATCAATTTTAGAAAAATAGCTAGCTCCTTGGAGCTGGTCGAATAGATCATCGATCCGAGGGAGTGGGTAGCGGTTTTTAACAGTGAGTTTATTCAACTCTCTGTAATCGATGCACATTCTGAAAGATCCGTCCTTCTTCTTGACAAAGAGCACCGGAGCTCCCCATGGCGAGTAGCTAGGTCGGATAAATCCCTTGTCCAGAAGCTCACTGAGTTGGCTGGATAATTCCTGCATTTCAGCAGGTGCCAATCGATATGGTGATTTAGCGAGAGGAGTTGCTCCTGGGACGAGGTCGATTCGGAACTCAACCTGTCTCTCTGGGGGTACTCCTGGGAGATCTTCAGGAAACATGTCCGGGAATTCACACGCTACCGGAATGTCTTGGACGTTAATTTCTTCTTTGGTCTTGTCCACTATGTGGGCCAAGAACGCTAAGTTGTTCTTTCGCAGATGTTTTTGTGCTTTGATGCACGAGATAAGACGAAGATTCGTGCTAGGCTTGTCTCCGTAAATTACTAGGGTTTCGTGATTCGGGAGACGAAGGCGAACGGCCTTCTCGTGGCACAAAACCTCAGCATGGTGGGGGCTTAACCAATCCATGCCGATAATCACATCGAAACTCCTAATTGACACTGGCATCAGATCTATTCGTAAGACGTGTTGGTTAAGGGTTAGGGTACATCCAGTGTAGCTTTCTCTAGTGGATTCGGTCTTCCCATTGGCCATTTCCACCGTATAGGTTTCATTCAGCTTTTGGGGTTGTTGTTTTAATAAGTGTTTAAACTTCTCGCTTACGAAACTTCGCTCCGCTCCGGTATCAAATAAGATGCATGCATAAGTGTGGTTTAGGAGGAACGTACCGGTCACAACTGCGGGGTCCTGAACTGCATCACTCTGACCCATAGTCAGCATTCTTCCTGCTCCTCTGTTTCCTGAGTTGTTGTTGTTAGGGCAATCTCGACGGAAGTGTCCCGTCCTTCCACACCCGAAACAGGTGTGACTAAGCCCTGCATTGTTGCCACCGGCATTGGTGTTGTTGTTATTGCGAGGGTTGTTGTTGTTCTGGTTGTTTCCCTGATTCTGGTTCTGAGAAGGATAAGTCCTGCAGAACTTTGCAGTGTGTCCCCTTCGGTTGCAACTGGTGCAATGGAACTCCCTACATTCTCCTTGGTGATGGAAACCGCACTTGTTGCATTTGGGATGAGTACCGGAATAGGGTCTTGAAGTGTTTGAAGCAGCTGAGGCTGGAGCATGTGGTGTGGCTGGAACCGGTGCAGTGACAGCGTTAACTGCCACTGTTTGCTGCTTTTTAGAGGCCTCGGGGTCCTGACGCCCCTTTCTCTTGTTGTTCCATCCTTTCTTACCATCACCCTCCTTTTTCTTCTCAGCCTCTACCGGTTTCTCGCCCTTTTTGTGGTTATGATCATATAACCTCTTTGCCAATCTCTTCGCACTGTCAAAAGTTTCAGGGTTCGCAGCTATCACATTTCCTTGAATGGGGGATGTCAGTCCCCAAATGAATCGTTCAATCTTCTTCTCCTCTGAAGTGATCATACCCGGGCACAACAGAGATAGTTCGCTGAATCTCGATATGTAAGCATCGATGTTCCCATTCTGCACCGTGAGATTCCATAGTTCCTGCTCCATCTTCTGTATTTCGCCTCGGGGGCAGTACTCAGCCGTCAACATCTCTTTCATCTCTGCCCAGGGAATAGAGTTGGCGACCGGGAGTGTCATGGCTTCCACATGACCATTCCACCAAGTGAGTGCTTGGTCCACCAAAGTGCAGGCCGCGAACTTCACTTTCATCTGCTCGGGGCACTCGCATATCTCGAATACCGACTCTACCTTCTCGATCCATCGCTTTAGGGCGATCACTCCTCCGGTACCGTTGAAAGTTCGGGGTTTAGCGTTCGCAAAATCCTTGTAGGTGCACGTTTTAGTGAGTCCTTGGTTCGCCCCGTTGTTCGAACTTCCAGATCCTTGCCCGTTACCTCCTCCGTTGTTTCCTCGGTGAAGTTGTGCCATCGCTGCTGTGACTGCAGCAGACACGGCTGCCTGGAAAGCAGTGGAGTCAACTTCCGGCGGGGTTGGTTCGGGATTTCCGCGAGTAGCTGGGCGAGGCATCTTTCTGTCATGAAACGGAAAGATGTTGAGTGTTCGTGGTTTCCGTGAGGTGGCGACTCTACTAACTAGGTGTATGGTACGAACCTAAACATTACTATCATCAAGCATGCAATCATAATGTCTCAACACATAGCAACTAAGAATAATTTAGCAAAACACACAAAAGTTCATTAATATTATCCGCATTTAGTACAAGAAAATTTGCTCGTAGGAGCATACATAAGTAATGCTAATCCGACAGCATAACGGCTCCATGAGTAGTGTAGTCACTTAAACATAGAGCCGGAGTACGTAACATAGTTCCTAATGATCTACTATGATAACTCTACCCCTAACCGCGATGAGCTGTGTCCGGAGGTGGTGCCGAAGTCACATGCCGAAATGTTGCGCCAGTAACTGCGCCATCTCTGCCATGTCTCCAATAACCTCATCCCTCTCATGCTCTGTTCGCACCGCCCGAGCTTCCATAGCATACAGCTGTTGTCGCAGTGCGACGACCTCAGCTTCGAGGGAACGGTTCTCTCTTGGGGGGTTCACTGGTGGAGCGGGGTGATCGTGTTGTGCTACGTCCTCATATGGCGGGATGGGGTCCTGGTCCCCAGCCTGACCTTCCTCGTCGTCACTGTCGATTCCTCCAAACTCGTAGTCAGTGTCTACATATTCATCGGGTCCGACATCGTGTGCTTCACCTGGATTCTCTCCTGGCTCATCCACAAGCATCCCGTGAGCTACTAAGGCCTGATAATACTGGATACCCTGCTGCTCCCCCTCCTCCTCTAGCCACCCGTTGTTTCCCTGATTAGGGAAGTAGGGGTCTCCCGGGTGATGAAAGCCAGCCATGCTGTCTGCGCGAGTACGTACGTATGCTAACATTATCCTAGGAGGCTATGACTATTGTACAGACTAAGCAAACATTCTCTTTTTGGGTGCTAAAGGGTATAGTTTTAGGTTCCCTGGCTATTCCGATCTCATCAAGACGTGTGTTAGTTTTACCTTGGAGAGAACGTAGTTGATCAGGCTACATTCACTCCTTGGTATCCCTAAGAACAGTCCCGAATTAACCAAGATACCAGTATTATTGTGTTTGATTCAGCGTTATGTTCTTATTCCTAATGCAAGCAAGAGTGTTTTATTTACTCGTTCTGTTCAGAGTTATGTTAGTCCCTCTTTTTGGTTTATAGTTGCATATCAATGTATGGCTCGACATGCTAGTTCACTATAAACAAAGCTCTGATACCAACCTGTCACACCCCCGAACCAGACGGCGGAAACGTCCGGGGGCTGTCGTGACTCAATTGAATACCATAACATTGAATATATATGAAACATAACAACATTCGTCACCATTCATCAACATAGTACAACCAGTAGTGTTTACATAACATACATTGTTTAAACATTACATTCCCCAAAAATTAAGTTGTTTAATTCATACAAAAATAAACCGCAACCGTCACTAGATATGATTTCCCTTGATTCACTGGCTCCCTGAGAATACAAGTATTTTGAAAAACGTCAACATATGAAATGTTGGTGAGTTCATAAGTAGTGTTTGAAATCGAATGTTTGTATTGTTTGATAAACCACCAGAAAATCCGATATTTTCTGAAAAGATAAGTTTTCGAAAACGTTTGTGAAGATCCATAGGTATGCTTGTTCGTTTCTATACTTGTAAAAAAAAAATGTTCATTGAAAATGTATGCATTTCAAATCAGTTCGTATTGAAAACCCTAGGAAAACCCGATGTTCTCCTAGTTCCTTGAATTACGTGATGTTACATTGAAACCATGGCATAGCGTATAGTGTCAGTCCCGGGCGACGTTGGAAGGTTTTCGAGCAGGATTATTTACTACAAACCCGCGTTACACAAACGCCCAGTTTATAGTTATACTAACGACTCCGAAGGCGTCGTCAATACTAATCGCGTTATCCAATCGCCCTGACTAGGTGAAGTCCCACATCCGAAGAGAAAGAGGTCACGAAGACCCCGGTAACTCCATTAGCTGGTTGGGGATAAAATGTACGAGGGGTCCCAGACCCGCCTCGCATGAAATGTAGACCTTACTAGCAAGACCAAAGGACCCTTGGGGACCGGTGGTATACAAGCCATTGAAAGTCCATTTACGTTGTGTCGGATCGGTAAAACCCAACACTCCGTAAAAAAAATGTCTTCGGGCCTTAAGATCAGGTCATTGGGCTAGCTAGGCTCAACGAACAAGATTTTACACTTGTGGGGCCCAAAGATGGTGCATAGACGTCTGTGCACACTCGCATGTGTATGTATAACCAAACGTTACTTGTATGAATTGTAGTGTCGTAGTGTTAGTAGTTGTAGATTTCTATTGGCTCGAGACCGAGCCAATTCGTTTAACAACGACTTTTGGTATTGTAATGTATTGTATTCCGTTGATAGTCGTGGTGCCATCATTCGATCAAATTGGGTATATTGAACTAGCCTTGAAATATTCCTGTTTTCAGCCCCTCATCATTTGTAAAATTTACATTTTCAACCCCTTATATTAAATACTTCCCGGTTTAGTCCTTAAACTATTTTTCTTGACATTTTAACGCCAAAAATTATTGAAATTAATATTTTTCAACATATTTTTCATAAAAACAGTTTAAGTCCTTGAAAATGCAGTTTTCACGGTTTTAACCCCTTCTTTTCGCAATTTTTACAATTTTGGCCCAATTTGGAAAATTTTTGCAACTTTGGTCCTTTTTAAATTTAAAAAGCATTTTAAACCTTTGAAAAGGAGTTGGAACACTTATAGTCCACTGTTTTACAGAAAGTTACAGTTTTGGCCCTTCAAAATAGAAAAATTCGCATAATGGGCCTTATTGGGCCGAAAGTTACATTTTTAACCCATTAAGCTTAAAATTTATGTTTTTAGTCCCCTAAATGAGTATATTTCCAGAAATTTATTTATGAAAACTGTTTTGGCACACTTCATCCATCAGAATCTGTGACATGTCGATTTGGGCCCTTATTTTTGCATTTTTCACATTTTAGGCCCAAAATTTGTGTTTTTAACCCAAAGAAATTATTGCTACACTACTTAGCCAATTTTTCTTGAAGCACTTTGTGTTTAGGAATATATTTGAAGTTAAAATCATGTAGCACAAGTTATATCTCGGTTTTGATGAGTTTTGAGGCTAGATCCAACATAAAAACACATAAAAGCATACATATAAGCATGGAAATCATACAAGGCATACAAACACATATAGATCTATACTTTCACTTGTATTCCCCCCCCACAAAACTCATAAAAACAGAAAATAGGGGGTATGAAGCTCACCTTGGGGTGTTGATTCGGTTTTGCAAGGAAAATGGAAGGAAAAATGAAGTGTTTTTGGCCTTGGCTCCCTTTGATGAAGATCTCGAGTTTTGAGATGGTTCTAGGGTGCAAGATCACGATTTTTGCATAGATTAGGAAAGGATTTTGATAACAAAAGAATTTAAACCATAGATCTATGCATAATCTTACCTTAGATGATGATTTACTTGCAAAATCCTCTTGGAAAGTCCCTAATTTTCGAGATTTTTGGAGAGGGGAGGAAGGAGAGTTCTTGAGTGTTCTAGAGAGAATTTGAGATATTTTTGGTGTGTGTGAGAGGGGATTCGGCCGAGAGTGGGAAGAGAGAAGAGAGGAAGTGATATTTGAAGTGATACATGCATGGAGGTATGTGATATGTGCCTAGAAATCCATTAGATAATAGTGAGGTGTCACTCACTAGTCAACATGCTTCCTTTCCTCTTGGGCTCATGCATTGGGCCGAGAATGGGGAGAGAAGAAGGAAAAATTGGGCTCTTTGCCCCTAAGCCCAACATTAGAGGTAGTTTAGGGTATTTATTGGCCTTATAAAATAAAATTGTGATTTTTATGCTTTATTAAGCTAGGTTAGGTTAAATTATGGATCAAAACTTGTGTTTTATTTCATTCTAGGTTCTACCTAGCCCAAAATATTGCAATAAACGAATGTGGGTCCAATTAGAACCCAATTAGGGTCCTAAACCCATGATAGTCCAATTTGGAAGTTCATTGGTCCATTTGGATCCAATAAGGAAGTCCTAGTCCTAGATGGACTTAACAAGAACTTCTAGGGTCTCCAATTGTTTGATGACTACTTATAGTACTTGTATCTTGTATTTGATTGAAGTTTTTGATTCACATGTACTTGAATGCATAGATTACATGGCTCAATATTTATAGTTGTGACACTTCGGTGTTCTGAAATGACGGTTTTGCTAAAAAGATGTTTACTGATAAAGAGATGTACGTATGAAGCTGTTTTTTTGAGGATCAAATTGAATTGAGTCGTATGATAAAGTCAGAATAATACTGAAGCTTAAGGACATTAGATTTGAACATAAGACATTTACAGACAAAACACAACCGTGCAATCATCAACATAGTTACAGTACTTTAGATTTACTGCAAGACTACTGCTATGAATAAGGTATACTACAAAAGACAAGTATACGCAACACGAGCATCCTTAGACCGATTGGATCCCGCAAAAGATAAGACTCTAGTTGCACTAGTTCTTGATAGTTTATAAGTTTGTTACAACAACACGCCTAAGTTACATTAACGTGGTTCCGGAGCAGGTTCTCCTGCAGCTGTGATCCTGAGAACCTTCCTATCTGTGCCAGAGTTCTTTGCTATAGGGCAATCCTTCTTGAAGTGCCCTATCTCACCGTATTGGTGGCATGACTGGCTAGTACTTGCATTGGTGGCGGGAGTGATGTGTCGAGCTAGAGTGACATGGACACGAGTGTTCTCCTTGTTCATCCACTTTGAAATTTTCCTTTCATAGGGTCTAGTTTTAACACCACCATCATAAGCCTGGTTGACTATGATGTCAGGGGCTTGAGTGATGGGTCGTGCAGGTGCTCCACAACTACGAGCATGGTGACCTATTTTTAGGCAATTGCAACATTGCATCTGATGGAAAGCTCCATGATGATGGAAACTACACTTATCACACTTCGGTAGGTTTCCCTCGTATGGCCTGCTCGGTAAGGGGATGGCAGGTGTTTCCACTTGTTGTTGTTGCATGACCAGCCTTTGGGATTTCTTGCGTTCTTTCTGGGCTTGACGCTTTCGTTTCTTGTTCTTTGTTTTTAGGCTTTGCGAGCCTGTGCTGTTACTGTTTGATGACTGCTTGGATTGGTACTACGATTGGAATCTTCAACCCCAACATCAGCACTGCTTGCGCTGATAGCGCTACGGTGCGCAAGGAAAGCTGTCACGGAAGCCATCACAGTAGTTGTAATTGTGGTTTGAAAGGTAGCGGCGTCCATATGAAAGGCATGGGTTTCGTTGCTCGACTTATTGTTTCCGGATGGCGACATGATTCTGTAACACAAAAGATAAGGATTTTGTGAGTGATTCTGGTTGATCCTAGATGTACTTTGATTTGTTCAAGTAATGAGTAAGGGAATGTTCTCGAAAGTTTGACCTACATCCCTATGATGCAGTCCTAGTACGGATTGGAGGTATGATCGTGAAGGTTTGACCTACATCCCTGTGATGCAGTCCTAGCACTAAATAGAAGTAAGTTCATAGAATGGTCTCAAGACGTTTGTCGTTCAAGCCGAGGTATCAATGGTTGGTGAATAACACGATCCAAACACTGAAAGAGACATGGAAATGTCTCTGGAGTTAAATTACTACAGTCCAATGACTTGACTAAAGCATGTTTCAGATAGACTCTAATGAAAGTATGATAAGAGCACTTGAATAAAGAACGGCACTTGAGTTAGCCGAGTGTCAATATATTTGATATTCATGATGTACAAGTTCGGAAAAATGACCTTGTAAAAAGGCCTTACATCATATCCAGAGAAGATAGTTTCTTAACAGCATAAAGACCTAACCAAAAGTACTTACAATACAAGATAGTTTCATAGAAAATGCCACATCGGGCATAGATAGAAAAACGATTCCCTTCTTAAAAAGGAAAATCAAGTAAGGCATCTACTACTGGCGACGGTCATCCCTCTGTTGAATCCTTATTTCATCCAGTTGACGTTCCACATCAAGTAGGTGTGTTTTGTACACCCTCTGGCGTACGTGGATTTCTATGACTTTCGCTTGTGATTCAGTCAGTCCTTGCAGCAGGGTTTCATGGTTTCTATTAGATCTCTCTCGAGCATGTTCTGGACGAATGGTGCAGAGGGTATGCATTCTCGCATCTACGACAACTTCGGTGATCTGATGTAGGGCTGTCGTGCCTTGAATCTCATTCCGGGCCACTCTGCGGACCAAGATAGGCCAGATTTTATCTGCTGAGCCCCTATTGCTACTGGATTAATGTCTAAGTCCATAACTATAATTGGTAAGACTTAACCCGACTCGGCATGGTCCATTTGGGTTGCATGGCATCATGCATTTGGATAGACTATAATGAAAGAAATAACACTTAATGTTGGTTAATATATTATAAGTTATAATATATTAATATGATTACTTAATTAGTATTGATCAAGAATTAATCTAGAATTAATTAAGTGATCAAAAGAAGAGTAATTAAATATATGGGTTGATTGTGTAAATCATCCATACTTGTATAGTGGGCTATTCCTCCTTGGATTATCAAGTTGGGCTAAAACCCATATGATGCTCCATGGTGTATTTGAACCCATGGATCCAAGGAAATGGAAAGTCATGACAATTAGGGTTTACCCTAATTTTAACAACTATATAAAGATCATACTCTTGGAAAAATTGGCCACGAAGTTAGAAAAGGGAAAGGGCTAGCCGATTTTAGAAGTGTGGTGTTTCTCTCTAAGTCTTCCATGTGCATATGATGTTGTGTGAACCATTTGAGGTGTCACACATGGGGCACTAGGCACTCATGCTTCATGAGGACATTCTACATCAAAGAGGTATGTATTCTATCTTGTTATAGTCATTGTTTTGTATGCTAGATTAGTTTAATACCTTGGATGTTCATATTTGCATGTATAATAGAGAAAACATAGATCCAAGGTATTTAGGGTTGCATGTACACTTAGGAGTGTTAGAATGCTCAAAACCCAACAGTGGTATCAGAGCCAGCTTTGTTTTCTTTTTATACTTGCAAAACTACTTAAAAAAATCGAAGTTGTTGCTGTCTGATCATCAGACTCGGCGAGTCCATCAGGAGACTCGGCGAGTCCATGCCTTAAAAGTGATCAAATCGATCAGACTCGCCGAGTTGGTTCATGCACTCAACGAGTTGGACCCCCAGACAGCATACATTCGACTTTTTTGGTAGGAATTGGACTAGGAACATTACCCTAAGATGTTTTTGGACTTATAAACTTGTTTTTTTATGTGGTAATGTTCATGCTTATCCAATTTCTAAGATAATTGTCATAATTTCAAGATTTGTATTAGTTTTTATGCTCATGCTAATTTCTTGAAGATTGATGATTTGAATTATCTTTCTCTTAGATTAATTGAAAAGTTGTGTGAAATAGTTGATTTCAATCCATTTTAATCTAAGAGATGATTCCAAAATGTGTTTTTGTATCTTGTCCTCAAGTTATATGAAAAGTCACATTTAAGAATCATAAAACTCATAAAAGTTGGCAAAGGTTACAAAATGAAGAGTCTAGTTCTAATTAAATGTTTTTATGACTCCATAACTTGTCCTCGAGTTATGGAGGTTCAAGAGTCTCTTCATTAAATAATAAATAATAAAAAAATGTAACCTTAATTAGTTCCATAAGTTACAATAATAATAAAAAAAAGTTATTCTTTTTATTTTTTTATTAATTAGTTTAAAGTGTTCCATAACATGTCCTCAAGTTATGGAACTTGAAGAGTTTTTAATTAAAACTAATTTAAACTCATAAGTTATGGAATTAATTAGTTTTGAATAGTTTCAAAACTTGCCCTCAAGTTTTGGAATTCGAAAAGTTTCACTTATGAATACTTTAATTCCATGTTAGCCCTTAGAATCTAAAAAGTTAAAATTCAACCCCTATACTTTATAATATTATAAGTTAATAATATTTATATATATATATATATATATATATATATATATATATATATATATATATATATATATATGTATAAGAGTAAAAGTCAGTAATACCGTTAGTAGGTCTCATTCACGAAGCTGGTCTATAAGGGGGGTATAAGGTTACTCCCTATAAAATGGCACTTTAATGGGTGTCCACTCTCACCAACCGTTTCCTTGACTGGTAGAGGGTCGTTAGCCGAACGGGTAGGACAAAGACTATAAGTGCTAACCCATGAAATTACACTTTGTACTTTGCTTATGACAGTTGATGGAGCGTGTGTGGTTTACCGATACACTGGCTTGACTTAAAAAGGTAGGCAAAGGGTTTTCTTAAAGTTTATCATAGACTGGTGGAGCGTGTGTGGTTTACCGGCACATCGGTTGGGTGATAAGCGTTTAAGACTACCAAATAATTTACATGGTTACTTCACACCTTGTTTTGTGATCCTCGGCATCTCTGTCACAAAACCTGAAGGGCACACTCGAGATTCAAACATGCCATTGAACAGTTCAATGAATCTCAAAGATCTAGGAGTTTGAAAACGAATTAAAACCTAATAATACATTTCGTTTATCTTGGTGGAAATTGGTGAATCGTCATTCACCTACCTTCAAATACATTATAGATTGGATTACGGCATCCCTCTTCTGAGTTATAAAATAGTTTGTAGGGTCCTAGCCTTAATATTTCATATTGGGTGTTATATCAAGGACTTTTAATCAACTAAACTTGAATATCTCCCAAAAGATGTCTAGTTCAGACATCTATGATCTTCCAAATCTCTTGGAACTTCACATCCTCCACCTCCTCCAATTATTCTCCCTCACCCACAAGTTCAAGGTCACTCAAGCCCTAATGGCAAGGCAAGGTCTAGGTGTGATCACATCTTGGAGATGAAGTCACATATTGACAAGTTGGGAGAGTTAGGTGTCAAAGTCTTGAGAAAGTTGGATGTTCAAGCACTTTCTAAGTCACATAGCGAATCCCTTTGGGACTCGTATGAAACAGACTATGACAAGACCCCTAATGATCTTATCTATTTGCTTGGTACTATTGAGTCAACAATGATTTGGAAGGCTAGTAAAGCAAATTTGATTAGACGATCGACTTCCCAAAACTTTATGGATAGCTCTTCCCAATGGAAAGGGATTGGCCATAGTCAACTCGGTTGACCAAATGGTAAAGAGAAATGCTAAGTTTGTGATAGTCCCATGTACCATTATCACAAAAGACCATATGTTAAATTGTCAAAGGAAGGGGCTTTGGTTACGAAGCTACCAAACTTACCTAAGGATGGTAAAGTCAATGGGTTTCACATTATTTCAGGTAAAGTCTATTTCTCTAACTATGTTAAGTTTCTACTCTGAGATTCTTATCACATGATGTGACTTGGTCATACGGTGATGTTATAACAATCAAAGAAAAAGAGAGAACGCTTAAGGAAAATATATGTTGTTTCTGATCGCGAAGATGGACTTCAATCGCATCAGAATTTTGAAGTTGTTACTCAAGAGTAATGACACATTGCTTAGGAATATATAACAACAAGGTTTTCATATGGATTTTAAGGATAAGTTTTTCCGCAAAGTCTTTAAAATAAAAGGAAATTTTTGATTTTATTTATTTTAAGAATCCTTACAATGGCATTTGTGGAAAAAAATGTTGTTTATATGATACCATTGCTAGTAATATAGGAAAATCGTTTTGATTCTTTCATTTGTGGTAGTGTCTAAATTTACCAAATAAAGAAAGTTTATCATCACCCAAGTTTCAATTGGACCGAAACTTGGAATCATGCAAGTTGTATAGTATAATGAATGAGAACTTTCAAGCATTGGAAAATTAAGACTAATTACTTGTTCACATGGATGTGTGAGTCAAGTAAAGGATTAAGGGATCGAGTACACAGTCTTGTTCACTGATCAAGCCCACCAAAAATAATTGTTAATACTATTCGTCATGATTTACTAAAGTTTAGTAAATATGGTTATACTTACAGGCTTCAGTGTAATTCTGATACATTGGAAAATTTTCAATGCATGGCAGAACGAATGAGAAGAATCAAATTAGGCAGAAGGATAAAAGTTTCTCAAATCAAAAAAGATGGGAGACTACTTTAGTATCATGTTATATGATCATCTTAATGATTAAGGGACCTTATCACAATTCATCCTTTAAGTGCATTCTGATAGCTAAGAAGAGGAGCTATGAATTGTTGAAGTGGTCAAATCAAGAAGATGAGTCATACTTCGTTTCAAAACAAGTCTTATAGTCATACCCCAAGACTGTAACTTGAGTGACATATCTTAAAGAAAGGTTTAAAAACACGTGTCAAATGTAAGAGTAAAAGTGTCCTACTCTTGTATATTTGAAGTTGGTAAGTTGTGATGTTTTGGATAAAACACATACCGACTTAAGCCAATTGTGTGAAGTGTTTGTCTTGCTAAAGAATCCGCACTATCCCTTGAATATTTAACAAGAGATTCTTATATGTCCAGAGGATAGTGAGAGTCTTAAAGGTCTTGAAAGTCTCAAGAACTAATCAAGAATAAAACTTGAGGTTCTTCACTAGCACACGACTTGAGGTTTATAACATATCATGTTGATATTTCTGTGGCCATTCCATTTAAAGCTAGCTTTGCATATGAGTTCTTAGAGTCCTCAATTGGTTGCACAGCTACTTGGAAGCAATGGCAGGCCCTTGTGGTGCCAAATGGCAAGAACTTAAGATTGCACAAGTTCAATCCATATGTGTTTGGATTTGTCATTATCCGTCTCTTGTAACTAAGGTTTTGACAAATTCATATGGGTAGGAACTCATACACCATAAAAATCTAAGTGTCATAAGGTTTCTCACCGATTCATGAAAATGATGGTGAGGAAACACATCCACTAAGTAGATTTGTAAGTAGATACTAATCTTTGCATTCTCAAAGTTGTTAGTAGGCACACTAACATGGACTTATGAGAAATAGCAAAGGTCTAAACAATCAAGACGATGATTACGGAATCCCTTTTCATAGTTCTGAAATTGTTTAGACACACCTGTGAGCTATCTAAGATAAGGTGTATGATTTTGATAGAGTCTTATCAAAGGAATCTAGTATCAGAAATCTGAACTTTGGAAAAAAAAAATTTAATAGTTGGTTTCTGAGTACATATCAAAGCTAGTGGGAGCATAAATGTTATGATAATACTCATCATGTTAGTGGGAGCATGATAATTATGATAAGTATTGCAAGTTAGCAATGTTAATTATAGAAAACAAAAGTTTCAATTCGTGAGGTTGCAGGGTTTGAAAAAGTTGTTTTACTATAACTAAGGGAGAGTAAATTATACTTCATTTCAATTATGAAAAGCTTAGATTGATTTTATAATCATTCTAAAGAGCTTATACGAATTTTTTAATCTCCTTTAGTCAGTATGTATATATATATATATATATATATATATATATATATATATATATATGAATTTCATGTTGGATTGGTTCAACTTAATAAAATTCTATATATTGCATTCTAAAAATTCGATTATGATTACGACATCCCTGTTCATAGTAAAATTTTGAGAATCTGGAAAACAAAAATTATTATGGCAAAAGACTGGTCTAGAACCATGTCTTTATGTGAAACATCATCAATCGTGTCCCATTTACTTTGGGTACAAGATCGATTACATGTGCTATAATAGTTATTATTTACTGCAAGCATGTGAGGTTCGCGTGGGTTTGCCTGAAATCGAGCACAATAACACACAGAAAACATGATATCAGGTCTGCTAGCAGTTAGATACATCAGTGAGCCAATCATTTGACGATAGAGCGTGATATCGACAGCCGGTTTGTCTAGGGATGGGGTAAGCTTGGTGCCGAATGCCATTGGGACTTTGACTTTTGTGTCTCCCATCATACCAAACTTTGCTAGGAGAGTCTTCGTGTAAGCTTCCTGATTAATAAAGATGCCTTCGGGTCCCTGTCTTATGTTTAAACCAAGGAAAAAGTTAATAGGACCCATTGAGCTCATTTCAAACTAAGTCTCCATCAGCTTTCTGAATTCAGCTGTTAAGCTGGGATTCGTGGAGCCAAAGATGATGTCATCGACATAAATTTGAACTATCATAAGGTGGTTACCTTCCTTTTTGCGAAAGAAGGTTGGGTCAACCGAACCTTGTTTAAATTTAGACATCTTTAAAAATTTTGTAAGTGTTTCATACCAGGCTCTCGGAGCTTGCTTGAGGCCGTACACAGCTTTATCCAGAATATAGCAATGATTTGAATGCTTTTCGTTCACGAACCCAGGAGGTTGCTCCACATACACAGTTTCTTCGAGTTATCCATTGAGAAATGCACACTTGACGTCCATTTGGAAAACCTCAAAGTTCTTGTGAGCAGCATAAGCCAGAAATATTCTAACAGATTCTAGCCTAGCTACTGGAGCGAAAGTCTCTTCATAGTCGATCCCTTCCTCCTGACAGTATCCCTTTACCACTAGACGAGCCTTGTTCCTTATAACATTACTTTCCTTATCCATTTTGTTCCTAAAAACCCATTTGAGACCAACAACCGAAGCATTTGGAGGAGTTGGAATGAGGCGCCAGACTTTGTTCCTTTCAAATTCGTTCAGTTCGTCTTGCATTGCTTGAACCCAATCAGAGTGATCTAGGGCAGAGTTAACTGCCTTTGGTTCAACTTTTGATATGAACGAGTTAAACATACAAAACTCAACTTTTGAAAATAAGGATGTCTGTTTTGCCTTCAGTTGTGATCGGGTCAGAACCTTTTCAGATACATCACCAACTATTTGAGAAATAGGATGATCTCTGGTCCATTTGATAAGAGGAGGGTAATTCGGATCAAAGGTTGGGTCTAGTTCATCATTAATTATTTCTTCTGGCTCAGATTGGCTATCGTAACCGAGCGTCATATCATTATGTTCCCCCTCAATTGATGAGCTTTGAAAAACATGAGGTTCAGGTGTTTCTTGTGGTACTGAGCTTCCAGGCGTTGAGGCATCTTCGGTTGGAGAGGTATCTTCTGTTGGAGAATCATCTTCGGTTGGTGAAAGACCTTCGGTTGGAGTGGTAGAATTTAGTTTCCCCTGGACTTGTGAGCTTGGCTCCCCTTCGACTTGTGAGCTTGGCTCCCCCTCGACTTGAGAGCTTGGCTCCCCCTCGACTTGAGAGTTTGGCTCCCCCTCGACTTGAGAGTTGTTGGAAGGCGAGTCATTAGTGGTTGATCCTTCTTCATGCATCCTTCTTGCAGCATCTTCGACAATCTGCTTCATAAGATCAACTTTGTTGTCTGCTGCACCTGCTTCGGAGAGTGAAGCTTTCTCTGGTTCGTCAAAGAGCTCAAGAAACGTCTCGTATAAATTGGCGACTGAAACTGTGACCTTGTTAATTAGAGGAAAGATTTCCCCTGCAGTGTCTTCTTTGGCCTGTAGCTTCTTGACATAGGTATCGTCAAAGGTCACATAATATGTTTCTTCTATCTTTCTCGAACGCTTGTTTAGGACCTTGTATGCCTTGGATGTGAGAGAGTAACCCAGAAAAATTCCATCGTCGGCTTTGACATCAAACTTGTTGCGGTGTTCTTTAGAATTAAAGATGAAACACCTCGAGCCGAACACATGGAAAAATTTCACATTGGGCTTTCTGTTGCTCAGTATCTCATATGGAGTGAGCTTGAACCTCTTGTTGAGATAGGACCTGTTCTGTGTAAAACAAGCATCCGAAATAGCGTCAACCCAAAAATAAAGAGGTATGGAAGCGAAACTTAGCATGGTTCGGGCAGCTTCACACAAAGATCGGTTTCGTCTTTCGACTATTCCGTTCTGTTGTGGTGTGTAGGGAGCTGAGAAATTGTGACTTATTCCCTTTTCTGCAAGAAACTCTTCAAACTCCCTGTTCTTGAATTCGAGACCATTGTCGCTTCTGATGTTGCGAACAAGCTTCTTGAGTTGTACTTCAATTTTCTTGATAAATACTTTCAGCTTTTGAGTCGCTTCAGATTTGAGCTTTAGAAAGAACACCCATGTAAATCGTGAAAAGTCATCAATAATAACAAGAATATACTTGCTACCACCAATGCTTTCGATAGATGAAGGACCACACAAATCGATATGAAGTAATTCGAGTGGTTCAACAACTTTTGTGTTGATTATAGATGGGTGACTTTGACGACTCTGCTTCTCCATATCACATGCAGCACACAAATGATCTCTGTCGAACTTGAGCAATGGAAGACCCCTAACATGACCTCCAGTGACAAGTCGGTTGATATCTTTAAAATTGAGATGAGATAATCTTCGGTGCCACAACCAGCTTTCGTCGGATTGAGCTTTTGACAACAAGCATATAGCGGGGTTTCCTTTGATGGGTTTAAGGTTTAAGGGAAACATTTCACCCTTTCGCTCTGACTTGAGAATCACTTTCTTTGCCTTTTTCTCTATGATTTTCAGAACCTTCATCATCAAACGAGACTTTGAGACCTGTACCTCCAACAAGCTGAGATACACTAATGAGGTTGTGTTGGAGTCCTTCCACATAAGCCACCTTCCTTATAGTAAAATCCCCATTTGTTATCATCCCGTATCCCTTTATGGTGTCGAAAGAATTATTTCCAAACTTGACGTTGCCACCATTTGCAAGAGATCTGTATTCCCTAAGCTCCTCTTTCCTCCCTGTCATGTGACGTGAGCAGCCACTATCGATGTACCATTCTTCGTCGAACTGCTCATCACTTATAACCTGCAAAAATTAGACAGATTTAGGAACCCAAAGTTTCTTGGGTCCACGTGAGCTTTGCATGGGAACGGGAACAGTAAGAGAGACGTCAACAAGATAAGTTCGTTTTATAAGAGTTGTTTCATCTTTCCTTTTAATGGTAAAAACTTTTATTTTGTTAGGATTGGGTGTGTTCGGTTTGGACTCTGGTTTGGATTCATTGACCTTCTGCTTTCCCTTTTGTTCAGTTGACGAATGAGATTTTTGAGAACAAGAGGAATCGGTGGAAGTAGAAGAATCAAAAGAACGAGAAGAATTAGAATGAAAGGGTTTGGATTGAGAGGACTTCCTGGTTTGAGACTCTAGGTGACCCTTTTGCTTTTGATCGTTGGAGGGACCGTTCTTAGAGTCTTGGTCTCTTTTGACTTCAGAACCGAACCTTTGCGTTCGGTTGGAGCTGTCCTTGGAACCGAACCTTTGGTTTCGGTTGAAGTCTTTTTCAGAACCGAACCTTAGCCTTCGGTTGATATTTTCTCGTGACCCGAACCTTGGCTTTCGATTGTTGTGACTTTTAGGCTTTCCTACAGGATTGTTTTCATACTTCAGATTCTTGTCTTGGTGTGAGAAATATGCATTCTGGGAATGCCAGAATTGTTTCCTTTCAGAAAGGTTCTTCCTGTATCTTTGGTTCCTTTCTCTCTTCCTATTCCTCATCTACTTAGGTTGATGATGAACATTCGCTTTCGTTTTCGGTGTCTCCTTGGCTGGTTTCTTTTGAACTGTAGTAGTTTTATTTTGAGCTGAAGGAGCAGAGGGAATGTCTTCCTTTGCCGAACGATCATCCTTCCGAGGAATATCTTTTGTACCATTGGTATTTGGCTCATCGAAATTGTCTGGCTTATTCAAGGGTTCAGGTATGTATCTTCCTTTGCTCTTCCATGAGGTTCTTTCAGATAAACCAATAGTTTCGTTTGCATTATCTATTGGAGCTTCCCAGAAGTACTCATCGCAGCCATCAGCATTGTCTTCGTTTACAATAGTTGTGAGTTCAGCTGTTTGATGTTCGGTAACTCCTGTCACCTTGTATACTTGATTCGGAGTGGTCCTGACCTTTTGATACACAACCGCTTTCTCAACTAATAATGGGGACTTTTGATGGGACAACCGAGCGAACTCCACTGAATTTTCAGAAATAAGATTCTTGTGGTTTTCAGGTTCGGTTTTAATAAATTCTGAGCAGTCAACCGTGTCCTCTACATAAATTTCACTCATGTTTTCATCCTCGTTAAGCTCAGATGCATTTTCAACATCAATTTTGTTTTCTGAGCTTACGTTGGCGTTTAAAGAGTCAAATTTTTGCATGGTTTCGGTTCTCAGTTTAAGTCTGTCATTTTCATCCAAAAAATTTTTAAGCATGTCCTTGTGGTCTTTGGATTTAATGAAGGACTCAATTTTGTCCAGTCCATACATGTAGGTCGGATTGACATCATCAGACGATATCACACTCTCACAATTGTAGGCTTCAGCATCGATTTCATCCTCCTTAAACTCTAGGAAGGGCAAAATCATGCGATGGATCTTTTGGCCTATTTCACAATCCAAGTGAAGCTGAGTAATATTAGAGTACAAACGTTTAGCAATTAAACAAAAAACATTCCGCTGTTTTAACAATTTTAAATTGTCTCTTTGCAAATAAATGTTTTCCTCTTTAACTTTAACTAATTCTGACTCCTTTAACTCGATCCACATTCTCCGCTCCTCACTTTTCGACGCCACCCTGCTCAATTGATCAGTTAGGTAAGAATTGGTGACTCGAGTTTGAGTTAAGCTACTATCTAGATGAGAAATTCTTGTATTAACGTTTTTTAGTTCTTTCTCATATGAGGATGATGGTACTTTGCATGAAATAAAAACAGATTGTACCTTCTTTATCAGTTCATCGAGCTCATTGAATTGCTGGTTGAGAGGTTTGGCCGTAAAGCACGTGTCCTCCTTTACCTTCGGTCCATCGCTTCCTCCATCGGTGTTGTATCCCCGCATTTGAGATACATCAGTTACCATGAAGCATCATCCTCCACTTCTTTCCTCCTTAGCCACACAAGCTTGTCCATGGGTAGGCTTCCTCACTTCCTCATCTTCTGAGTCGGTAGACCAAACTTCCGTGCTACCGAACTCGTCATCATTAACAGAACCCTGCACAATGAGAGCATTAATAGAAGGGTTAGCGGTAGACTTCTTCTTTCTTAACTCGTCCAATCTTTTCTGCAACACAGCTTCCTCATCATTTCCATCATCCTTTTCAGCCATCTTCTTAAGAACACAGTCCTTAGCATAGTGGTTTTTCCCACCACAGTAGAAACAGCTTACTCCGGAATCGCCATCCACCTTCGGTTCCTTCTTGTGCTCCTCAGCCTTCGGTTCATTGTTCACCTTTTCAGAGCTGTAACTCCCCTGCCAGTTTCGGTTTTTGTTGCTGGGAATCTCTTCTTTATGAACCTCTTGGGATTGGACACCATCATGGCATAATCCTCAGACGTGAGATCATATTCCTCCAAGTTGAGATCTTCATCTTCCATCACAACTTTACTTTTAGATAGGAGGGCCATCGAACCAAGACTAGAGACGACGTTCTTTTCTTGCAGCACAATCTTCTCTTGGGACTTGAGAATACCCACCAGTTTCGCCAAAGAGTATGATTTAAACTGCTCATGGGCTTTGACTGTGGAAACCACTGCTCTCCATTCAGACCTCAGACCATTCAAGAAAGTAACCTTCTGTTCGATAAGCTTCCTTTCAATATCGTGTTTGATCATCTTGCTGAGTAGATGATTAAAGCGATCAAACGTCTGGGTCACGGTTTCTTCGACCCCTTCCCTGAATTCTCCAAACTCAGATAAAAGCAAAGTTTGAATAGAATGTTCAAGATCCTCGTCTGTAGAATACAGTTCACGAAGTCTATCCCAAACTTCCTTTTCCGTTGTGCATGAGTTGACCAATCTGAATGTGTCGGACTGAAGGGCGAATCTGATCAACCTTAACGCCTTAATATTGCATTGGAATTTGTCCTTTTCATCTTGTGCAATATCCTTCACGTCCTTTAGCAGATCATTGTACTCCTTTTGTGTCTTAATAATTCTGGACGATGCAGAATGAGAGAATGGTCCATTGATGATAGCTTCCCATATGAGGTACCCATTATCCTCCGATCCAATCACGTAGTCTTCAAAGTGATGTGCCCATACTTCATAGTTATGGGTGTATAAGATTGGAATCTTTGTCATCGAACTGATGCTGTTGGAAATATTAAAAGGATTTGATTGCGTCGCGTCCATTATGATTGTAACAACCTGTTCAAAGATCAGACTTGTAATAAAGCAGATTAGGGCAAAACAATAAATATCAAGATACGTCAATAAAGAGATGACGGCTCAATAAATATTGATAATTGCGGAAAAACCCTAATGGAAATCTTTTTTCACAGAAAAGATGTGTATTGATTACACAGCCTCCCGCTCTGATACCAATTGATGAGATTAAACATACCTTTAATCTATAAAGATCGATTAGATCTTGAACAAGTATATAAACATAAACAACATGAATGCAATAAAAAGAATAAGTCAAGATGGAATCAAACGTGTCGAATGATTAAACAAAATCCTCAGAAGAGCTCGATTATGAACATCAACTGTAGAGGATTGGAAGGTCACAGGAACGATCAAAGAAACCGGTTATCGTCTAGATGTATCGCTATTTTTAGATCTCTAAAAACCTTAACCTAATATGCATGCAAGCGTAAACTTATATACAAAACATAAAAGGTTCACGGTTGGACAGGCCCAAACCGGAATACAAAGTAACATAATCTGTCGAGCCCAAAAGACGCAATCTTCAAAATAATTTTCAGCCCAACAACGAGTGATCATGAGACGATAATATCTTATATTCTTCAAACCTAGAGATATGAGTTGTTACTATGAGTTGGTTATATATTGATCGAGCGAAACCACATTGGTAACTCGATGTTATTAAACGTGTCTTTGTGTATGATTCAACAAGTATCAGAACAAGCCATATGAGTCGAAGTTTATCCATTCTTTTTACCTTCAGGATAAAAGTGGTATCTGTGGGGCCCCTCGATGATTTAATGATGATACATGTGAGTGCTTGGCCAAGCCAGGACTGATTTGATTTGTTCAATCAGTCAGTCATCATATATCGGAAATTGGGAAACAACAAATGGATAGAGAGAATGATTTTAATCCATGTCTCAATCCATATGATATCTAGAATGGAGGAATATATGATCCTTTATCTAATGGACAAGTCATTGACAAAGGTCAAAGATCATCAGCAAGGTCAGAGTTCGACGGAAGCTTTTGAGCGCTACGATTGCCAGTTGGTTCTTGAAGTCATAGGCAATAATAGTTTTAGACTTATCAAAGTGGGATACTGTTGCATTAATGTCTAAGTCCATAACTATAACTGGTAAGACTTGATCCGACCCGACATGGTCCATTTGGGTTGCATGGCATCATGCATTTGGATAGAATATAATGAGAGAAATAACACTTAAGGTTGGTTAATATATTATAAGTTATAATATATTAATATGATTATTTAATTAGTATTGATCAAGAATTAATCTCGAATTAATTAAGTGATCAAAAGAAGACTAATTAAATATATGGGTTGATTGTGTAAATCATCCATACTTGTATAGTGGGCTATTGCTCCATGGATTATCAAGTTGGGCTAAAACCCATATGATGCTCCATGGATGCTCCATGGTGTATTTGAAACCATGGATCCAAGGAAATGGAAAGTCGTGACAATTAGGGTTTTCCCTAATTGTAACAACTATATAAAGATCATACTCTTGGAAAAATCGGCCACAAAGTTAGAAAAGGGAAGGGCTAGCCAATTTTAGAAGTGTGGTGTTTCCCTCTAAGTCTTCCAAGTGCATATGATGTTGTGCGAACCATTTGAGGTGTCACGCTTGGGGCACTAGGCACTCAAGCTTCATGAGTACATTCTACATCAAAGAGGTATGTATTCTATCTTGTTATAGTCATTGTTTTGTATGCTAGATTAGTATAATACCTTGGATGTTCATATTTGCATGTATAATAGAGAAAACATAGATCCAAGGTATTTAGGGTTCCATGCGCACTTAGGAGTGTTAGAATGCTCAAAAACCAACAATTTCTTAGGTAATAAAAGCTTCGATCACCATTAAATGGCATGGGATGATCTTTTCCTTGGCTCCATGTTTCCAAGCATTCCACCCACTCAAGCATCGGGCAATGAAAAGTCGGACGAGGGTTAGGAGTTGGAACGGGAGCTGCCTGGGGTAGGTTCTCAACTTCGGGTTCGGACTCAGAATCGTCCGAAAGGTCTTCATCATGGTGATCATTCACAGAGATTGGATAATCATTTTCTGGTTCCTCTTCAAACCATCGAGCAATGACCTCGTTCGGAAGGTACAGGTTTTCGTGGGGATGGAGTCCAACCATGTTATCTATGCGAGAATTTACGGTAAGAAAATAATTATTAGATGAACTATCTAGATAATTATTTAGAAAATCTTCATTAGTTACATCGCTATTTGTGAAGTGCATACCAGTCATATGTAATCTAAACAGGATAGGCCTTCGAATAAGTGACCTTAACTCCAGATTCACACAAAATAGGGGTAAAGTAAAATTTTCACAGATTCTAAGTGTATGACCTCCTAATTACATATAGCTTTAGTGTATCCACTTAGCAACTATCAACTTAGTAACGAAGATTCCATTTTAGTTCTCATGTATAAAGTACTTATAGTAATACCAAATACTCCTATAGTATTTTAAGTTTAATGTTATGCTCTATTGTTCTCATTGTGGTGGGGATGGTAAGACTTTATACTTTTTGCAACCACACAACTACACTTAGGCACATGCTAGTCAACCCTTGGATAATAGAGGTGATCAGGCTATATTTTCCCAGTTTTGATTATATGTCTCTAAGTCCACCTGTGTTGCCCAACAATAGTAATTCTTTTGTACTATCCTAGTGACATTGATTTTAGTATGAATGCAGCACGTATACTTAATTAAATATTTTATTATTTAAAGTATAAACTCTTGGTTAGAGTATTTTTAATCCCAATGTCTTTATAGTTTGTATATCTTTTATGGGTTGATAGACTTAATTCACTATTAACACTGCTCTGATACCAATCTGTCACACCCCAAAACCAAGAACAACGGAAACGTTTTGGGGCGGAGGACATCATGTACAGTATCACAACAATGAAAAGTAGTAAACCAGCAACAACATCATCCATTCCATTAATGATATAATTTTAATACAAGTGTGTTCTGTCAAATTATAATAGACACTAAAGTATAAGCAAAATGAAAGATGAGTCTTGAACGAGCTTCATCTTCTCTAAACCTTGCATCGGTACATGTCTATGGTTGAACTAAGGATACAAGTTATTTTGAAAGAGAGTATCAGCTTTAAAGCTGGTAAGATCATATGTATTTTAGTGTCTTAATTTGTATGTAAGTATTTGTATGTGTATGAATTGTAAGTATTGAAAATGTATATGAACTGTAACTATTAAAAATGTATATGAATTGTAAGTTTGAAAATGTTTGTAAAACAACTGTAACGTTTGAAAAACCCTATAAATCCCTATGATTCCTACTATTATAAAAGGGAGTCTTCTACTAAGACTTAACTGTTCTAAATGTAGCCTTCTACCAAGGCATCTAGTGTCTGTTTGTGTGTCTCTTGTAACAGTGTGTATTTTCCCAAGTCTGACTATCATTAACCAAAAATATAGTTTCTACATTACCGTGCATCGTGTGAATGTAATGGGAAAATGTAATACTACTACGGTGTAGTGTCGAACTACAACCGTACCAATTACCTCAAGTCTAGGGTAATTCTTCTAAGTACAGTAGTATTTGTAATAAATAACTACATCGGTACTCCTATTGCCTTATTTGAGGGATAAGGTATAATGTGATGGCTAGATCCCAGGCTAGACGCTCCCATGTCAAAGGGATTTTGAGACCTTTACATAGTGTCACACCCCAAAAATCAAAGGCGGAAACATTTCCGGGTGGACTCCACGTTGTGTATCAAATCCAATGTACATAGTAATCACAGTAAACAACCATTACATTACATATATATAAAAGTTTACATTTGTTTCAAAAGTAAAGTTATACAAGATATACATATGCATCATATTAACAAAAGTTGAGACGAGTCTTCTGAGCACTCCGTCTTCTCCAAAAGATATCACCGGGTACCTGTCTAACTTGGACCTGAGAATACAAGCGGTTTGAAAATCAGCATAAAGCTGGTGAGTTCATAAGCGGTTTTGTTTTATGAAAATGTATCGGTTTCCTTTAGTTTCCGAAAAGGTTTGTTATTCAAGAAAATCCGATATTTTCTTATGTCAAGTTAGTTTAGTTATCATTTGTTACCAATTCGATTACGTGTTGTATTTTACCCCAGGAAAATCCCATATTTTCCTAATTGAAAGACCAGTTGTATATCATAAAGTATAGTTTAATACACAAAACTATATGTTGAAAATCTTGGGATCACTATCCCGTAAGAGATATAAGATAGTTTGACACATGTAAAAATACATATTTAAGATCATGGGACTACCATCCCGGACTAGACACGAGATAATTTGATATATATGGAAATATAGATTGAAAACCATGGGATCACTATCTCGGACAAGATATAGATTTAGACCATGGGATTATCATCCCGTACTTGATATAGATTGAATTCATGGGATTACTATCCGGTAATAGATATAGATTAAAAACCATGGGATCACTATCCCGGACAAGATATAGGTTTAAACAATGGGATTACTGTCCCGTAATAGTTATAGATTCAAAACCATGGGATTACTATCTCGTATAAAATATAGTTAAAAACCATGGGGCAAACATCGCGAATTAAATATGAAATACCATAATATACAAGAGTGGTAGATAGAAAGTAGTTTGATAACCTTGGGACTAACATCCCGAACTAATTACAAGATAGTTTGATATACTAAGAATAATATTTGAAAACCATGGGATCACTATCCCGGACTAGATACAAATTAGTTTGATGAACCCATGGGATCGCTATCCCGAACGAGATATAGATTCTAAAACCCAAGCTGTGAATAAACTAATATTAATACATGTTGTGAGTCGGGTAACCAAGCTAATACGACAACGAGACCTCCTTGATGTTTGTCAGATGTCGAAACGATATCCAGAAATCTGTCACCCCAGGCGTGCCCGCCTAACTGTAGTTAGCAGTTAAGGTGTGGGATTGTCAGTCCCGAATAGATTTATTCACAAATTCCGCGCTCTCCCTCCAGGAGACTCTGGTTACACTTCCGGGGAGGATTTACTGATCATCCATAAAGGGTAGTGACTATCTCACAAACTAGTACTAAACTATTCACAGGGTTCTCATACGATATCGACATACAAAAGATTATGAAATGTAATACTGCGAATATAGATACATACAATGAAATTATCTGACAATACATTCAAATGATACGGAGATAAACTGAATCATACATAGTTTATCTAATAACTTTATATAGATATCAGTACATGATAAAACGAACAGTAAAGAACCCCAAATTATTCCCATAATAATTTGATTAGTTTGATTATTTCCTTAACTAAAATCTATTTAGTTGTAATTGATAAATCATTCCTTATGCTCAGCATAATACATAAGGAGTAAAAGAGTTTATAAGTTTGTCAGATATTGTTTGAAACATATCAATATTATGATTTGAAAACAGTTATATTTTGCTTGTATCCCCCCCCCCCCCTGAAAACATTGAAAACAGTGAAAAGGGCGTAGGGGTATGAACTCACCGAACGAGATATGTGACGGTTTGGATGCTAAGAGTTGATATGGGGCTTGTAAACACACGAGGTTCCTAAGTATAATGTAAAGATACACATTTGTATCTAATTAGGACTTAGATTCATTATTTGATAGGGACAATTGTTTCTAGTCGCGAAAACACCCTGATACAACTATTTGGAGGGACCCGGGTGACATTTAGGGACACATATAGTTAGGATAATGAATTGGGACTTCAAAGGAACATCCGCTTAGGGAGTTTACGGCCACAAGACAGATTCCCCATGAGTTTACGGCCGTAAACTCATGGTGGGGTCAATTATGGGCAAAAATGACTTCAAACACTTAGGGGAATTTTTCTAGGTTTGGTTCAAAGTCTTGGAATGGATTTTTAACATCAAAATGACACATTTATGGGAGTTTATGGCCTAGCATAGGCTCTTGGCCGTAAACTCCTTAATATTCATGAAAATGGTGTTAAGTGGTGCTAGAACAAATCACATGTGATTGCTAAAATTGTTTCAAGGCCTTACATGCATTTGTATGAAGTTTTGAAGGGGTTTTTTGAGTTTATGGCCAATGAGACCCCTCTCATGGCCATAAACTCTCTTAGAGAGTGATTTCATGTGTTTTAATGCCAAAAACTTGTTTGTAAGGACTTCTAAAATTCATTCCAAGGCTTTAGGGGTGTGATGAGATTTGAGATTCTTTTAATTTGTGAAGATCGATTAGATCTTGAACAAGTAAGTAACTAACGATGATACAAACACAGTAAAATAACAGAACAAGATTGAATCTAACGTGTCGAATGATTAAAACAAAATCCTCAGAAGAGCTCGATTAAGAACATCAACTGTAGAGGATTGGAAGGTTACAAGAATGATCAAAGAAACCTTTAGACATCTGGAAAAATCGTATTCTCAGATCTCTAAAACCTTAACCTAATATGCATGCAAGCATAAGCTTATATACACAGCATAAAAGACTCACGGTTGGACAGGCCCAAACCGTAATACAAAACAATATAAGTAGACGAGCCCAAAAGACGCAATCTATAAAGCCCAACAATCTCCCCCTTTGCGTCAATTTGGAGCGAGATCTTTATTTATTACTTGGGCCAGCAGCCGAAACTGGTACCTTCTTCACAGTACTAAACAGACACTTGGTGATGGAAAGAATGGTCTGTCTAAACCGGATGTACTAGTTAATCATATCTTCAAAATACTTAACATCATCGGTCGAGTTCTCTTTACACCGTTTAACAATAAATAGCACATGCTCCAAGCAGGTTGTGGTGTAAAGATGCTTATCAGCTAAAGCGAAGAGACATTTCTGTCCTTCCGCTCTAGTGAACATAACTGTGTTACGTCTTGGGTCAATCTTGCCCAGCTGCATTTGATTGAGATCACTGGCCGATCCCACAGGAGCAATTTTGGGTTTCGTTTTGAAGACTGTGGCCACCTCCTGATCCATAAGTGCAACCTCCATGATGTAGCAGATTAACATCCTTTTGACATGGTCTAGAATGGGACCATATTCAGCTTCATTGGTCAAAAGGATATTATACAGGACAATCCAATCATGAGGATTTAGATTCGGTAGATCTGCCAGAGAGATGAGATGAACAGATTTTGCAGATCCCCGAATCAGTTTGAACCGAACGTTTATAAAACGTCCCTCAGTGTAAGGTTTTAGCACCCGAACGTTGACAATCTTCTGAGCACTCCATGTAAGGAATTGAGGACGAGCAGCCGTCAGATAAAAGTCAATGAGCTCCCTGTCAAGCTCAGCGTTCGGGTGAGGGACCTCAAAGATATTAGAGAAGACGTGAAAGATAAATGCCTTTCGAGTCAGCGGCATATCGAACTGCGAATCAACAGTGTTGCTGCAGTCGAACGATATGACCGGTTCGAGCCATAAGATGCTGGGTGTTTCGATGGCCTCTTTGATTAAGCGTTCCCTGGTCCAGGCAGGGAAGAGAGTCTTTTGGCTCTCAAGGAGATCGTGGGCTTCTTTTTGCTTGCGTTCGGCTTCGGCAGCCTCACGCGCCTCACGACTAGCATCATCACCAACCTTGCGACTGTTCTTTCGTTTCAAAATGTCGGAAATAGTCTCCTTGTCGCCATCTTCATCTTCGTCCTCAGCTATATTTTTACCTTTGTTCTTCACACCCGAACTTAAAATTTGATGAGTTGAAGATGGTTCAGTTGTGTGAGTAGCTTTGGAGGAAGGAGGTGGTTTTGAACTTGTCTTCTCATCTCCCCCTTGTTTCGGAATGGACACAAAACTTGGGAGGCCTTCGACTTTGTTAAGTAGATCGATGGCTGGAGAGAGCTTTTCAGCAAGGGATCGCCTCACCGAAAAGTTTAAAATTGAATCGTGTGCTTCCAGGATGTTTGAGATGACAGCGTGGACATCTGAAACACACGTCTTAACCACCTCCCGTTCAGAGCGAAGATCTTCCAGCTCTTGTTGAGATTGAGAGAGTTGAGTGGTCTTGACCTCAAGTGCAGTTGTTTTTAAAGCCAGATCGTCCATTAAAGAACGCTCGGATGTCAGATCTTCTTGTAGCTTGACGAGACGAGCATCAATGGAGGCTGTAAAAGCTGAGTTGTCGTCGCTTATGTTTTTACGTAGATTAGCGAACGAAGGCAACTCCGATGATACAAACGAGACCAATTGTTGGACAATCGGTTCCAAAGATGCCTTTGTAGTAGCTGCACTTTCTTGCATGGACTGCAGTAGAACGGAGGCATCAGAAAATAGTTTATCGACTTTTTCGGTCGCTACCTCACAAGCGCGGG
Source organism: Lactuca saligna (assembly GCF_052625555.1). Classification (NCBI taxonomy): domain Eukaryota; kingdom Viridiplantae; phylum Streptophyta; class Magnoliopsida; order Asterales; family Asteraceae; genus Lactuca; species Lactuca saligna. Next base: position 207,316,081 of record NC_136419.1, on the reverse strand, counting down.
TAGATGCCTGAATTGCAGCAGTTGCTGAGGCTGCTGAATCATGTTGAGCCCTGGTGAAGGCATCAACAATCTTCTGAAGTGCAGCTTCAGACAGGATTGATTGTTGGTTGGACGAGGAGGCGAGAAGGAGATCAATCTTCTCGTTGAGCTGTTTGAGATGTTTCTTAGTGACTGGTGCATCATCCTCCTCGTCACTCTGAACTTGAAACGGACTATAGTAGACCGAATCAAAGATCATGTTGTCTCCCCCGAGATAAGGGTTTTCACCCTCAGAGGCATTGTCATGAGATGAAGAGGGTGGAGAGGTTGGGGATGTGGAGGGTTTAGTAGGAGAAGGTTGAGTGGGTGAAGGTGTAGTTTCGGTTGGTGGTTCTGTATGGGTAGTTTCGGTTGGTGGTTGTGTATGGGTAGTTTCGGTTGTGTGGGTTTTGGGTTGAGGAGGTTCGGCTACATGGGGTGATTCAGTGGTAGTGGTGAAGATTTGTGGAGGAGAAGGAATTGGGGAATTGGGTATTTCAATCTCTGGGGTAGGGGATCGAGGTGGTGTATTGCCTCGTGCAGGAGATGCATCCCCTTGAGAGTCGTCTGAATCCGAACTCTCACCCTCAGAGTCACTCGAAGATGAGGGTATAATAAGCTTTCGCTTTGGTTGAGTCTTCCTCTTCTTTGGTGGGGGGGAAGGTGCAGCTTTTGTCTGTTTCCTCTTCTTAGGAGAAGGCCCCTTTGAAGGTTTTGTTGCTTGCTTTCCTTTGTCCGCCTTTTTACCTTTGCTCAGTGGTTTATCTGCATCATGGATAGATCTGAGCATGTCCGGGGTCAGATCCCTTGGACCAGAAGGTGTTAGCTCCTTGAGCTTTCGAATCAACCTGCTATCCGAAGGTACATTACCATACATGGACTTCGGAATAGAGCCAATAAAGGAGAATTTGGAGGCATCTGAGATGATGATCTTCTTGGTGTGGAAAGTACCAACGGAAGTCATCGATGCACCTTCAGCAGTGGGAACATCGAATCTGTCCATGGCCCATTTAGTGATCAGAATCCAGAATCGGGCCAATGAAACTTCAGAGTGTCTGGATGAAGATGAGAGGCTCTGAATAAGTTGTTGCCATAGAACAAACCCGTAATCCAGGTTGATCCCATTATAAACTCCATACAGAATGGTAAGGAACAGACGACTGGCACCGTCGGAACCTGAACTTCTCTCCGACAGTCCCTTGAACAGGACTGTAAATAAACCGTTCCATTGAGGCGGTAAGCAAGACTTTTTGAATGTGGCAACGGATGTAAGAACCTCCGTGTATCCCATGTTGTAAAACATGTTATACGTATGACCAATTTGTATGGACTCCGGATGGACCCTGGATGAGTCAGAAGCAAATCCGAGTAGAGAGCAGAAACGAGGGCGAGAAACGGAGGTTTTGTGGTCTCCAATCTCGAAAAATACTCGGTCGACAGCCTTGTCGTAATATGCAGTCACATAGACCTGCGATAGGGCCGTCATTGGCACCGATGCGATTCTGGATAGTGCTGGTTCGAGTTGTGAATATTTTAAGCACTCTATGACCGGCGACATGTAAGGATCGTATGCCTTTGGGTTAAGATCAATTACCAAGCATTGATGTGGGCGAATGGGAAGGATTTGGGATGTAGCATGAACTGAAGAGGAGTCATCCATGGATGCAGGTGTGAAGAAGATAATGAACAGGAAACTGTATGGGAGAGTTTATGTTTTGGAAATTTTGAGAGTGGTAAAGAGGTAAAAGGAGGTATAACGGGCTATTTATAGTGGGTGGGAAGAGAGAGAAAGATCGTTTCAAATCTCTTATGGATGACAGTTGGGACGGGCGATGATCACGTAGGAGAGAGAGTGTCAGATTCCTAGGACCACGCCGCCCAATAAGCGCCGTTTCATAGGGACAAGCCGTTACTGTTTAACCACGCGCATTAAATGCCACAGGACAAAGAAAAACTTAGGATTTTAAAAGGAATGTCCGTTAATATTACGATCAACCATTTATAGAGAAATGTTGAAAGGCTTCTTTTAATTAGGCTAAAAACGACTGGTTTAAAAAAAATAAAATCTTAGAAAGAAAGATAAGGACAAGATCCCAGGGGAAGAAAAGTTATGGGTTAATAACATTTTCATAGGAATCACATAAAACTGGAGATTTTAATATGGTACTTTCATCAATTCTTTAGTAAAAGCTTGAACAATATAATTGTTCACCGTCAATCCGTTAGGTGTTGAATTTTGGGTTTCACTTAGGTCGTAGTGTCACAAAACTAAGATCATAAACACAGATGTTGTGCAACCATAAACCTCAGTGGTAAGTGCTGAGAGTCTCAAGGGTTACCATGATGGAATGAGTGAAGTGGAGAAGAAATAAGAGATGGTGTAAGATAACAAAAGTACCTCGACTGCGAGAAGAAGGACCAAGCAGGAAGATCTTAACTCATATGAGAAAAGAGTGAGGTAGCTCACGATTAGAATAAATGAAGTGGCCTTATTGGGAAGACAAGGTTTGAGTATACCGGGTCATGAAGGCCTTTATTCAAAATCTTATGAGGCTTGAGACACATACAGCAGCATGCTTCTAGGGATATGTAGGAAGTTCATAAAATGTATCCACATAAACGAATAATAAAAAAAAAATTTGGAATTTTTTTTTTTTTTTTTTTTTTTGAGGTAAACCGAACCCGAACCTTCGGTTGGTTTCGGTTGAGAAAAATTTTGAAAAACCGAACCCGAACCTTCGGTTGGTTTCGGTTCTGGAAAATTTTGAAAAACCGAACCCGAACCTTCGGTTGGTTTCGGTTCTGGAAAATTTTGAAAAACCGAATCCGAACCTTCGGTTGGTTTCGGTTCTGGAAAATTTTGAAAAACCGAACCTGAACCTTTGGTTGGTTTCAGTTAAGAGAATTTTTTTTTTTTTTTTGTTTTTTTTTTTTTTTGAATCAAACTAGTAAAAACTGAATTGTACATACAATACACAACATTGAGAAACTATCTTTGAAGAAATGAGTGGGTTAGATAGTTGAAACGAACCCTAACGTTCGGTTGTTATGTTTATGTTTGAGAGGTAGCGTGAGGTACTGATTCAGATTCCATCATACCAAGTCCTTGCAATATTTTATTGAATGATGTTTCAGGAAGAGCTTTTGTAAAGACGTCAGCCAGTTGATCAGTGGTTCTTACGAAGTGAACTTCGACGTTTCCATCTTCCACGTGATCTTTGATGAAGTGATACCTTAGTGCTATGTGCTTGGTTTTGGAGTGCTGCACTGGGTTATGACAGATCCTAATTGCACTTTCAGAGTCACAATATAGTGGGATCTTCTTCATATTGAGTCCGTAGTCTCGAAGTTGGCTTTGGATCCAAATCACTTGTGATGTGCAGGATGCAGCTGCAATATATTCCGCTTCGGCAGTAGACAGTGACACACATGTCTGTTTCTTGGATTGCCAGCTGACTAACTTCCCATCAAGAAATTGACATCCACCAGTTGTGCTTTTTCGGTCGAGTCCACATCCTCCAAGGTCAGCATCAGAATAGGCTTGAACAAAGAAGCCTGAGTTGGATGGATACCATAGACCTAAGGAGGTGGTTCGCTTGAGATATCGTAAGATGTTCTTCACTACAAGCATGTGAGGTTCACGAGGATTTGCCTGAAATCGAGCACAATAACACACAGAAAACATGATATCAGGTCTGCTAGCAGTTAGATACATTAACGATCCAATCATTTGACGATAGAGCGTGATATCAACAGCTGGTTTGTCTAGAGATGGGGTAAGCTTAGTGCCGAATGCCATTGGGACTTTAACTTTCGAGTCTCCCATCATACCGAACTTTGCTAGGAGAGTCTTCGTGTAAGCTTCCTGATTAATAAAGATGCCTTCGGGTCCCTGTCTTATGTTTAAACCAAGGAAAAAGTTAATTGGACCCATTGAGCTCATTTCAAACTTAGTCTCCATCAGCTTTCTGAATTCAGCCGTTAAGCTTGGATTCGTGGAGCCAAAGATGATGTCATCGACATAAATTTGAACTATCATAAGGTGGTTACCTTCCTTTTTGCGAAAGAAGGTTGGGTCAACGGAACCTTGTTTGAATTTAGACATCTTTAAAAATTTTGTAAGCGTTTCATACCAGGCTCTCGGAGCTTGTTTAAGGCCGTACACAGCTTTATCCAGAATATAGCAATGATTTGGATGCTTTTCGTTCACGAATCCAGGAGGTTGCTCCACGTACACCGTTTCTTCAAGTTCTCCATTGAGAAATGCACACTTGACGTCCATTTGGAAAACTTCAAAGTTCTTGTGGGCAGCATAAGCCATAAATATTCTAACATATTCTAGCCGAGCTAATGGAGCGAAAGTCTCTTCATAGTCTATCCCTACCTCCTGACAATATCCCTTTACCACCAGACGGGCCTTGTTCCATATAACATTACCTTCCTTGTCCATTTTGTTCCTAAAAATCCATTTTGTTCCTAAGAACCCATTTGAGACCAACTCTTCTTGCATTGCTTAAACCCAATCAGAGTGATCGAGAGCAGTGTTAACTGTCTTTGGTTCAACTTTTGATACGAATAAATTGAACATGCAAAACTCTACCTTTGAAAATAAGGAAGTTTGTTTTGCCTTCAGTTGTGATCGGGTCAGAACCTTTTCAGATACATCCCCAACTACTTGAGAGACAGGATGATCTCTGGTCCATTTGATAAGAGGGGGGTAATTTGGATCAAAGGTTGGGTCTAATTCAGCATTGATTATTTCATCTAGCTCAGATTGGCTGTCATAACCGAGTGTCACATCATCATGTTCCACCTCAGTTGGTGTACTTTGGAAGATATGAGGTTCGTGTGATTCTAGTGGGCCTGAGCTTCCTGGTGTTGAGACCTCTTCGGTTGAAGTTGTGGAATTTGTCTCCCCCTGGACTTGAGCGTTTGGCTCCCCCTCGACTTGAGCACTTGGCTCCCCCTCGATTTGAGCTTCGTTGGAAGGAGAGTCGTTAGAGATTGATACTTCTTCATACATTCTCCTTGCAGCATCTTCGACAATCTGCTCCATGTGATCAACCTTGTTATCTGCTGCACCTGCTTCAGACAGTGAAGCATTCTCTGGTTCGTCAAAGAGCTCCAGAAATGTCTCGAATAAATTAGCAACCGAGACTGTAACCATGCCATTTAGAGGAAAGATTTCCCCAATGATATTTTCTTTAGCCTGCAGCTTCTTGACATAGTTGTCGTCAAAGGTCACATAATACGTCTCTTCAATTTTTCTTGAACGTTTATTTAGGACCCTGTATGCCTTGGATGTGAGCGAGTAACCCAAAAATATTCCTTCGTCAGCTTTGACATCAAACTTGTTGCGGTGTTCTTTAGAGTTGAAGATGAAACATCTTGAGCCGAACACATGGAAAAATTTCACGTTTGGCTTCCTGTTGTTCAATATCTCATATGGGGTGAGAGCGAACCTTTTGTTGAGATATGACCTGTTCTGTGTAAAACAAGCAGCAGAAATAGCATCAGCCCAAAAATAAACAGGAAAAGAAGCGAAACTTAGCATAGTTCGGGCAGCTTCACACAAGGATCGGTTTCGTCTTTCGACTATTCCGTTCTGTTGTGGTGTGTAAGGAGCTGAGAAATTATGACTGATTCCCTTTTCTGCAAGAAACTCTTCAAACTCCCTGTTCTTGAATTCGAGACCATTGGCGCTTCTGATGTTGCGAACAACCTTCTTGAGCAGTACTTCAATTTGCTTAATAAACACTTTCAGCTTTTGAGTCGCTTCAGATTTGAGCTTTAGAAAGAACACCCATGTAAATCGTGAAAAGTCATCAATGATAACAAGAATATACTTGCTACCACCGATGCTTTCGATAGATGAAGGACCACACAAATCAATATGAATTAATTCTAGTGGTTCAACAACTTTTGTGTTGATTATAGATGGATGACTTTGATGACTCTGCTTTCCCATTTCGCATGGAGCACACAGATTATCCCTGTCGAACTTGAGTAGTGGAAGGCCCCTTACATGACCTCCTGTAACAAGACGGTTGATATCTTTAAAGTTAAGATGAGATAATCTTCAGTGCCACAACCAGCTTTCATCGGATTGCGCTTTTGACAACAGGCATATAGCTGGGTTTCCTTTGATGGGTTTTATGTTTAAGGGAAACATTTCACCCTTTCGTTCTGACTTGAGAATCACTTTATTTGACTTTTTCTCTATGATTTCGGAACCTTCATCATCGAATGAAACTTTGAGACCTGTACCTCCAACAAGCTGAGATACACTAATGAGGTTGTGTTGGAGACCTTCCACATAAGCCACCTTCCTTATAGAGAAGTCTCCATTGGTTATCATCCCGTATCCCTTTATGGTGTCGAATGAATTATTTCCAAACTTGACGTTGCCACCATCTGCAAGAGATCTGTATTCCCTAAGCTTCTCTTTCCTCCCTGTCATGTGACGCGAGCAGCCACTATCAATGTACCATTCTTCGTCGAACTGCTCGTCACTTATAACCTGCAAAATTTAGACAGATTTAGGAACCTCAAGTTTCATGGGTCCACGTGAGCTTTGCATTGAAACAGGAGCAATGAGAGAGATATCAACAAGATAAGTTCTTTTTACGAGAGTTGTTTTATCTTTCCTTTTAATGGTGTAAACTTTTATTTTGTTAAGATTAGTAGAGTTAGATTCGGTCTCTGATGTGGATTTATTGACCTTCTGCTTCCACTTTTGCTCAGTTGATGAAAGAGATTTTTGAGAACAAAAAGAATCAGATTTAGAACGAGATCGAGATGAAACAGAGGGTGAGGAAGAATTAGAAATATGAGAAGAATTAGACTTGAAAGGAGACTCTAGGTGACCCTTTTATTTTTGATTATTGGAGGAAACAACCTTAGAGTTTTGTTTTCTTTTGTCTTCAGAACCGAACCTTTGCGTTCGGTTGGAGCTGCCTTTGGAACCGAACCTTTGGTTCTGGTTGATATCTTTTTCAGAACCGAACTTCTGCCTTCGGTTGATATCTTCTTGTGAACCGAACCTTGGCTTTCGGTTTTTGTGACTTTCAGGCTTTCCTGCAGGAATGTTTTCATACTTTAGATTCTTGTCTTGATAAGTGAAGTATGCATTCTGGGAACGCCAGAATTGTTTCCTTTCAGAAAGGTTTTTCCTGTATCTATTGTTCCTTTCTATCTTCCTATTCCTCATCTGAGAACGTTGATGATAAACATTTGCTTTCGTTTTTGTTGACTCCTTGGTTGGTTCCTTTTGAACTGCAGCGGTTTTACTTTGAGCTGAAGAAGCCGGAGGAATATCTTCTATTGGTGAGTGAACATTCTTCTGAGGAGTATCTTGTGTACCACTGGTGCTTGACTCATTGAAGTTATTTCGCTTGTTCAACGGTTCGGGTATGTATCTTCCTTTGCTCTTCCATGAAGTTCATTCAGATAAACCAATGGTTTCGTCTGCATTATCAATAAGAGCTTCCCAGAAGTACTCATCACAGCCATCAGCATTGTCTTCGATTACAATGGCTGTAAGTTCAACTGTTTGATGTTCGGTAACTCCTGTTACCTTGTATACTTGATTTGGAGTAGTCCTGACCTTTTGATACACAACAGCTTTCTCAACTAATTTCGGGGACTTATGATGGGACAACCGAGCGAATTCTACAGAATTTTTAGAAATTAGATTCTTGTGATTTTCTGGCTCGGTTTTAATAAATTCTGAGCAGTCAACCGTGTCCTCTACAGAAATTTCACTCATATTGTCGTCCTCGTTAAGCTCAGATGCATTTTCAACATCAATTTTGTTTTCTGAGCTTACGTTGGCATTTAGAGAGTCAAATTTTTGCATGGTTTCGGTCCTCAGTTTAAGTCTGTCATTTTCATCCAAAAGATTTTTAAGCATGAGCTTGTGGTCTTTGGATTTAATGAACGACTCAATTTTGTCCAGTCCATACATGTAGGTGGGATGTATGTCATCAGACGATATCACACTTTCACAATTATAGGCTTCGGCATCGATTTCATCTTCCTTAAATTCTAGGAACGGCAAGATCATGCGGTGAATCCTTTGGCCTATTTCACAATCCAAGTGAAGCTGAGTAATATTAGAATACAGACGTTTAGCAATTAAACAAAAAACATTTCGTTGTTTTAACAATTTCAAATTGTCTCTTTGCAAATAAATGTTTTCATCTTTAACTTTGACTAATTCCGATTCCTTTAACTCTATCCACATTCTCCGCTCCTCACTCTTCGACGCTGCCCTGCTCAATTGATCAGTTAGGTTAGAATTTGTGACCCGAGTTTGAGTTAAGCTACTATCTAGATGAGATATTCTTGTATTGACATTTTTTAGTTCTTTCTCATAAGAGGATGATGGTACTTTACATGAAATAAAAACAGATTGTACCTTCTTTATCAGTTCATCAAGCTCATTGAACTGCTGGCTGAGTGGTTTGGCTGTGAAGCACATGTCCTCCTATGCATTCTGTCCATCATTGCCTCCATCGGTGTTGTATCCCCTCAATTGAGATACGTCAGAAACCATAAGGCATTTACCACCACTGCCTTCTTCCTTAGACATGAACGCCTTTCCATGAGTAGGCTGCCTTACTTCCTCGTCTTCTGAGTCGGTAGACCAAACTTCCGTGCTACCGAACTCATCACCTGGAATAGAACCCTGCACAATAAGAGCATTACTAGGAGAGTTAGCAGCAGACTTCTTCTTTCTCAACTCATCCAATCTTTTCTGCAACACAGCTTCCTCATCGTTCCCATCATCTTTTTCAGCCATTTTCTTGAGGACACAGTCCTTAGCATAATGATTTTTCCCACCACAGTAGAAACAGCTCACCCCAGAGTCTCTGTCAACCTTCGGTTCCTTCTTGTGCTCCTCAGCTTTCGGTTCATTAACCACGTTTTCAGAGCTATAACTCCCCTGCCAGTTTCGGTTTTTGTTGCTGGGAAATTTCTTCTTTATGTACCTTTTGGGATTGGATACCATCAAGGCATAATCTTCTGATGTGAGATCATATTGTTCCAGGCTGAGGTCTTCATCCTCCATAACAGCTTTACTTTTTGACAAGAGAGCCAATGAACCAAGACCGGAAACGACATTCTTCTCTTGCACCACGTTTTTCTCTTGAGACTTGAGAATTCCCACCAGTTTCGCCAAAGAGTATGATTTAAATTGCTCATGGGCTTTAACCGTGGAAACTACTGCTCTCCATTCAGACCTTAGACCATTCAGGAATGTAACCTTCTGTTCGATGAGCTTCCTTTCGATATCATGTTTGATCATCTTGCTTAGAAGATGATTGAAGCGATCGAACGTCTGGGTCACAGATTCTTCAGCCCCTTGTCTGAATTGTCCAAACTCAGATAGAAGCAGAGTTTGAATAGAATGTTCAAGATCTTCGTCTGTAGAGTACAGTTCTCGAAGTCTGTCCTAAACATCCTTCGCCGTCGTGCACGAGCTAACCAATCTGAATGTATCGGACTGAAGGGCGAACCGGATCAATCTTAGTGCTTTGATATTGCATTGGAACTTATCCTTTTCATCTTGTGCAATGTCTTTCACGTCCTTGAGCAGATCATTGTATTCTTTTTGAGTTTTAATGATTCTGGACGTTGCAGAATGAGAAAACGGTCCGTTTGTGATGGCTTCCCAAATCAAATACCCATTTTCCTCCAATCCAATAACATAGTCTTCGAAATGATGTGCCCATACTTCATAATCGTGGGTATATAAGATCGGAATCTTTGTCGTCGAACCAATGCTGTTGGAAATATTAATGAAGTTTGATTGTGTTGCGTCCATTATGATCGAAAAACCTGTTCAAAGATCAGACTTGTAATAAAGCAGATTAGGGAAAAATAATAATTATCAAGATACGTCAATAAAGAGATGACGGCTCAATAAATATTAATGATTGCGGAAAAACCCTAATGAGAATCTTTTTCACAGAAAAGATGTGTATCAATTACACAGCCTCCTGCTCTGATACCAATTGATGAGATTTGAGATTCTTTTAATCTGTGAAGATCGATTAGATCTTGAACAAATAAGTAAATAACAACGATACAAACACAGTAAAATAATAGAACAAGATTGAATCTAACGTGTCGAATGATTAAAACAAAATCCTCAGAAGAGCTCGATTAAGAACATCAACTGTAGAGGATTGGAAGGTTACAAGAATGTTCAAAGAAACCTTTAGACGTCTGGAAAAATCGTATTCTCAGATCTCTAAAACCTTAACCTAATATGCATGCAAGCATAAGCTTATATACAAAGCATAAAAGACTCACGGTTGGACAGGCCCAAACCGTAATACAAAACAATATAAGTAGACGAGCCCAAAAGACGCAATCTATAAAGCCCAACAGGGTGGTTTAAGGACATGTTGGCATGTCTTTATGAGTTTACGGCCAAAGGCTATGTGCTTAGGCTGTAAACTCCTATATGTAATGTGTTTGACGTGTTTAACGTCTCCATACCATTTTTAGATGATTCTAGGATTTACCACAAGGTCATTGGTTGAGTTTCAAGGCATTTGGACATGTTTAAAGGCACCAAATCCCCCTTTTAGAGGAGTTTACGGCCCAAGCACATGCATTGGCCGTAAACTCTTGTTTGTCCCCCAAAAATCATGTTTAAAGTGTCCAAATGCTAAAACCAGTGTTCTGCAAGTCATATCTAAGCCTTGTTTGTGATTTGGAAGGGTTTAAGGGCATGAAAACCCCATTTACATGAGTTTACGGCCCAAGCTTATGCCTTGGCCGTAAACTCATTCAAATGACTCAAAATCAATGTTTTAAATGTTATAAGTCCTTTTCATGAAGCAATTAAGCCATATCTAAAGTCCAAAATTGCTTAGGAGGGGTTTTAGGGCTTAAAAACCCATGTTATATGAGTTTACGGCCCATGAAGGCTCCATGGCCGTAAATTCATGAATGTGGTCTTAATCCATGCTTTGAACTCGAATTTGAAGGCTAAGAATGTTACAATACAAGCTAGGGAAAGTACCTTAGAGATTTGAGGCCTTAAATTTGAGTTTTGGACCCTTAAACTTTGGATTTAGGAGAAAGGTTAGAGAGAGAGTAGAGAGAGGAAGAAAAATCTTCAAATGGGTGGTTAAACACGTTTATATAGGTCCTAAAACTTGGACATGGTGGAATTCTACCCGATACCGATGTTAAACGCGGCTTTTGGTCGCACCCGATTAAGTTTCCGTCACCCGCCGGGGACGTTTCTAAAACTCCCAAAATAAATATTTTGGGCTAATTACATGAGTTCCTGAGTGGTTTAGACACTCATTAAATTATAATAAAAATATAAGTTTAAATAATTTGACCCAAAGTGAAAACGGAACGAATTTGATAACGGCGAATTTTTCGGGTAGAACGGGTTTTGGCGATGAACAACTTCGGGTTGTTACATTATCCCCCCGTTAGAGGGAATTTCGTCCCGAAATTCAAAGAATAAGATATAGATCATGAATTTGAAATGAGACACGAATGGATTTGTTACTTCGGATCTTCAGTTTCTCAAGTAGAATCAGGTCTCTACTGGGCGTTCTAGTGAATTCTCACTATCGGGACGTGTCCTTGTTTCTTACATTGACTCTCTCTCAATCTACGATATCAATTGGTTTTCTCATGGAAGTTCCAACCCTGGATGACTTCGGTTTCCTCAAGGAATCACTAGGGTTTCATTGGGTATAAGCTTCTAAGGATTCGAGACATGATGTACTGGATAGATGTTAACAAGCTCTAAGAGCATCCGAACCCTGAAGATTGCAGAATCAATCTCTACGAAGATCTCGAAAAGTCTGTAGTGGGACTAAACTTTAGACGTTCGAATGAAATTCTTGGAAACTCTTCGGGACAGACATTTAGTAGAAAGAGCAACTAACTTCCCGTTTCTCAATGATCACAGAAACGAGGGATGTGTGTTAATTCGTATCAGGAAAACTTTTGAGTTTTTAACCATGAAACAATACGAAGGTTTGATGCCGAAGATCATGAGAGTCGGGTCGGGAAAAGATCTAGACGAGCGACCCTTTCAAAACTAAAGACAACAACATGAACGAGACTCGGTCATTTCATGTCAATGATAGCATCAAAGTATTTTCGCGAAAACTTTCCCATTTAATCGAATGGAACAGAATAATTCTCCGGACTGAGAATATAATCTATAGGTAAGAAGTTAGTGTTCTCTATCTCACTGGTTAGTTATTTTGATGATACACCTTTCGATCACATACGAAGGGTTGAGCTTAGAAAAATGTTCGAGTAGATAGTTAACAGGTTTCCCTCTTTGTACTGGAATCGAAAAGAGTTGCAGTTATAAGAATTATCAAAGAGAAGTATACCTGCAACGACAGAGGGATCAGTGGTGGTAGTTGCTTTGGGGCAATTCCTTTTGAAGTGCCCTGCTTCACCACAATTGTGGCAGGCCGGACTGATTCCTGCTCCAGATGATTGGTTCGTTGATTTGGCTGGTTTTCTACAGGTTCGAGCAAGATGGCCCTTCTTGCCACAGTTGTCACAGATCCTTTCGCGACATGGACCAGGGATACTGTGGTGGTAGTTGCACTTACCACACCAAGGAAGGGTACCAATGTATCCACTGGCGAGAGTTTGGGCTGTAGAACCGACAGCTGAAACAGCAACAGAGGCAGTAGCAGCATGGACTGCTACTGTTTGCTGTTTCTTTGAAGACCCTTTTGTACTCGGAGGCTTCCGCTTGTTCCGAGATTTCTTTTTGCTTCCGTCTCCACTGGTGTCTAGGTCGGGGGTAGTAGCTTCCTCATCAGAGTTATCTTCGTGATCGATCAAGATTTTCGCAAGACATTTAGCGCTGTCGTAGCTGTCTGGCTTCGCAGCCAAGACATTCCCTTTGGTTGGTTGGGTTAATCCCCATATGAATCTATCGATCTTTTTACTTTCCGGGGTAACCATTCCCGGACTGAGTAATGCCAGGTCATCGAATCTTGATGTATAAGTAGCTATGTTGGAACCCTTCATCTTAAGGTTCCAGAGTTCGTGTTCTAGTTTCTGAATTTCGCCCCGAGGGCAATACTCTGCAAGCAGAAGCTCCTTCACAACTTCCCAACCCATGGCATTTGCTACAGGTAAGGTTAAGGATTTGACTCGGCCGTTCCACCAAGTCAGGGCTTTGTCAAGGAAAGTGCAGGCGGCGAACTTTACTTGGTCAGACTCCGAACAGGCACATATTTCGAAGATTGATTCAATTTTCTCGAACCATCGAGTTAGGGAAATGACACCTCCATTGCCATCGAAGGATGTGGGTTTCGCGTTCATGAAGTCTTTCTAGGAACCCCCTCTTCGGTGTTCCTGGCTGTCTTCTAGATTTTGGGGCTGGGGACCACCTCCGAAGCCACCGGGATTCATTTGTGACATGGCTGCCACCATTGCAGCAGTCAAAACTGTTTGAAGTGATGCGAGATCAAATTGAGGAGAAGGTGTTGGCGGAGGAGGGTTGTCGTTGTTCTTCGAGCTGGGTCTCTTTCTTGGAGGCATCTTGATCTAAAAAGATCAGGAAAGAGAGGATCATAAGTCCTCTGAATTGAATCAAGAGATATGGAACAGGGGATATCTCATCAAGACAAATATAGCATTACACTTAGCGATAAAGCAGGAAAGAGTTATCAAGATAGAACATTATATCGATAGAGGAATGGTCAAGGAACAACGCGTATACGAGGATTTTTGTATGAAGGATTGGCTCGAGAAATACTCCCATAGTATTTCATGGTTCGCTGCAGCGACGATTCGTTGTTTGGGATATTAGGTAAGTTTTAGGCATGCTGCGTACCACAGTCACTCCCAAGCACATGTTGGCCGTGTCTCGAATGAATATAGTTGGCCAGGCTATATTGATCCTAGACACGACTACATAACTGCCCAGGTTTAACCGCAGTGTACAACACCCATTTACATATGTTTTGTTCTACTTGTAGTTACGGATTTCGACAGTTCGGTATACTTGTTTACTTTTGAAAATACTTATAGTTTTGAAGATACTTTTAATTCAAAGCACTGAGGCCCTTTAGTGTTTATAGTTTTATACCATGTAAGGTTTGGTATACTCCGTTCACTATAAACAAGGGCTCTGATACCAATCTGTCACACCCCGAAAATCAAAGGCGGAAACATTTCCGGGTGGAGTCCACGTTGTGTATCAAATCCAATGTACATAGTAATCACAGTAAACAACCATTACATTACATATATATGAAAGTTTACATTTGTTTCAAAAGTAAAGTTATACAAGATATACATATGCATCATATTAACAAAAGTTGAGACGAATCTTCTGAGCACTCCGTCTTCTCCAAAAGATATCACCGGGTACCTGTCTAACTTGGACCTGAGAATACAAGCGGTTTGAAAATCAGCATAAAGCTGGTGAGTTCATAAGCGGTTTTGTTTTATGAAAATGTATCGGTTTCCTTTAGTTTCCGAAAAGGTTTGTTATTCAAGAAAATCCCATATTTTCTTATGTGAAGTTAGTTTAGTTATCATTTGTTACCAATTCGATTACGTGTAGTATTTTAACCGAGGAAAATCCCATATTTTCCTAATTGAAAGACCAGTTGTATATCACAAAGTATAGTTTAATACACAAAACTATATGTTGAAAATCTTGGGATCACTATCCCGTAAGAGATATAATAAGATAGTTTGACACATGTAAAAATACATATTTAAGATCATGGGACTACCATCCCGGACAAGACACGAGATAATTTGATATATATGGAAATATAGATTCAAAACCATGGGATCACTATCCCGGACAAGATATAGATTTAGACCATGGGATTATCATCCCGTAATTGATATATATTGAATTCATGGGATTATTATCCCGTAATAGATATAGATTAAAAACCATGGGATCACTATCCCGGACAAGATAGAGGTTTAAACCATTGGATTACTATCCCGTAATAGTTATAGATTCAAAACCATGGGATTACTATCCCGTATAAAATATAGTTAAAAACCATGGGGCAAACATCCCGAATTAGATATGAAATACCATAATATACACGAATGGTAGATAGAAAGTATTTTGATAACCTTGGGACTAACATCCCGAACTAATTACAAGATAGTTTGATATACTAAGAATAATATTTGAAAACCATGGGATCACTATCCCGGACTAGATACAAATTAGTTTGATGAAACCATGGGATCACTATCCCGAACGAGATATAGATTCTAAAACCCAAGCTGTGAATAAACTAATATTAATACATGTTGTGAGTTGGGTAACCATGCTAATACGACAACGAGACCTCCTTGACGTTTGTCAGACGTTGAAACGATATCCAGAAATTTGTCACCCCAGGCGTGCCCGCCTAACTGTAGCTAGCAGTTAAGGTATGGGATTGTAAGTCCCGAATAGATTTGTTCACAAATTCCGCGCTCTCCCTCCAGGAGACTCTGGTTACACTTCCGGGGAGGATTTACTGATCATCCATAAAGGGTAGTGACTATCTCACACACTAGTACTAAACTATTCACAGGGTTCTCATACGATATCGACATACAGAAGATTATGAAATGTAATACTGCGAATATAGATACATACAATGAAATTATCTGACAATACATTCAAATGATACGGAGATAAACTGAATCAGACATAGTTTATCTAATAACTTTATATAGATATTAGTACATGATAAAACGAACAGTAAAGAACCCCAAATTATTCCCATAATAATTTGATTAGTTTGATTATTTCCTTAACTAAAATCCATTTAGTTGTAATTGATAAATCATTCCTTATGCTCAGCATAATACATAAGGAGTAAAAGAGTTTATAAGTTTGTCAGATATCATTTGAAACATATCAATATTATGATTTGAAAACAGTTATATTTTGCTTGTATTCCCCCCCCCCCCCCTGAAAACATTGAAAACAGTGAAAAGGGCGTAGGGGTATGAACTCACCGAACGAGATATGTGACAGTTTGGATGCTAAGAGTTGATCCGGGGCTTGTAAACACACGAGGTTCCTAAGTATAATGTAAAGATACACATTTGTATCTAATTAGGACTTAGATTGATTATTTGATAGGGACAATTGTTTCTAGTCTCGAAAACACCCCGATACAAGTGTTTGGAGGGACCCGGGTGACATTTACGTACACATATAGTTAGGATAATGAATTGGGACTTCAAAGGAACACCTCCTTAGGGATTTTATGGCTACAAGACCCATTCCCCATGAGTTTACAGCTGTAAACTCATGGTGGGGTCAATTATGGGCAAAAATGACTTCAAACACTTAGGGGAATTTTTCAAGGTTTGGTTCAAAGTCTTGGAATGGATTTTTAACATCAAAATGACACATTTATGGGAGTTTACGGCCTAGCATAGGCTCCTGGCCGTAAACTCCTTAATATTCATGAAAATGGTGTTAAATGGTGCTAGAACAAATCACATGTGATTGCTAAAATTGTTTCAAGGCCTTACATGCATTTGTATGAAATTTTGAAGGGGTTTTTGGAGTTTACGGCCAATGAGACACCTCTCATGGCCGTAAACTCTCTTAGAGAATGATTTCATGTGTTTTAATGCCAAAAACTTGTTTGTAAGGACTTCTAAAATTCATTCCAAGGCTTTAGGGGTGGTTTAAGGACATTTTGGCATGTCTTTATGAGTTTACAGCCAAAGGCTATGTGCTTAGGCCGTAAACTCCTATATGTAATGTGTTTGATGTGTTTAACGTCTCCATACCATTTTTATATGATTCTAGGATTTACCACAAGGTCATTGGTTGAGTTTCAAGGCATTTGGACATGTTTAAAGGCACCAAATCCCCCTTTTAGAGGAGTTTACGGCCCAAGCACATGCCTTGGCCATAAACCCTTGTTTGTCCCCCAAAAATCATGTTTAAAGTGTCCAAATGCTAAAACCAATGTTGTACAAGTCATATCTAAACCTTGTTTGTGATTTGGAAGGGTTTAAGGGCATGAAAACCCCATTTACATAAGTTTACGACCCAAGCTTATGCCTTGGATGTAAACTCCTTCAAATGACTCAAAATCAATATTTTAAATGTTGTAAGTCCTTTTTATGAAGCCATTAAGCCATATCTAAAGTCCAAAATTGCTTAGGAGGGGTTTTAGGGCTTAAAAACCCATGTTATATGAGTTTACGGCCCATGAAGGCTCCATGGCCATAAACTCATGAATGTGGTCTTAATCCATTCTTTGAACTCGAATTTGAAGGCTAAGAAGGTTAAAATACAAGCTAGGGAAAGTACCTTAGAGATTTGAGGCCTTAAATTTGAGTTTTGGACCCTTAAACTTTGGATTTAGGAGAGAGGTTAGAGAGAGAGTAGAGAGAGGAAGAAAAAGCTTCAAATGAGTGCTTAAACACGTTTATATAGGTCCTAAAACTTGGACATGGTGGAATTCTACCCGATACCGATGTTAAACGCGGCTTTTGGTCGCACCCGATTAAGTTTCCGTCACCCGGCGGGGATGTTTCTAAAACTCCCAAAATAAATATTTTGGGATAATTACTTGAGTTCCTGAGTGGTTTAGACACTCATTAAATTATAATAAACATATAAGTTTAAATAATTTGACCCAAAGTGAAAACGGAACGAATTTGATAACGACGAATTTTTCGGGTAGAACGGGTTTTGGCGACAAATAACTTCGGGTTGTTACACACGGCCAGGCATATATGCACCCATGCCTTTAAATCGTTTTATAGATTGACATCAAGTCGATCTTTTCTTAGATAATAATTGTGTTCAAAGGTTTTACAAAACTTATTTTATTCTTTTATACAATCAATTTCATGCCTATATATGTATAGATATATAGGAAATATTTAAAAGACTTAGGAACGCTATCCACCCTATTTCCTTTTCGCGCTTGAGATGCGGTCTGGTGGGATATCGGCTATCCGTCCGAAGGTTGTTTAAATATTAGTTATATATCATATGTACATATATAGTCATAAAGGTCCTTCCAGTTCATCTAATGGCCTTGGGTAGCAAGGGTATACATCCATGTTCATACATACCAGTTACATTACTAGTAAGCTACCATATGGGTGGTTTAGGAATATACTAGAACTATTACTAGAACTTGATATCATACAATGAGTCAGTTCATTCATGAGTCAATACTTGCTACATAGAGAGAGAAAACATGTTCTAGCTAGTGCACACAGTACATTACTGTACTATTCCATAGGTAGATCTACATGAGTACATTTACATGAATATGTTTACATATGTACACTTACATGAGTACATGTTCATGAGTACATTTACATGATTACACTTACATGAGTACGTTTATATATAAGATGATAGAACAGACATCACTAGGTGCTATAGCATGGAACAAGTTCAGGATCTAACTATATCGATGAATCACAACGTAATTGTGATAGTTATATCGGGTATACATGATCATAGTAATGTAGACGTGTCACGGCGTGCATATATGCCAGGGTGTGTATAGGTCTCAAAATCCCATTGACAGGGGACCGTCTAGCCTGGGATCTAAACAACTAATAAACAAGTCAATACACTCTAGGTGTCACACCGCGAAAATCGAAGGCGGAAACACTTCCGGGGTTGACTCCACGTTGAGTATCAAATCCAATGCACATAGTAAGTAAAGTAAAACAAACAATAGATTACATAAGAAAAGTTTTACAGTTGTTTCAAAAGTAAAGTTTGTACAGTTGTGATACATAGTATATATATGAACAAAATGAAACGGGTCTTCATGTACTCCGTCTTCTGACCAAAAGCGATCTTCGAGTACCTGTTCTAACGCTGACCTGAGAACACAAGCGATTTAAAAATCAGCATAATGCTGGTGAGTTCATAAGCGGTTTTTGTTTGTGAAAATGTTCAAGTTTCCTTTCTGTTTCTAAAATGTTACGCACACCAAGAAAATCCCATATTTTCTTAAAAGTTGGTTGTTGTTTCACAAATATAAAGTATAGTATGTATGTATACTGAAAACATGTCTACTCATGTGAAAAATGTATAGTTTGGTTATCCGGTTTGTTAAACTGTTATGTTTACCTATCATGTATTCCCAGGAAAGTCCCATACTTTCCTTATTGTATATTACCAATTGTAAAAGATGTAATGTTATCCATTTTGTTACTCTTTCTAGTTATGTAGGAGTCACCCAGTAAAGCCCCATGCTTTCCTGCTTGTTGGTTTTCAATGTGAACGATGTAAAAGATGTAAAAGATGTAAACGTGGTTAGATTCCATGTTTTCCCCAGGAAAGTCCCATACTTTCCTGAATGTTGGTTACTGTACGTGAAAGATGTATAAAATGGTTCATTATTACTATGAGTAAATCTCTGTCATCCTAATTGCGAGTTCCATAACTATACGATGGACTAAACCTGTGGCAATAAGTAGTCCACATACTTATGATTTTCGTCACCCTTGAACCATTTCAGTTCAGCTGTAGCTAGTAGCCAGGCGTGGGGTAGTCAGCCCCGTATAGATCTATACACTCGAGTCACGCTCTCTAAATACCAGAGATTCTGGTTATGGGTGCAGTCCTCCACTCGCGTATCTCTGTAGAGTGTTCGCCGAGGACGTGTCTCCAATCATACAGGATTAAGAAATTTACTAGTAATAATACGATAGTCCTCCACTCGCGTATATATGTTGAGTGTTACCGATGACAAAACAGTGTACAGGTATTATAATCAAATGTCTGATTTCATGCTTTTAACTGATAAAATGTGGAAAGCCATTTGTGAAATATATGTAAAACAATAACAGTTTAAAACTCATTTCACAAATATATGTTTACGTGATCTGCATGTTCAAACGGTTAACAGTTATAGTAATCAATGTTAAAACATATAAATCGTGAAACACACATTTGAAAACATGTTTTGAGTACAAGTAATCCCTTGTACTTTGCTTGTGTTCCCCCCCCCCCCCCTGAAAACAGTGAAAAAGGGTAGGGGTATGAACTCACCAGACTCGGGAATGCGAAGCTTTCGGACACTAAACGTGGGTTTGGGTTTTGTTTACTCGCGATGTCCCTATGTAAAATGAAATAATGTCCATATATATTCAATTAGGGATACTTTCACTAATTATATGGAACATTACACTCCAACGAGGTTAAACACCTCAAAAGGAGCGTTTGGAGTGACCCGGGTGACATCTACGGATGTGTATTGGTACTAGGGACTTGGGACTTGAGTTTACAGCCATAAAATGCACACATACATGAGTTTACGGCTGTAAACTCATGTTGGTGTCATTTTGAGGGTTTATTGACTTGATTGGACTTGGGGATTGTTAGAATGGATTTCTAATATGCCTTGGAATGGACTAAATGAATTTATACCAGTTAGAAGGGAGTTTACAGCCACACACTTGGATTTTATGGCCGTAAACTCACCCATGGTCAAGAAAAATTTGTTTAAGGCACAAGAAGCAATCACATGTGATTCTAACTAATTTTCTAAGGGTTGGTGTCAATTTTAGGATTCAATTAACACCTTTATATGAGTTTACGGCCCAGATGCATACCCTATGGCCGTAAACTCTAATATGGTTAAGAAAAATTAGTTTTTGATGCTTAAAACAATCACATGTGATTCTAGGAATTTATCCAAGCCTTTAGGCTGGTTTAAGGGCATCATTTGACAACTTATAGGAGTTTACGGCCCAGGAGATGATCTATGGCCGTAAACTCACTTATGTAGGGTATTTGATGTGTTTAAGGTCCCCAAACTATTTTTAGATGATTCTAGGATTTACCACAAGGCTATTGGTTGAGTTTCAAGGCATTTGGACATGTTTTATGGCACTAAATCCCCATTTTAGAGGAGTTTACGGCCCAAGCACGTGCCTTGGCCGTAAACTCTTGTTTGTCCCCCAAAATTCATGTTTAATGTCTTCCAAGTCCAGATTTGCAAGCCTCAAGGTCACATCTAAGTCCCAACTATGATTTGGAAGGGTAAATTTGGCTTAAAAACCCCATTTTGAGGAGTTTACGGCCCAAGCTTGATCCTTGGTTGTAAACTCATGTTCTTGGTCCCAAAACTTAATTTAAACACCAATTTAAAGGCTAAAGAGGTTAGATAACAAGTTAGGGATGTTACCTCTTTGATTTGGAGCGTTAAATCTTTGTTTTTGGTCCTTTGATTATGGATGAGGAGAGAGGTTGGAAGTGTTTATGAGAAAATGGCCAAAGGCTTCAAATGGAGGCTTAAAACACATTATATAGTGTCTAAGTTTTGGACACGGTGGAATTCTACCCGATACCGGCGTTAGGTGAGGCTTTTGGTCGTACTCGATAAGGTTGCCGTAACCCGATACGGTAAATTCTAGAAATATTCCGATCACTAAAGTGGGGTGTTAAAATGATTTCTAAATGTATTAAAACACCCATTAAGTCACTTTAGTTACGTACAAGTTAATGACTTAATTAAACAGAAGATCGGAAATCAAATTTGGAAACGACGATTGATTGCGTGAATTGTACTATGAAAGAGTTACAAGAGATGGTACGAAAATTTCGGGTTGTTACATTATCCCACAGTTAAAGTGAATTTCGTCCTGAAATTCAAAGTTTAATACACAAGACAAGATATAAATCATGGATCTGGAAAGAGTTGTAGATATTTCTGTTTCATTGAATCTTCCCGCTCCCAAGTGAATTCCGATCCCCGCTTGGCATTCCAGCGAACCTTCACTAACGGGATGCAACTTTACTTTGTATCTTTGACTTCTCGGTCCATGATTTCGATCGGTTCCTCCACAAAGTTGAGGTTTTCATTGATCTCGATCTCGTCTATGGGAATCGTTAGGGTTTCATTGGATAGGCACTTTTTGAGATTTGAAACATGGAAGACAGGATGAAGGTTACTGAGTTCATGAGGTAACCGAAGTTTATAGGCAACTGGACCAATCATAGGGAGGATCTCGAAGGGTCCAATGTACCTTGGAATAAGTTTCCCACGCTTACCAAAGTGTACAGTGCCTTTCCAGGGCGAGACTTTTAACAGGACACGGTTTCCGACGATTATCAGCGTAGATCTTTTGGCGATCTCGTGAAGCTTTCAATTGGTTACGGATTTGAATGATCTTTTCGGTGGTTTCACGGATGATTTCAGGACCAGTGAGAGGACTGTCGGGGACTCGACTCCTGGCTAACTGTGTATCCCCCACCTCAGCCCAGCACAGAGGGGATCTGCACTTACGACCGTATAGGGCTTCAAACGGAGCAATCCTAATGCTAGTGTGGTAACTGTTGTTGTATGAGAACACGATCAAGGATAGATGTGTGTCCCACGACTTTCCAAAGTCAATGACACATGCCCTAAGCATGTCCTCCAGGGTTTGGATTGTTCTCTCACTCTGTCCATCGGTCTGAGGATGACACGCGGTGCTCATATCTAGTTTGGTTCCAAGGGCCTTTTGAAAGGACTTCAAGAATCTGGAGGTAAACCTGCTATCTCGATCAGAGATAATAGATACAGGTACACCGTGCAGTCGAACTACCTCGTGGATGTAGGTTTGCGCGAGTCTTTCCATCTTGTATGATTCTTTGATCCGAATGAAGTGAGCGGATTTTGTCAAACAATCGACAATTACCCAAATGGTATCGTACCCACTA
This sequence comes from Lactuca saligna, assembly GCF_052625555.1. Taxonomy (NCBI): domain Eukaryota; kingdom Viridiplantae; phylum Streptophyta; class Magnoliopsida; order Asterales; family Asteraceae; genus Lactuca; species Lactuca saligna. The sequence continues at coordinate 207,293,367 of NC_136419.1, read as the reverse complement.
GAACACTTGGGCAGTTTGGTGATGAAGTCCATGGTAATCATCTCCCATTTCCATTCGGGGATCTCGGGCTGTTGGAGCAGACCTAAGGGTTTCTGGTGCTCAACTTTAACCTTGGCGCAGGTCAGACACTTGCCCATGAATGTAGCTATCTAAGCTTTCATGTTTGGCCACCAATATTGCTTCTTGAGATCTAGGTGTTGGATAAGGTGTCTAAGTCCATAACTATTTCTGGTATGTACTTGACCCGACCCGGCATGGTCCATTTGGGTTGCATGGCACCATGCAATTGGATAAACTAAATGAGAGAAATAACGCTTGGAGATTATTAATATATTATAAGTTCTAATATATTAATAATATTATTTGATTAGTTTGATCAAGAATTAATTTAGAATTAATTAAGTGATCAAAAGATAACTAATTAAATATATGGGTTGATTAAGTAAATCATCCATATCTTGTATAGTGGGCTAAAAGGCTCCATGGATCATCAAGTTGGGTTCCACCCATAGGATGCTCCATCGATGCTCCATGGGAGTTACAAACCCATGGGTCATGGAAATGAAGAGTCATGACACATTAGGGTTTAACCCTAGATGTGTCAACACTATATAAGGAATATGATCTCCTCCCAAATCGGTTACACATACATACACACACTAAGGAAAAAGGGGGCTTGGCCGATTTTGAAGAGTGTGTATTCTCTCATAAGTTCTTCCAAGAGCATTTGGTGTTGTGTGAAGCATTTGAGGCATCACCACTTGAGGTGCTAGGCTCACAAGGTTTCAAGGAACACAAGCAACAACAAGGTAAGTTATTCTATCTATACTTTATGTTAAAATTGTTCCCCATGTATGCTAGATAGGATATAACCTTGGAATGTCAACTTTGCATGACAAATTAGACAAACATAGATCTAAGGTTATTAGGGTTGCATGTACACTTAGGAAGTGTTAGAATGCTCAAAACCCATCAGTGGTATCAGAGCCTAGGCTTGTTTGTTCTTATTTGTGCTTAAAAGTTGAAAACAGAATCGGAAATTTGCTGTCTGCGATCGGACTCGTCGAGTCTATAGGGGGGACTCGTCGAGTCCATGTGTATCTTCAACCAACTCGGCGAGTCATGTTCATGCACTCGGCGAGTAGGGTCGAATGAGTGCAGAATTTCGATTCAGTTGCTGGAAAATGAATTAGAAACATTACCCTAAACTGTTTTAGTAAATGTAAACTTGTTTTTGGTGGTGTAATGTCTTGCTAATTCATTTACAACAACTAGTTATCAAAATTACAAAGTTTTATGTAATTTTTGATTGTGTTCATATTCATGTTCTTGTTCTTATGATGTTTTAGATGATCATAGGAATTATTTGTAACCTATTTGGTAGTTTAATTCTTGATTCATAATGTGTTTTAATGGAGTTCATAACTTATCCTTAAGTTATGGAAAACCAAGAGTCACACTTGAGTTAAAACCATTAAGAAAACACAAGAGTTATAAAAATGAAGAGTCTTCATTTTATGACTCTATTAAACTCATAAGTTACAAGAAATGAAAAGTTTTGAAAGTTACAAAACTTGCCCTCAAGTTTTGGAACAAGTAAAGTTAAGTTAAAACTTTAGTTCCAACCCCTAGAATTTTAAAAGTTAAAATTCAACCCTTATACTTATATTATGATAATTTAATAATTATATATATATGTATAAGAACAAGTCGTCTTACCGCTAGTACGCCTCATTCACGAAGCCGGTCTATAAGGTGGGTATAAGGTTGTTGCCTATAAAATGGTGACTTAATGGGTGTATATTCTCACCCACCGCTTGCTTGACTTGTGGAGGGTCGTTAGCCGAACGGGTAAGACAAGGACTTATAAATTCTCATTCAAAGTATGATGAATATAATAAAGTAACTAAATGTTTATTAAATTCCCAATCTTAGTTACTTTAGGAAAAATGTGAATAAGGTGCTAATCCATGAAATTACACTTTACACTTTGTCAAAGTCGTTGGTGGAGCGTGTGTGGTTAACCGGCACACTAACTTGGACTTAACAAGGTAGGTAAAGGGTGACTTAAGGTTTATTATAGTATCGGTGGAGCGTGTGTGGTTTACCGGCACATCGATTGAGTGATAAACTTTAAAGGTACCAAGTGATTTGCATGGTTACTTCACACCTCGTTTTGTGATCCTCGGCATCCCAGTCACAAAACCTGGAGGGCACTCCCGAGATCGAAACATGCCTTTGAAAAGTTCATTGGATCTCAAAGAATCTAGGAATTTCTAAAAACCAATAAAAACTAAATATTTAATATTTCGGTTTTCGTGGTGGAAATTGGTGAATCGTCATTCACCTACCTTTCAAATATGGTATAGCTTAGATTACGGCATACCTCTTCTAAGTTATATTATATTGTGATTGGATCCTAGCCTTAATATTACATTTGGGTGTTTTATTAAGGACTCTCTTAAATCTAAACTAAACTTGTTCTTCTTTTCAGATGTCTTCAAACAATGCTTCTGGCTCGAATCCTAATGGCTCCTTTACTCTTATGAGTCTATGTGGGAAAGTCACCTTTGATGGATCCAACTTCAATAAGTGGATAAGAAACATCAGGATGATTACCCGCTACGAGCACAAAGAATATGTCCTTGACAAGGAGCTTAAGGAAATTGAAGAGTCCACTGCAACTCCCCAGGAGATCGCTGACTTTCATACTCATGAAAGAGATGCAACCAAGGTGGCTTGCATCATGTTAGCCACCATGACAGCTGAACTCCAAAAGTCTTATGAAGACTTCTACCCTTATGAAATGCACCAAGATTTGATGGAAAGATACCATCAAAGTGCACGACAAGAGAGGTACGAAGTCATCTGCTCCATGATAACGACCATGATGAAGGACGGAGAGTCCGTCACGAGCCACATGCAGAAAATGCAAAGGTATGTGGATCGGTTGCTGAAGCTCAATGTGAACTTCCCTGAGGAGCTTGCAATAGATATCATTTTGCACTCCTTACCATCGTGCTATGATCAATTCCGCATGACATATCACATGAACAAGGAAGAGGTCACCCTCAGCAAACTTCAGGGACTTCTCAAGACCGCAGAAACAGGTCTTAAGGGGAAATCGGTTGCTATCACTCCTACTCCAGAAACAACTCCGGTCTTGGCAATCGGGCAGAGTCGAGGGAGGAAGAGAAAGAGATCTTCAAAGGGTACCAAGGCTCGGACCCTTGATGGCTCTTCTTCAAGTGGAACCAAGAAAGGTTTCATTACTCCTTCTTCTGACCCAAAAGAGGCTGAATGCTTCTATTGCCATGAAAAAGCTCATTGGAAGCGGAACTGCCCAAAGTACCAGCAAGATGTAAAGGATGGGAAAGTCAAACCCAACCATGCAGGTATTTACACTATCATTTCTAATAACTCACCCCATTCGAAATCTTGGGTCCTTGATACAGGTTGCGGTATTCATATTTGTTGTGACTTGCAGGGACTAGGAAGAAGTGAGAATGTGGAGCAAGGAAGAATAAACTTAATCATGGAGAATAGGAAAGTTACACCTGTCACCAAGATTGGAGTTTATACTTTATCGCTAAGTAGTGGGTTAAATTTAGATTTGAATAAATGTTGTTATTCGCCAGAAATGGCAAGAAATATTATTTCCTTTCATGCATTGTACAAACAAGGTTTCACCTTTTCGTTTGATAATGAAGTTGGTTCGATTAATGCTTTCTTTAATAATGTACTTTATTTTAAAGCATTACCTTGTGATGGTGTGTATGAAGCTGTATCTATTGTAGATAACTTAGGAAATAATGTTTTGTGTATTGATTCTACTAATAATAATAACTTGGATAAAGCATCGTTATGGCATTGTCGTCTTGGACATATAAGCAAGAAACGCATAGGCCAACTCCAAAAAGATGGAGTCTTGGAGTCGTTTGACCTAAAGTCAAATGATAGTTGCGAATCATGCTTACTTGGAAAAATGACAAAGTCACCCTTCACAGGCTCATGTGAAAGGGGTGAAGGTTTGTTGGACCTTATACACACGGATGTGTGTGGACCATTCAAACATGCCACAAGAGATGCTAATCGTTATTATTTGACTTTTACCGATGATTACAGTAGATATGGATATGTCTACTTAATCAAGCATAAGTCGGAGACTTTCGAGAAGTTTAAGGAATTTAAACAGGAAGTCGAGAATCAATTGGGCAGGAACATTAAGATGCTTCGATCCGATCGAGGTGGTGAGTATCTTAGTTCAGAGTTCCTCGACTATCTAAAGGAATGTGGGATTGTCTCACAATTGACACCTCCCAGGACACCGCAGTTGAATGGTGTGGCTGAGAGGCGTAATCGAACCTTGTTGGACATGGTTCGTTCCATGATGAGTCGAGCTTCGCTACCAATCTCATTCTGGGGGTATGCCTTAGAGACTGCCGCCCATATCCTTAATCTAGTCCCTACAAAGAAAGTTGCCAAAACTCCTCACGGGATGTGGACTGGTAAAGTACCTAAACTAGACCACATCAAGATTTGGGGCTGCGAGGCTTTCGTGAGACGCGAGACTCATGATAAGCTCGAACCCTGAAGCGAGAGGTGTATTTTCATCGGCTACCCACAACAATCCTTTGGTTACCTCTTCTACAGACCTAGTGACAATGTGGTCTTTGTAGCAAGAAGAGGAGTCTTTCGAGAGAGAGAGTTTATAAGCCAAGTAGACAGTGGGAGGCAAGTTGATCTTGAAGAAATTCAAGAGTCAAGTGGTGAAGGAACTTCAAACTCTAGCCCTCAACTTGAGGAGGAAACTCCTGTTGAGCCAATTGACGAATCTGTACCTCTGAGGCGTTCCACGAGAGTTAGGAGTGCACCTGAGCATTACTATGGATTCCATATTACTGCAGAAGGTGAGACACTTATTAGTGATGAGACACTAGTAAGTCAAGATGACCCTAACAGCTACGAGGAAGCCATGGCGGGCCCCGAGTCTGCCAAATGGAAAGAGGCTATGGATAGCGAGATACAATCCATGTATGACAATCAAGTTTGGAACTTGGTTGAGAATGTACCAGGTCGAAAGACTGTAGGGTGCAAATGGGTCTTCAAAAAGAAGACCGACATGGATGGTAAAGTACACACTTATAAGGCTAGACTGGTTGCAAAGGGTTTCTCTCAAATTCCTGGAGTGGATTATGATGAGACCTTTTCTCCGGTAGCCAAGATTAAGTCTATTCGGGTTCTGTTAGCCATAGCCGCATTTCATGACTATGAAATTTGGCAAATGGATGTCAAAACCGCTTTTCTTAATGGAAAGTTGGCTGAAGATGTTTACATGAGTCAGCCAGAGGGTTTTGTCAGTAACGAGTACCCTAATAGAGTGTGTAAGCTTGAGAAATCCATTTATGGATTAAAGCAAGCACCTCGCAGATGGAATCTTTGCTTTGATGAAAAGGTCAAGGAATTTGGCTTTTCTAGGAGTGAAGATGAATCTTGTGTATATGTCAAGGCTAGTGGGAGTATAGTTAGCTTTTTGGTATTGTATGTGGATGACATACTACTCATAGGAAACGACATTCCAACCTTGCAGGAAGTAAAGTCCTGGCTTGGAAAGTGTTTCGCTATGAAGGACCTTGGTGAAGCTACCTATATTTTGGGGATAAGAATCTTGAGAGATCGGAGTAAAAGACTAATTGGACTTAGTCAAAGTACCTACTTGGAGAAGATTCTGAAGAGATTCAGAATGCAAGACTCCAAGAAAGGAGAGGTGCCCATCCAGAGTAGCGCCAAGCTGAGTAAGACACAAAGCCCTAGCACTGAGGCTGAGATAGCAGAAATGAGTCGAATACCTTATGCTTCGGCTGTAGGTTCGATCATGTATGCTATGACGTGTACTCGACCTGATGTAGCCTTTGCCTTAAGCATGGTTAGCAGGTTTCAGGGGAATCCTGGCAAGGCACACTGGATTGCGGTAAAGAATATTCTCAAGTACCTACGAAGGAATAAGGACTGGGTCCTTACCCTCGGTGGGAGTGATGACTTGAGAGTTGTAGGGTATAGTGATGCTAGCTTCCAGACTGATAGGGATAACTTCCGCTCTCAGTCGGGCTGGGTCTTTACCCTAAATGGAGGAGCAATTTCTTGGAAGAGTTCCAAGAAAGAGACAGTGGCAGATTCTACTTGTGAATCAGAGTATATTGCAGCTAGCGAAGCAGCAAAGGAGGCGTTATGGCTGAGGAACTTCATTGGAGACCTTGGAGTTGTACCAGCTATTAAAGAGCCAATGGAAATTTTCTGTGATAGTAAAAGTGCAGTTGCCTTAGCCAAGGAACCAAGGGATCACGGGAGATCCAGACACATCGACAGAAAATACCATTTCATCAGACATCGGATCGAAGAAGGACTCCTTGTGGCAAAGAGGGTATCATCGGATGAGAACCCAGCAGATCCCCTCACGAAGGGACTGACTCGGGTTAAGCATCTCCAGCATGCTCGGAGCATAGGGCTGAAGGATGATATTAGATTTAGTAGTTAGATAATCTTGAAATTTGTAAAGTGTAATTGACATTTGATGATGAATAAAAGTGTTTTATTTATGAGTAAAGTGTTGCTATCTCTTGTCGATCGTTTACTATATTTCTTTTGCATGTTTTGACTTCCAGAATAATTTTGTTTGGTATAACATATTATTCAAACCTCCACAGTCGGTCATATGTCGGAAGTAGGTATGAATCAAGACTGTCATGTTTTGTTGTAGAGGTCTGGGACAAGGCTACAACAATCATGAGTGCTCATAAGTTCTGAGCATTGGACTCAACCCACGCTCACTGGAATCACTTCATGGAATTCTATCTCGAGTGATCGTGAGACGGTAATATCATATAAGTCTTTAAACCTAGAGATATGATTTGTTACTTACGAGTTGGTTATGCATTGATTGTACGAAAAACACATTGGTAACTCGATGTTATAAAATCGTGCTCTTATGTGTAATTCAATAAGTAGTAGAACAAACATATGAGTCGAAGTTTATCTGTTCCTTCTTGGATTAGAAGCTGATATCTGGGCCCCTCGATGATTTTGTTTTGACCTATGTACCGGGCCCGGTCAGAACTAGATTGATGTGTTCAATAAAGTTCTTTGTCAAACAAATCAGAAATCGGGAAACAAATGTTGGACAATAAGTAAGACATTGTTCCATGTATTTGTCCGACTGATATCTAGAACAGAGGATTATATGATCACTTATCTAAATGGCGTACCATCATCTTCTCAAGTTTCGAGAAACCTTGTAAAGAGCTACGATTGCCGATCGGTTCCTGAAGTCATACTTGCAGTAATAGTTACTAGACTTATCCAAGTGGGAGACTGTTGGATAAGGTGTCTAAGTCCATAACTATTTCTGGTATGTACTTGACCCGACCCGGCATGGTCCATTTGGGTTGCATGGCACCATGCAATTGGATAAACTAAATGAGAGAAATAACGCTTGGAGATTATTAATATATTATAAGTTCTAATATATTAATAATATTATTTGATTAGTTTGATCAAGAATTAATTTAGAATTAATTAAGTGATCAAAAGATAACTAATTAAATATATGGGTTGATTAAGTAAATCATCCATATCTTGTATAGTGGGCTAAAAGGCTCCATGGATCATCAAGTTGGGTTCCACCCATAGGATGCTCCATGGATGCTCCATGGGAGTTACAAACCCATGGGTCATGGAAATGAAGAGTCATGACACATTAGGGTTTAACCCTAGATGTGTCAACACTATATAAGGAATATGATCTCCTCCCAAATCGGTTACACATACATACACACACTAAGGAAAAAGGGGGCTTGGCCGATTTTGAAGAGTGTGTATTCTCTCATAAGTTCTTCCAAGAGCATTTGGTGTTGTGTGAAGCATTTGAGGCATCACCACTTGAGGTGCTAGGCTCACAAGGTTTCAAGGAACACAAGCAACAACAAGGTAAGTTATTCTATCTATACTTTATGTTAAAATTGTTCCCCATGTATGCTAGATAGGATATAACCTTGGAATGTCAACTTTGCATGACAAATTAGACAAACATAGATCCAAGGTTATTAGGGTTGCATGTACACTTAGGAAGTGTTAGAATGCTCAAAACCCATCACTAGGTACATCTTGTCAGAACCTGGGTGAACAGAGTATTTGGTTCTGTGCACTTCCTCCACGACTATTTCCCTGAATCCTCCGGATATGGGAATCCAGATTCGATCCATGAAACAATAGACTCCGTCACTTCTGATCTCGAGTTTCTTTTCCATTCTTCTCAAGTTTTCGATCAACACGTTCTCGAGTTTGAGAGCTCCTAACTGGGCTTCTCGGATTTGTATGGGTAAGTTGGAATGGATAGTCATCGTCTGGTTCTTCACTTTGTGGCTTGCACTTTCTTTTCGGCTAAGGGCATCTGCTACCACATTGGCCTTACCGGGGTGGTAACGGATTTCACACTCATAATCACTAAGTACTTCTACCCATCGCCGTTGCCTCATGTTCAAGTCTTTCTGATCAAAGATGCGCTGCAGGCTCTTGTGATCAGTGAAGATCGTGCACTTGGTTCCGTAGAGATAATGTCTCCAAATCTTCAATGCAAAGACTACGGCTCCTAATTCCAAGTCATGTGTGGTATAATTGACCTCGTGTGCTTTCAGCTATCTTGAGGCATAAGCAATCACCTTTCCTCTTTGCATAAGCACACAACCTAAGCCTTGATTAGATGCATCGCAATAGACAACGAAGTCATCTGTCCCTTCGGGCAGGGACAGAACAGGCGCGCTACATAAGGCTCTCTTCAATGTTTGGAATGCAGTTTCTTGTTTATCACTCCAACAAAAGGGTACACCTTTCTGTGTTAGAGTGGTTAAGGGTTTGGTGATTTTGGAAAAATTCTGGATGAATCTCCGATAGTAGCTGGCGAGACCCAAGAATTGATGAATTTCTATGGGTGTCTTCGGTGCCGACCAATTCTCTATCGCTTTAATCTTGGAAGGATCCATGTGAATTCCCTCCTCGCTTACCACGTGACTGAGGAAAGTTACCTTCCGTATCCAGAATTCACACTTGGAGAATTTTGCGTATAGCTTTTTGGATCTAAAGGTCTCCAACACTAACCTCAAGTGTTGCTTGTGGTCTTCTTTGCTTCGGGAGTAGACGAGGATGTCGTCAATGAACACGATGACGAACTTGTCTAAGAAGGGACGGCACACCCGGTTCATCAGATCCATGAACACATCTGGTGCAATTGTTAGACTGAAGGGCATCACTACGAACTCGTAGTGTCCATACCGAGTTCTAAAAGCTATTTTGGAAACATCATTCTCCTGAACTCGTAACTGATGGTACCCTGATCGTAAGTCTATCTTTGAGAAGTAGCTGGCTCCCTGAAGTTGATCGAAGAGGTCTTCTATTCGTGGAAGAGGATATCAGTTCTTAACGGTCAATTTGTTCAGCTCACGGTAGTCGATACATATCCGAAAGGATCCGTCTTTCTTCTTGACAAACAATATCGGAGCTCCCCAGGGTGAGGAACTCGGTCTAATGAATCCTTTACTGAGCAACTCATTGAGTTGACTGGATAACTCCTACATTTCTGCTGGAGCTAAACAATACGGAGACTTCGCTACGGGAGTAGCTCCAGGAATTAGGTCAATACGGAACTCGACCTGACGCTCGGGAGGAATTCCTGGAAGCTCTTCAGGAAATACATCTGGAAAGTTGCAGACTTCGGGGATGCTCGCGAGGTCTTTAACTTCTTGTTTTTCGTTGATCACATGGGCTAAGAATGCAATGCACTCCTTTCGTAGGAGCTTTCGAGCTTTGATGCAGGAAATGATACGAAGATTGGAACTGGGTTTATCGCCATAAATTACGAGAGTTAGATCCGAGGGGAGGTTGAGACGGATGGATTTTTCGTAACAAAGGATATCAGCATGATTGGGACTCAACCAGTCCATGCCAATGATAACATCAAAGCTCTTAATGGAAACAGGCATGAGATCTATAGGAAATGAGTGATCATTTAGGGTAAGCGTACAACCTATGAATACATCGTTAGCGCTGTCTTTCTCCCCGTTAGCCATCTCGACGGTAAACGTTTCAGTTAGTAGTTGGGGATTACGTTTTAGATTATGTTTGAATGCATGACTAACAAAACTCCTTTCAGCACCCGAATCGAAAAGAATACTAGCATATGAGTTGTCGAGAAGGAACGTACCCGAAAGAACAGTGGGATCGGCGACTGTTTCCTCCCATCCCATGGTTAGAATCCTTCCAGTGTTATCAACAGTTGACTTCTTGGGACAGTTCCTTTTAAAGTGTCCAACTTCTCCACAGTTGTAGCAGGCTTGACTAACACCTGCTCCAGATGATTGGTTGGCTGATTGGGTAGGAGTTTTGCAGAATCGAACTTTGTGCCCTTTCTTACCACAGTTGGTACAGGATAGTTCTCGGCAAGGACCAGGATTGTGATGGTATTTGCACTTGTCACACAGAGGAAGATTACCAACATATCTAATGGTATGAGTTGGAGCTGTGGATCCCACAACAGAAGCAGCAACAACAGGGGTAGTAGCAGCATGGACTGCTACAGTCTGCTGTTTCTTGGAAGATCCTTGAGAAGATTGACCCTTCTTCTTCTTCCAGAATTTTCTCTTTTCACCACTCCTTTGAGTCGGCTCAGAAGTGGTAGTTATTTCCTTAACATCATCGATGTGATCAATCAGAGTTTGAGCTAAAGTCTTGGCACTATCATAGGTATCCGGATGGGTAGCCAAAACATGACTCTTTGCCAGTTAGGATAACCCCCAAATGAACCTTTCGATCTTCTTGTTCTCAGGAGTGACTAATCACGGGCAGAGAAGTGCGAGATCATCGAATCGGGAAGTGTATGCAGCAATGTCGGAACCTTTCATCTTCAGGTTCCAGAGCTCGTGCTCTAGTTTCTGCATTTCACCACGGGGGCAGTAATCAGCAATGAGGAGTTCTTTCATGGCTTCCCAACCTGTGGCATTGGCTACGGGTAAGGTCAGAGACTTGACTCGGCCATTCCACCAAGTCAACGCTTTATCAACGAAGGTACAGGCCGCGAACATGACCTTATCAGATTCCGTGCAAGCACAAATTTCAAAGATGGATTCGATTTTCTCGAACCATCGGGATAAAGAAATGACACCTCCAGCGCCATTGAAGGATGTTGGTTTCGCGCTCATGAAATCCTTATAGGAACCACCTCTTTGGTGTCCCTGGCTAACTTCGGGGTTTTGGGATTGGGGACCACCTCCTGAACCACCAGGGTTCATTTGTGACATGGCTGCCACCATTGCAGCAGTCAGGACCATCTGGAGTGATGCTAGGTCAAATTGGGGAAGAGGTGGCGGCGAAGAAGGATTGTTGTTATTCTTTGAGTTGGGTCTCTTTCGAGGAGGCATCTTGATGTAATAAGATCAAGAAAGAGAGGATGGTAAGTCCTCTACATTGAATCGATAGATATGGCAGTTATATGATCTGAATAAGCGATAAAGCAGGAAAGAGTTATCGAAACAGATAATTTATCGCTAAGAATAATCATAGAAAGCCACTCGAATAAGGATTTCTACAGAGGATTCGCTCGAGAAATACTCCCATAGTATTTCATGAATTGATTACGACAATGGTTCGATGTTTGGGATATTAGGATAAGTATTAGGCATGCCGCATACCACAGTCACTCCCAAGCACATGTTGGCCGTGCCTCGAATGAATATAGTTGGCCAGTCTATATTGACCCTAGACACGACTACATAACTGCCCAGGTTTAACCATAGTACACAACACCCAAATACTTATGTTCTGTTCTACTTGTGGTTACAGATCGCGACGATTGGATATACTTTTATACTTTTGAAAATACTTGTAGTTTGAAGATACTTTTAATTCAGAGCACTTAGGCCCTTTAGTGTTTATAGTTTTATACCAAGTAAGGTTTGGTATACTTCATTCACTATAAATAAGGGCTCTGATACCAATCTGTCACACCCCGAAAACCGAAGGCGGAAACATTTACGGGGTTGACTCGACGTTGAGTATCAAATCTAATGCACATAGTAAGTAAAGTAAAACAAAGAATACATTACATAAGAAAAGTTTTACAGTTGTTTCAAAAGTAAAGTTTGTACAGTTGTGATACATAGTATATATATGAACAAAATGAAACGGGTCTTCATGTACTCCGTCTTCTGACCAAAAAGGATCTTCGAGTACCTGTTCTAACGCTGACCTGAGAACACAAGCGGTTTAAAAATCAGTATAACGCTGGTGAGTTCATAAGCGGTTTTTGTTTGTGAAAATGTTCAAGTTTCCTTTCTGTTTCTGAAATGTTATGCACACCAAGAAAATCCCATATTTTCTTAAAAGTTGGTTGTTGTTTCACAAATGTAAAGTATAGTATGTTTGTATACTGAAAACATGTCTACTCATGTGAAAAATGTATAGTTTGGTTATCCGGTTTGTTAAACTGTTCTGTTTACCTATCATGTATTCCCAGGAAAGTCCCATACTTTCCTTATTGTATATTACCAATTGTAAAAGATGTAATGTTATCCGGTTTGTTACTCTTTCTAGTTATGTAGGAGTTACCCAGGAAAGCCTCATGCTTTCCTACTTGTTGGTTTTCAATGTGAACGATGTAAAAGATGTAAAAGATGTAAACGTGGTTAGATTCCATGTTTTCCCCAAGAAAGTACCATACTTTCCTGAATGTTGGTTACTGTACGTGAAAGATGTATAAAATGGTTCATTATTACTATAAGTAAATCTCTGTCATCCTAATAGCAAGTTCCATAACCATACGATGGACTAAACTTGTGGCAATAAGTAGTCCACATACTTATGACTTTCGTCACCGATTAACCGTTTCAGTTCGGCTGTAGCTAGCAGCCAGGCGTGGGGTAGTCAGCCCCGTATAGATCTGTACACTCGAGTCACTCTCTCTAAATACCAGAGATTCTGGTTACGGGTGCAGTCCTCCACTCGCGTATCTCTGTGGAGTGTTCGCCGAGGACGTGTCTCCAATCATAAAGGATTAACAAATTTACTAGTAATAATATGATAGTCCTCCACTCGTGTATATATGTGGAGTGTTACCGAGGACAAAACAATGTACAGGTCTTATAATCAAATGTCTAATGTCATGCTTTTAACTGATAAAATGTGGAAAGCCATTTGTGAAATATATGTAAAACATAACAGTTTAAAACTCATTTCACAAATATATGTTTACGTGATCTGCATGTTCAAACGGTTAACAGTTATAGTAATCAGTGTTAAAAGCATATAAATTGTGAAACACACATTTGAAAACATGTTTTGAGTACAAGTAATCCCTTGTACTTTGCTTGTGTCCCCCCCCCCCCCTCTGAAAACAGTGAAAACAGTGAAAAAGGGTAGGGGTATGAACTCACCAGACTCGGGAATGCGAAGCTTTCGGACACTAAACGTGGGTTTGGGGTTTATTTACTCGCGATGTCCCTATGTAAAATGAAATAATGTCCATATATGTTCAATTAGGGATACTTTCACTAATTATATGGAACATTACACTCCAACGAGGTTAAACACCTCAAAACGAGCGTTTGGAGTGACCCGGGTGACATCTACGGACGTGTATTGGTACTAGGGACTTTGGACTTGAGTTTACTCCCCATGAGTAAACATTTAAGTGAGTTTACAGCCATAAAACACACACATACATGAGTTTACGGCCGTAAACTCATGTTGGTGTCATTTTGAGGGTTTATTGACTTGATTGGACTTGGGGATTGTTGGAATGGATTTCTAAAATGCCTTGGAATGGACTAAATGAATTTATACCACTTAGAAGGGAGTTTACAGCCACACACTTGGAGTTTATGGCCGTAAACTCACCCATGGTCAAGAAAAATTGGTTTAAGGCACAAGAAGCAATCACATGTGATTCTAACTAATTTTCTAAGGCTTGGTGTCAATTTTAGGCTTCAATTAACACCTTTATATGAGTTTACGGCCTAGATACATACCCTATGGCCGTAAACTCTAATATGGTTAAGAAAAATTAGTTTTTGATGCTTAAAACAATCACATGTGATTCTAGAAATTTATCCAAGCCTTTGGGGTGGTTTAAGGGCATCATTTGAGAACTTATAGGAGTTTGCGGCGCAGGAGATGATCTATGGCCGTAAACTCACTTATGTAGGGTATTTGATGTGTTTAAGTTCCCCAAACTATTTTTAGATGATTCTAGGATTTACCACAAGTCTATTGGTTGAGTTTCAAAGCATTTGGACATGTTTTAAGGCACTAAATCCCCATTTTAGAGGAGTTTACGGCCCAAGCACATGCCTTGGCCATAAACTCTTGTTTGTCCCCCAAAATTCATGTTTAATGTGTTCCAAGTCTAGATTTGCAAGCCTCAAGGTCATATCTAAGTCCCAACTATGATTTGGAAGGGTAAATTTGGCTTAAAAACCCCATTTTGAGGAGTTTACGACCCAAGCTTGATCCTTGGCCGTAAATTCATGTTCTTGGTCCCAAAACTTAATTTAAACACCAATTTAAAGGCTAAAGAGGTTAGATAACAAGTTAGGGATGTTACCTCTTTGATTTGGAGCCTTAAATCTTTGTTTTTGGTATTTTGATTATGGATGAGGAGAGAGGTTGGAAGTGTTTATGAGAAAATGGACAAAGGCTTCAATGGAGGCTTAAAACACATTATATAGTGTCTATGTTTTGGACACGGTGGAATTCTACCCGATACCGGCGTTATGTGAGGCTTTTGGTCGTACTAGATTAGGTTGCCGTAACCCGATACGGTAAATTCTAGAAATATTCGGATCACTAAAGTGGGGTGTTAAAATGATTTCTAAATGTGTTAAGACACCCATTAAGTCATTTTAGTTACGTACAAGTTAATGACTTAATTAAACAGAAGATCAGAAATCGAATTTGGAAACGACGATTGGTTGCGTGAATTGTACTATGAAAGAGTTACAAGAGATGGTATGGAAACTTCGGGTTGTTACACTAGGACATGACAAACACTTTGTATAAATGTTATAAGTGCTAAGGAGTGCATCTAAGTGTTGTAGGGACAGGCTAGTATGATTGGGGTTCAAGGAACACTCTTTATATGAGTTTACTCCATAAGGACCAACACCCCTTAAGTTTACGGTCATAAACTCTTGAGTTTACGGTCGTAAACTCCTAACCTTTTGAGCATTTGTGGATTTGAAGTCTTCTAAGCTATTCCAATCATTCCTACTTCATGATTTAGCCTTAGGAAGTGTTGTGTGGCATCAAAACACTCCTAAATGGAGTTTACGATCTAAGGACCATTTTTCACGAGTTTACTTCCTTAAACTCATGAGTTTACTACCTTAAACTCCTAAGTTTATGGTTTTTGGGGTTTTCAAGTCCTTAGCTCAATCATGGCACTAGTCTAGGTTAGATTTAGGCTTAAGGAACAACTATAGGACATTTACACACCTTTTGGGGTGTTTACGGTTTTGGGACATCCCCAACCCGTAAACACATAAAAATGGAAGGTTTTGGTGCTTTTTGTGTGATAAACTCATCAAGGTTGAATCTAGACAAGTCCCTAAGGCATTGTGAAGCATCTAGGCAGCTTAACACACCATTTTGGCCCTATATTTGGTGTTTACGGTTTTGGGACCTCCCAAAACCGTGAACACCTTTATCTTGGTGTTCTTGGGACTTTTCTTTGTTATAAACATGCATAGCAAGCTTAAAATGACTCTAGGATAGAAGTACTTACATCAAGGAAGCTTGAAATGAACTTTAAGTCCAAGAACACTTAGTGTGTGTTCTTGGTGTTGTTGGTGCTTTTGGAAAACTAATCAAAACACAAAAATTGATGGATTAAAGGATGTACAATCACTAGATTAAGTGATATAATAACTTGAAATGGCTTGAAACATTTACTACATTGAAGATTTTGAATAAAAACTTGGATGATACATGAGAGGATTTTTGGAGTTTACTCTTTTGGTAAATGGGAAGTAAACGCAAAATGACTAGTTTTTCGGGAGTAATCTCATGCTTAAGGCATGAGTTTACATTTTTGGATGATTTTTCGACCCAAACATAAAAGTTTGGTCGTGAACTTCTAAGACACGAGGTGTTTACGTTTTTTAAATTTCAAAACCCGAGACGACACTTTCTTTCACCCGTTCGCTTACAAATAATATTAAAATAATCAAATGAACTTATTTTTCCCAAAAACAAGTAAAATTGAACTTGACTTATAATATGAAGTGATTGACTGCAAGGGATTGACCGAATAAAAATTTCGAGTTGTCACAAATATCTTGTGCTTAAATTTATTATTTCAATTGAATTGTTTCATATTCCACTTGGTTTTAACAATTGAAACTGTATTAACCAACTGTTTGAATTGCAGAATATGTTTACAAACTGATTTCATATATTATTATATAATGTTATATTATATATATTTCACGAAAGAATTGCTCCATAACATTATTGTTAAAAGCATTAGATTAGTACAATTGTTTTGTCTTCGGAGAACACTCCACATAGATACGCGAGTGGAGGATCGTCTTTGAAAATAGAATATAGACAGGATTTTCCGCATTATTACTTGTAGATTTGTTATTCTTAAAAATTGGAGACACGTCCTCGGAGAACACTCCACATAGATACACGATTGGAGGGCTGCCTCTATAACCAGAATCTCTTTGTGAGGGAGTGTGACTTGAGTGTATAGATCTATATGGGGCTGACTACCCCGAACCTGGCTGCTAGCTACAGCCGAACTGAAAGGTTCAAGGATGACAAAAGTCATAAATGCTACTGGCCTTCCTTTGCCATATCTAGTCTATTGTATGGTTATAGAACTCGCAATTTGGATAACAGAGATTTACTTGTTAGTAATAATGAATATAGTAAATTAATAACCTTTGAAATTAGTTTACTATGTTGATAGTTTTATATACGTGTTAAAACCAACATACACTTCACAAGGATAATCAGGTTTTCAGTATACTTCTTTTACATTACATTTCGGATTGGTAAACTAACATACACTTCACAAGGATAATCAGGTTTTTCAGTATACATCTTTACATTACATTTCGGATTGGTAAACTAACATACACTTCACAAGGATAATCAGGTTTTTAGTATACATCTTTTACATTACATTTCTGATTGGTAACCAACTTTTAGGAAAATATAGGATTTTCCTGGGGTAATAACTATTCATAATAAGAATTGTGTAACATAACGGAAAACTAAACATTACTTTTAAGAAAATATGGGATTTTCTTGGATAACTACCTTTTCAGAAAACAAAAGGAATCTTCTTCATTTTCATAAAACAAACCGCTTATGAATTCACCAGCTTTATGCTGATTTTTAAACTGCTTGTATTCTCAGGTTCTCCTTAGACAGGTATCTCACGTTCTTTTGTAGAAAACGGAGCATCTGGAGTCACGTCTCTCTTTTGTTTGAACTTATGTATCTATGAAACTTGTAACACTTTACTTTTAAACAAATGTATTGAATCTATGTAATGTATTGCTTTGTGTTTACTATGCTTACTATGTACATTGGTTGTGATATTCATGACGTCCTCCGCCCCGGAACGTTTCCGCCTTCGGTTTCAAGGTGTAACATGCTCTCTCTTTTGCATATGTTTCTCCTGATCATGATTGTGTCACGGTAAAGATGATGATGATAAGAAAAATACTGGTGCTACAACAAAAGTCACAATTAAAAGTTCTTGGGTTACGAAAATACACGAATATCCCAATATTTTCAACGATTTAACAAGAATGTCTTAAACATTATTTTTTTGACAGTAAAGTCCTAATCGACGATTTGACAAAAGAATCCTAAACTTTATTTTATTGACAAAAACACAAGTCCTAATTACCGGTTTACCGGGAAAAAATGGTAAAAGTGTCAAAAACAGCAGGTAATTTGGACTTTACTGTCAATAAAATAAAGTTTAGGACTTTCTTGTCAAATCGAAGAAAATATTAGGACTTTAGTGTGTGCATCCCTTAAATGTCCAGTAACCTTTGGCTTCTTTTTCTTCTTGGAAATCCGTTTCACCATATTTTCAGCTCTTCGCTTTTTAGAAGCTGGCAACACAAGTGTTGGAATTTAACGACTGACAACTCCTTTTTGATTGATTTGTGGCTTGCAAGTAATCTTCGAAATTCCTTTTGTGGAAAAACTACTTGACCTTTCTGGTGAGTGATGTTGCATGTGATCCATTTACTTCAATCTTTTCAAAGTTCCAGATTTCGAAGGCATGGTCTCCTTCGCAGGTGTAGAAGTGTCATCTATAATCAACTTAACAAACTTCATTGGAGGTAGATCTAAATTAATGGTTTTCTTTGGAGTAGGCTTTTCAACATACTCAACTTTTCCAGGGCTAGGTTTTGAAGGACTTGTCATAACATCTTTATTGGATCTTCTTTGCTTCTTCGAAGTACCTCAAACATTCTTGGGCGACAAGACTCTGGTTTCAATCAAAGGATTAACAACTGTCAAGTAAGCCACCAACACTGGATGAGAAGTATCAACCTTCTGAAGCATAGCATCCGGAATACGTGCAACAGTTGGAAACCTATCAGGATCATCCTCCACCGTCTTCGAAAATTGATACAAAGAAAATTTTGCTACTTGTGCATCATCTGTAACCAGAATACCCTTGTTTTCATAAGCAAACTTCAAGTTAAGACTCGAGTAGTGAGCACACAAAATACGACTAACAACATTTGTGTTTCCAATGCTTTTAACAAATTCCTGCCACAACTATGTAGCATAATCAACTTGCAAATCATAATAGATACCAACAACCACAACATAAATCTCTAATTTCTCCTTATACAAACCAACAATTCTTCCAGACAAACATCTAAGGAAAATACCAAACAAGAAAGTACATGTGTAAGGTGGAGATGCCTTCTTAAATTCACTTATCTTTGTCAAAATTGGTTGATGACCAATTTCATTAAACATGTTGTCACACCCCCGAAATAGATGGCAGAAACAGCCGAGGGTTCTTGCGACTTAAATTGAATACCATCACAATGAATATACATGAATCATAACATAATACATCACCATGCATTGAAATATTACAACTGATATTGTTTACATTTCGTACATTGTTTTAGACATTACAATTTCATAACATAACTGTCTGACAGATAACCTAAGCAAAACACCATGACATTACTTGTTACTTATCCTTCGGCTTACCTGTTACCTAAGAATACAAGTTATTTTGGAAAACATCAACATATGAAATGTTGGTGAGTTCATAAGTAATGTTGTGGTAAAATGATTTGGTGTAGTTCGTAAACCCAGAAAATGCGATATTTTCTGAAAAGAGTATTTGTTTATAAAAAGTGTGAATATCCGTAAATATGCTTGTTGATTTTCAAAACATGTATAATTGTTGAAGTTTTTATTCATCACACAAGTGAAAATGTTGAACTTCCCAGGAAAAACCCAATGTTTTCCCAATACATAAAATACATGACTTGTTTATTGTTATACCGAGACGTCGAATGCTTTTGATTACCCGGGTGGGGTTGGATTAATTAGGGTTTGTGAGTTATTATAATCACGCATTTAGAAAATGACTAGTTTATAACTACAATTTACGAACGATCCTTAAAGGTATCGGCCGTTACTACTCAATTAATCCACCCACCCTGATTATTATTGTTTATTGTCCTAAATCTGTTTTACTTTGATTTCTCATGAGCCCAACAACCGAGGAGAAAGGAGGGTACGAAGCCCCTTTATTTCCATGAGTTATTTAAGGCTATCGGGAATGCGAAAGACACTTGGCCCAACACACATTTGACTTCTTGACCTTACTAGCAGTACTAATGGGCCACTAGGGCCCAATAGCACATTAGAGCTATTGAAAGTCCTTTTACACGGAATTAGGTCATAGTGTGACAACCTGAAATTTTCTTTTGGTCAAACCCTAAAAGTCAACCACTTCGTATCATAAATTAATATCATTATTTCTTATTTTTAAGAAATATAAAGTTTTTTTTATTATTTTAATATTATTTTTAAATGAACGGGTGCAAGAAAGTGTCGTCTCGGGTTTTGATTTTTGAAAACCGCAAACACTTCACGTATTAGAAACAACCGACCAAACTTTTATGTTTTGGGTTTAGAATTCACCAAATAACCGTGAACTCATACATATGTATGAGTTTACTCCCCAAAAACTAGTCATTTGTGTTTACTCCCCGATAGTCAAAAGAGTAAACTCCGAAAACTCTATCAAGTATCATGCAAGATTTAATTCCAAATCATCAACCTTGTAAGTGTTCTACCCATTTCAAGTTAGTAAAACACTTAATCTAGTGTTTGTGCATCTATTCATCCATTAATTTCCGGTTTTTTTGTTTTTATTTTTCCAAAACACCAAGAACACACACTAAGTGTTCATGGCCTTTTAGCTCAAATAAAGCCTTCTACGAGTAAGTGATTCCATCCTTGAGTGATTCTAATCTAGTATTACATTTAAGCACCAAGAAAATATGTCAAGAACACAAGGTAAAGGGTGTTCACGGTCCAAGAAGATGCTTGGGCCGTAAACACCATAAAATGCACCAAAGTGTGCCAAAGTCCTTATCTAAGCCCTAGTTTGTTGTATAAACCCTCCTTGACATGTTTAAACCTTCGTTTGTTGTGTTTAAGCCTTGAAACAAACAATAAATGCCCACAAATATAGGTGTTTACGGTTTGGGGATCTTCCAAAACCGTGAACACCCAAAAGTATGTCCAAATGGGTTATTTTCATTCCTTAGGCTTATACACTTACCAAATTGTGTTAGGGACTTAAAAACATGGCTATACACTCTTCCATATCGGTTTACGGTTTCTAAACCCAAAGGAAAAAGCCATGAGGCCATAAACTCCTCAAATGAGGTGTTTTGTTGCCCTAGTCCATTCCAAAGGCCAAACCACTTAGTGGAAATGCTTCAATGGCTTGGTAAACCACAAAACAACACTTAGACTTTAAGACTAGAGCTTATGACCGTAAACTCTAGAATTTACTGCCGTAAACTCTCTAAGTCTTGACCACAAAACCATAAACTCTAAGGGAGTTTACCATTGGACTCCAAACACATTAGTTTTGCCCTACCAACACTCGGATGCAATCCTTGTGATCTTTAACACTGAAACAAAGTGTTTTCATGTTCTAGGGTGCCCTAACTTAATTTATTAGTTATATTTTGGCTAATTAGTTATATATATGTTCATTATATGATAACTAGGCTCGTGTGTGTGTACAAGTCTTCAATTTTCACATAGCACCATACCCGACATTTCAATCCAATCCACTCACCACAAGTGAGTTCATACACCTTTAATTAACCTTTGAAATACTTTTAAATGTTTTCAATGCTTTTACCGGGGGGGGGGGGGGGGGGGGGGGGAATACAAGTTGAACACTTATAGTTATTACATCAATCACATGTGATTAATAACTACAAAACCAATGATTTTATTACTGTTCAAACTGTTTATCAAACTGTTTTACTTCAAACTGTGTATCAAACTCTTTTACTTATCAAATACTTTTACTTAAACTTTGTTACACTTATTATAAATTGCCTGCCCGTATATGTATAGTTATATAAGTAATGTTTAAAAGACTTACGAAGGCTATCCACCTTGTTTCCTTTTCCTCGATTTGGATGTGGTCTGATAGGATATCGGGTACTCATCCTAAGGTCGTTTAAATAATGATTATATATCTTGTGTACATATATAGATATAAAAGTGCTTCCATATTCATGCGTACTAGTTACATCATTAGTAGGCTACCATCAGGGTAGCACAGGATCATACTTATACTATTGCTAAATCAATGAGTCGGTTCATTCATGAGTCAATGCTTATTACTATGAGAACATATACAATTATACTAGAAATAGAATATATACAACTATACTAGAGGAAGAACATATACAACTATACTAGAAAGAGAACATATACAACTATACTAGAGGAAGAACATATACAACTATATTAGAAAGAGAACATATACAACTATAATAGAAAGAGAACATATACAACGATACTAGAATGAGTAACAATACATTACATATACATATATACATTGAAATAATTGTGATCCACTGTATCGTAGCGTGCTTTAAATGTCATGGCCCGAGTTGTAGCCAGAGTCTCTCGGAGGGAGAGCGTGAGTTTGCGTATAGATCTATACTGGATTGACTATCCTACACCTTGCTGCTAGCTACAGCCGGACCTGCAGGTCTGCGGATGCCAAACGTCATTTCTTTTTACGAATTACATATGTCGTTGTTTATCCAGTCGATAGTATGGTACAATTAATCACATGATACCTTAATATAAATCCGATTTAAGGTAGTTAGTACAATAGTAGTTCCTATAATACAACACTACAGTACTACATGAATTTACCCTTTACATATTTAGTGATCTCTTCACTTAAACAAACTATATTTTGAGAATGATAGTTACACTCGGGAAAATTACACACTTTTACAGAAGACGAACATACAAAACAGTTACGCCTTGGTAGAAGGCTACTTTTAATAGAAAATATAGGTTTTTCTAAGAGATTCAAACTTTTACAAACACTTACAAACACTCACGTACTTATATTTCCAATGTTTACAAACTCGTGTTTATAACTGCGTTCAAACATTTTGATACAATCACCAACACTAAAATACTTATAAACTCACCAACTCTTTCAAAATAACTTGTATTCTCAGGTCATCAGTAGATAGGTACTATAAACTCACCAGCTTAATGTTACTAAACTTTTGAGAGGATGGAGCGCATTCCAGACTCATCTTATTATTTGATTTACAATTTTTGGTGTCTATAACTGCACGGAACACGCTTGTATTAAAATTATATACTTAATGCAATGGATGATGTTGTTTGCTTATTCACTGTTATACTATGTTGTGATACTATACCTGACGTCCTCCGCCCCAGAACGTTTCCACCATTCTTGGTTTTAGGGTGTGACACATAGGAGGCCCAATAACACGTAAGCGTAATCCCTTCGAGCCCAAAGATCATGTTATTGGGTTAGCAAGGCCCAATAAGCATAATTTGAAACTTCCAAGCCGAAAGTTTGTAAGTTGACTCATCATAATTATCGCGTGTTTATTGAAATGCTTTGGTTTTATGATTTTGTTTTGTTATTGATTTGAGACCGAATCAATTCGTTTTTTAACGATATTTGTTGTTGAGAATGTATTTGTCTTTCCGTTTCGTCGGTAGTCGTGGATCTTGTATTTTGTATTTATGACTTAATTTGTTTGAAAATGAAGTTTGATCCTTTTCATTACCGTCCTTTTATAAAATTAACACTATTGGTCCTCTTATATAAAAGAATTTCATTTTTAGTCCTTAAAATAGTTTTCTTGACACTTTTGTATAATTTATTTGATGAAAATATGATTTTTAAACCACATTTTACTTAGTTGATAGTTTCAGCTCCTCTAGAATAGTGATTCTCGGTTAAGGACTCATTTTTCACAACTTTTAAAGTTTTAGCCCAAAATCTAAAAAGTTTGCATTTTTGCTCCTTTTTTATAATGAAAAGCATTTTTGATCCTTATAAACATTTTGTTACGCTAAATACCCCCTGTTTTACAGAAAGCTATGTTTCCAGCCCCTTAACTTGTAAAATTTCGCATTTGGAGGCTTATTGGGCCGAGAAGCCCATAGTTAGCCCATTAGGTTAAAAATTTACATTTTAAGTCCTTAAAAATTTCTAAAAATCAGAAAAATATTTATGGAAATTGTTTTGGCCCCTTTTAACCTTCAAGAAACTGTGACTTGTTGATTTTTACCCCAAGTTTGTATTTTTGACAATTTAAGCCCAAAGATGCGTTTTATGTTCAAGTGTGTTCATCCTAACCTTATAAACTATTTTTCTTGACTTAATTAGTGTACAATAGCTTAATTTATGTTTATTTCGTTTCTCATGTCTTAGGTCTCGGTTTTACACACTTTTTGATAACATATTCATCACAAAACACATGATATCACACACATACATGCATCAAATCACACATAGCATACATTTACACATAGATCTACACATTTTCTTGTATTCTCCCCCATAAAACTCATAAAAACCGAAAAGAAAGGGGTATGAAACTCATCCTTGCTTGTTGTTTTCGATTTGAAGAAGAAAAGAGAAGAGTTTGTTGTTATTTTCGGTCCTAGCAACCTTTCTTGGAAGATCTCGAACTTAAAGACCTTCTAAGGTGCAAGATCACAAGATTAAATGGATTTAGAAGAGATTTTTGATGAAATGAAGTGAGTTAGATCATAGATTTAACATCAACTTACCTTGAATGATGATTTACTTGATGAAAAACCTTAGACTTTAAGCCAAATTTTCGAGATTTTGGATGAAGGAGAGTGGATGATTCTTGAGTGGTTTAGAGGGAATTTTGTAGTGTGTGTTTGTGTGTTTCTCTTGCTCTCGCCCGAAGAAAAGAGATGGAGAGGAATAGAGGGGATTGATGAGATGTTTACTTGGGTGTATGGGATTTGCATGGAGAAACATTAAACAAAAGTTAGGTGGAAATGAAAAAGTCAACTCTTCTTCCTTGGTTGGGCTTGGGCCGAGAATGGAGAGGGAAGAGAGAATTTTTGCGCCTTAAATGCTTAAGCCCAATTTCATGGTTATGTTGAGTGATTTTTGGTCCAGATAAATATAAATGTGATTTTTATGACGTATTTGGGCTAAATTAGGTTAGTTATGGCCCAATAAGGTCCATTTAAATATTTTGTTACATTCTAGGCCCAATATGGCCCAAAATATTGAAATAAATGATAGTGGGTCCAATTAGAGCCCATTCAAGAGTTCTATGCCCAAGATAGCCCAATTGGAAGCTTATTGGTCCATTGGGTCGAATAAGGAAATCCTAGTCCAAAATCGACTTAGACAAGTATTTCTAGGGTTTCCAATTATTTGTTGACTATTTGTAGTGCTTGTATGAAGTGTTTGATTGAAATTTTGCAGTTATTGAATAAGCATCTTACATGTTTTCACATTGTCGATTCACATTTGTTATCATTGTTCAATGTTTACAAGGCATCAATTTCCTAGTTGTGATATCCTTCCCCCGTTAAACGGAATTTCGTCCCGAATTTCTTTTGAAAGCCAGATTTGAGAATGTTAGAATAGATGCGGATACTTTTACTTTCTTTGATCTTAGCGTTCCCATGTGAATTCTGGCCCACGCTTTGCGTTCCACCGTACCTTCACAATCAGAATGCGACTTTGCTTAGTACGCTTCACCTCCCTATCTAGGATTTCGACTGGTTCTTCCACGAATAGGAGATCCTCGTTGATCTCGATTTCATCAAGGGGAATGAAGAGTGTTTCATCATATAAACACTTCTTTAGGTTGGAAATATGGAACACGGGGTGTACGCTGCCGAGCTCGGCGGGTAGCTGCACTATGTACGCTATTGGACCAATTCGGGCAAGGATCTCGAAAGGTCCAATGTATCATGGATTCAATTTTCCCTGTTTTCCAAAATGAATAACCCCTTTGTAGGGAGAAACTTTTAATAACACTCGATCCCCGACCTGAAACTCTAAGGGCTTTCGTTGTTTATCAGCGTAGCTCTGTTGTCGGTCACGTGATGCTTGTAGTCGAGCTCTGATTTGAACTATCTTTTCAGTGGTTTCACGTATGATCTTCGGTCCCGTTAACGTCTTGTCTGATGCTAGTTCCCTCGCTAGTTGGGTGTCACCCACCTCAGCCCAACACAACGGTGATCTACACTTACGTCCATAGAGTGCCTCGAAAGGAGAAACCTTGATACTCGAATGGTAAGAGTTGTTGTATGAGAATTTAACTAAGGGTAAGTGGGTATCCCAGGACTTCCCAAAGTCTATCACACATGCGCGAAGCATGTCTTCAAGCATCTGAATGGTTCCTTCACTTTGACCATCCGTTTGTGGGTGATAAGCAGTGCTGGGTTCCCAATGCTTTATGAAGGGATTGTCAAAAACATGAAGTGAATCTACTATCTCTATCCGAGATGATAGACACCGGCACTCCGTGAAGTCTCACAATTTCTTGAATGTATATTCTTGTCAATCTCTCCATCTTGTAGGATTCTTTTATTGGCAGGAAATGAGCGGATTTTGTCACTCTGTCAACTATTGCCCATATAGTGTCCAATCCATCTGACGTCTTGGGCAACTTGGTCACAAAATCCATAGTAATCCTTTCCCATTTCCATTCGGGAATTACTGGTTGCTGTAATAACCATAAGGGCTTCTGGTATTCTACCTTTACTTTGGTGCAAGTAAGGCATCTGCTAACATAAGTGGCAATCTTTGCCTTCATGTTAGGCCACTAATAATTTTGTTTAATATCCAAGTACATTTTTTCCGAACCCGGATGGATGGAGTATCACATCTTGTGAGCTTTATTCATGACTATTTCCCTAAATCCTCCAATTTTAGGGACCCAAATACGGTTCATGAAATAATACACTCCGCCCTCTTTCTCCTTGAGATTCTCATCCATTCCACGTAACGCTTTGCTTGTTTTGTTTTCCGCCTTCATGGCATCTGACTGAGCTGCCCTGATCTGAGTGGTTAGGTGAGATTAGATGGTTATTGAGAGAGTTTTCACACGATGATTAGAGTACTCTTTCCGGCTCAAGGCATCAGCTACCACATTAGCCTTGCCCGGGTGGTACTTGATTTCACACTCATAACCGTTTAATAGTTCAACCCATCTTCGTTGCCTCATATTCAGCTCTTTTTTATTCAAGATGTGCTGGAGACTCTTGTGGTCCATGAAGATGGTGCACTTCGTACCATAAAGGTAATTCCTCCAAATATTCATGGCAAAAACCACTGCTCCCAATTCCAGATCGTGGGTTGTATAATTCACTTCGTGTGTCTTGAGTTGCCGAGATGCGTAAGTTATCACCTTTCCACACTGCATGAGAATGCAATCTATACCCTGATTTGATACGTCACAATAGACTACGAAGTCCTCTATTCTATTTGGTAGTGATAGTACCGGGGCACTACAGAGTGCTAGCTTCAGAGTTTGAAATGCAACTTCTTGCTTATCCGTCCATTTTAATGGTACGCCCTTTTGTGTAAGCAAGGTAAGTGGCTTGGCGATCTTAGAGAAGTTTTGAATGAACCTCCTGTAGTAACCTACTAGACCTACGAATTGGCGAATTTCTGTGGGTGTTTTCGGGACTGCCCATCCTTCGATGGCTTTGGCCTTAGAAGGATCCACATTTATCCCTTCCTAACTAACAACATGACCCAAAAAGTTCACGCTACGGAGCTAGAACTCACACCTGGAGAGTTTTGCATATAGCTTCTCAGTTCACAGGGTTTCCAGGATTTGTCGGAGATGTTGGCCATGCTCCTCTTCGCTTCGAGAATAAACTACAATGTTGTCAATGAAAACGATAACAAAGTCGTTGAAGAATGGTCAGCAGATTTAATTCATTAGGTCCATGAATGTGGCAGGGGCATTACGGCAAATTCATAATGTCCGTAATGAGTTCGAAAAGCGTTTTTGGGAATATCCTCTTTCTGGACTTTGAGTTGATGGTACCTTGATCGTAGATCTATCTTAGAGAAGTAACTAGTTCCTTGGAGCTGGTCAAATAGATCGTCGATTCGTGGGAGTGGATAGTGATTTTGACAGTGAGCTTGTTTAGTTCTTTATAGTCAATGAACATCCTAAAAGATCCGTCCTTCTTTTTGAAAAAGAGGACTGGAGCTCCCCATGGTGAGACGCTGGGTTGGATGAATCCTTTGCCCAGAAGTTCACTGAGTTAGCTGGACAATTTCTACATCTTAGCAGGAGCTAGTCGGTAAGGCGATTTAGTGATGGGAGTAGCTCCTGGAATAAGATCAATTCGAAATTCAACTTCTCTCTCTAGGGGTACTCCAGGAAGATCTTCAAGAAATATGTCTAGGAATTCACATGCTACAGGAATGTCTTGAACGTTAACCTCTTCCATGGTTTTATCCACTATGTGGGCCAGGAACGTCAAATCGTTCTTTCGTAGATGCTTCTGTGCCTGGACGCATGGGATGAGACAATGGTTCGTGCGAGGTTTGTCTCCGTAAATAACTAAGGTTACATGATTTGGAAGGTGAAGGCAAACGACCTTCTCGTGACACATAATTTCAGCATGGTAGGGGCTTAACCAGTCCATGCCAATAATCACATCAAAACTCCTAATGGAAACAGGCATTAAGTCTATTTTAAAGATGTGTTGATTTAGGGCTAGGGTACATCTGATGTAGATTTCCCCAGTGGATTCTATTTTCTCGTTGGGCATTTCCACCATAAAGGTTTCATTGAGCTTCTGGGGTTGTTGTTTTAACAAATGTTTAAACTTATTGCTCACAAAACTTCGCTCTGCTCCAGTATCAAATAGGATGCATGCATAAGTGTTGTTTAGGAGGAACGTATCGGTTACAACAGCGGGATCCTGAACCGCATCTCCCTGAACCATGGTCAGAACTCTTCCTGTTCCTCCATTTCTGAGATTGTTGTTATTGGGGCAGTTTCGACGGAAATACCTAGTCCTTCCACATCCATAGAAAGTGTGGCTAGGTCCTGCATTGTTGCCACCATTGTTGGTGTTGTTGTTGTTGCGGTTATTGTTGTCGTTGTATCCCTGTTGTTGGTTCTGAGGAGGGTAGGTCCTGTAGTACTTCGTCATGTGCGCCTTTTGATTTCAACTGGTGCACTGCATCTCTCTGGGTTCTCCATTGTGATGGAGACCGTACTTGTTACACTTAGGAAGATTACCGGAATAAGCCTTAGGAGCACTTGGAGTAGCTGAGGCTGGAGCATGTGGTGTGGATGGAACTTGAGTGGTTGCAGCATTAACTGCCACTGTTTGCTGCTTCTTGAATGATTCAGAGCCTTCACGCCCCTTCCTCTTGTTGTTCCTTCCCTTT
This sequence comes from Lactuca saligna, assembly GCF_052625555.1. NCBI lineage: Eukaryota > Viridiplantae > Streptophyta > Magnoliopsida > Asterales > Asteraceae > Lactuca > Lactuca saligna. The sequence continues at coordinate 207,264,296 of NC_136419.1, read as the reverse complement.
TTGTTATCATTTTCCTTTTGACCTTCCGCCTCCACTGCTTCTCACCCTTGCTGTTGTTGTGGTCATACAGCTTCTTGGCCAATCTCTTGGCACTATCAAAAGTTTCGAGATTTGCAGCTATCATGTTCCCTTGGATCGGGGAGGTTAGTCCCAAGATGAATCATTCGATCTTCTTTCCTTCTGAGGTGATCATGCCAGTGCACAGCAGAGACAGTTTGTTAAACCTTGTATGTATGTATCTATATCAGCGTTCCGTACAGTGAGATTCTACAGCTCTTGTTCCATTCTCTGAATTTCGCCTCGGGGGCAGTAGTCGGCCATCAACATCTCTTTCATCTCTTCCCATGGCATGGAATTGGCTACGGGGAGTGTCATGGCTTCCACGTGTCCGTTCCACCAAGTGAGCGCTTGGTCAACGAACGTGAATGCAGCAAACTTCATCTTCATCTCCTCAGGGCAATCACATATCTCAAATATCGATTCCACCTTCTCGATCCATCGATTTAGGGTGATCATTCCTCCAGTGTCGTTAATGGTTCATGGTTTGGCGTTGGTGAAGTCTTTGTAGGAACATGTTTTGGTAGGTCCTTGGTTCATCCCGTTGTTTGAACTTTCACCCCCTTGTATGTTGATTCCTCCATTGTTCCCTTGGTGCATTTGTGCCATTGCTGCGGTGACCGCAGCGGATACAACTGCTTGGAGTGCAGTTGAGTCGACATTGGGTGGGGTTGGTCTAGGGTTTCTGCGAGTGGGTCGTCGAGGCATCTTTCTGTCATCAAACGGAAAGATGTTGAGTGTCTGTGGTTTTTGTGCGGTTGTGATCCTATGTACTAGGTGTGTGGCACAACTTAAGTAATTTCACAATTTAGCATACAATCATAGATATGTAACACATAGCAGATTAAAACATCACAGTAAACACATAGGATTTTTCATTACTATTATCTGCACTTTGATACATGAAAATTTTGCCCAAAAGAGCATACATAAGCGCTACAAGTTTGGCAGCATAACGACCCTATGAGTAGTGTAATCACTTAAACATAGAGTCGGGGTACATAGCATAGATCCTAGTAATAGTACTAAAGACGAGTATAACTAGTCCCTCGTATGGTGGAACCTATCTAGCAGGTAGTAGAGTAGGTCATATTATTAAGGATGACGATGACACTCAATCGTCAAGGTGATGCACCAAAAGTTCAGCCAGTTCATCAGCCTCTTCGGTGATTGCCTCTACTTTTCGCTCGGCTCATACAAACCTCGCCTTGGTCATAATAAGTTGAAGTTTCAAACTGATAACTGCCTCCTCGAGAGAGCGTAGATAGTCTGTTTCCACTCCTTGAAACATGCGGAAGTTTGATGGGTCTTCCTCCTAGTGAGGTTCACTACACAACTCCTCTATGCCCTTTTCTTCGTCTGGCTCCTCGTCCAGCTCAGCAAAATCGAAATCAACTATCACGTATTCGTCCTGTTCGCTTCAGGTCCAATGTCGTGTGCTTCCTCTTGATCTCCTTCGGGCTCATCATCAATCATCCTGTGAGCCACTAAGACTTGATGAAACTGGATGCACTGCTGCTCCCCTTCCATAGCGATTGAAACAAGGTATACGAATAAACTATCATTACTCCTAGGGCTCTACAATTATTGTATAGATTGAGTTGATGTTCTCTTCTTGGTGATAGAGGGGTATGTTTTTAGGTTCCCTAATCATCGCAATTTCCTTGGGACATGTGATAGATGAACCTTGGAGGAAATGTAGTTGATCAGGCTACATACACTCCTTGATTCGACTAGGAACAGCCCAGGTTTAACCGAGATGCTAGCATTATCTTATTTTGTTCGGTATTATGTTCTTTTTCCTACTACAAGCAAGGATGTTTTTATCATTATGTTTTACTTGTTTTTTTCAGAGTTGTGTTAGTCCCTCTTTTTGGTTTATAGTTGCATATCAATGGGATGTTAGATATGCTAGTTCACTATAAACAAAGCTCTGATACCAACCTATCACACCCCCGAACCAGATGGCGGAAACGTCCGAGGGCTCTTGTGACTTAAATTGAATACAATCACAATGAATATACATGAATCATAACATAATACATCACCATGCATTGAAATATTACAACTGATATTGTTTACATTTCGTACATTGTTTTTGACATTACAATTTCATAACATAACTGTCTAACAGATAACCTAAGCAAAACACCATGACATTACTTGTTACTTATCCTTCAGCTTACCTGTTACCTATGAATACAAGTTATTTTGAAAAACATCAACATATGAAATGTTGGTGAGTTCATAAGTAATGTTGAGGTAATATGATTTGGTGTAGTTCGTAAACCCAGAAAATCCGATATTTTCTGAAAAAAGTATTTGTTTATAAAAAGTGTGAAGATCCTTAAATATGCTTGTTGATTTTCAAAACATGTATAATTGTTGAACTTTGAATGTATCACACAAGTGAAAATGTTGAACTTACCAGGAAAAACCCGATGTTTTCCCAATACGTAAAATACATGACTTGTTTATTGTTATACCGATACATCAAATGTTTTTGATTACTCGGGTGGCGTTGGATTAATTAGGGTTTGTGAGCTGTTATAATCACGCATTTAGAAAATGAATAGTTTATAGCTACAATTTACGAATGATCCTTAAAAGCATCGGCCATTACTACTCACTTAATCCACCCACCCTGATTACTATTGTTTATCATGCTAGATCTGTTTACTTTGATTTCTCATAAGCCCAACAACCTAGGAGAAAGGAGGGTACGAAGCCCCCTTTATTTCCATGAGTTATAAAAGGCTATCGGGAATGCGAAAGACACTTGGCCCAACACGCATTTGACTTCTCGACCTTACTAGCAGTACTAATGGGCCACTAGGCCCAATAGCACATTAGAGTTATTGAAAGTTCTTTTACATGGAATTATGTCATAGGAGGCCCAATAACATATAAGTGTATTCCCTTCGGGCCCAAAGATCATGTTATTAGGCTAGCAAGGCCCAATAAGCATATTTTGAAACTTCCAAGCCCAAATTTTGTAAGTTGACTCATCATAATTATCGCGTGTGTATTGAAATGCTTTGGTTTTATGATTTTGTTTTGTAATTGATTCGAGACCGAATCAATTCATTTTGTAAGGATGTTTGTTGTTGAGAATGTATTTGTCTTTCCGTTTCATCGGTAGTCGTCGATCTTGTATTTTATATTTATGACCTAATTTGTTTGAAAATGGAGTTTGACCCTTTTCATTACCCTCCATTTATAAAAATAACACTATTGGTCCTTTTATATAAAAGAATTTCATTTTTAGTCCTTAAAATACATTTGTTGACACTTTTGTATAACTTATTGGATGAAAATATGATTTTTAACCCACAGTTTACTTAGCTAACAATTACAGCCCCTCTAGAATAGTGATTCTCGGTTAAGGACTCATTTTTCACAACTTTTTTACAGTTTTACCCCAAAATCTAAAAAGTTTGCATTTTTGGTCCGTTTTTATAGTGAAAAGCATTTTTAACACTTATAAACATTTTTTATGCTAAATACCCCCTGTTTTATAGAAAGTTACGTTTCCATCCCCTTAACTTGTAAAATTTCGCATTTGCAGGCTTATTGGGCCGAGAAGCCCATAGTTAGCCCATTAGGTTAAAAATTTAAATTTTAAGTCCTTAGAAATTTCTAAAAAATTCAAAAATATTTATGGAAACTGTTTTGGCCCCTTTTAACCTACAAGAAACCGTGACTTGTTGATTTTTACCCCAAGTTTGTATATTTGACAATTTAAGCCTAAAGATGGGATTTATGTTCAAGTGTGTTCATCCTAACCTTATAAACTATTTTTCTTGACTTGATTAGTGTACAATAGCTTAAGTTATGTTTATTTCTTTTCTCATGTCTTAGGTCTCGGTTTTACACACTTTTTGATAACATATTCATCACAAAACACATGATATCACACACACACATGCATCAAATCTCACATAGCATATATTTACACATAGATCTACACATTTTCTTGTATTCTCCCTCATAAAACTCAGAAAAACCGAAAAAAAAGGGGTATGAAACTCACATTTGCTTGTTGTTTTCGATTTGAAGAAGAAAAGAGAACAGTTTGTTGTTATTTTCAGTCCTAGCAACCTTTCTTGGAAGATCTCGAATTTAAAGAGCTTCTAAGGTACAAGATCACAAGATTGAATGGATTTAGAAGAGATTTTTGATGAAATGAAGTGAGTTAGATCATAGATTTAACATCAAATTACCTTGAATGATGATTTACTTGATGAAAATCCTTAGACTTCAAGCCAAATTTTCGAGATTTTGGATGAAGGAGAGTGGATGATTCTTGAATGGTTTAAAGGGAATTTTGTTGTGAGTGTTTCTGTGTTTCTCTTTCTCTCGGTCGAAGAAAACGGAAGGAGAGGAAGAGAGGGGATTGATGAGATGTTTACTTAGGTGTATGGGATTTGCATGGAGAACCATTAAACAAAAATGAAGTGGCAATGAAAAAGTCAACTCTTCTTCCTTGGTTTGGCTTGGGCCGAGAATGGAGAGGGAAGACAGAAATTTTGGGCCTTAAATGCTTAAGCCCAATTTCATGGTTATGTTGAGTGATTTTGATCCAAATAAATATAAATGTGATTTTTATGACCTATTAGGGCTAAATTAGGTTAGTTATGGCCCAATAAGGTCCATTTAAATATTATGTCTCATTATAGGCCCAATATGGCCCAAAATATTGAAATAAATGATAGTGGGTCCGATTAGAGCCCATTCAACAGTTCTAACCCCAAGATAGTCCAATTGGAAGCTTATTGGTCCATTGGGCCCAATAAGGAAATCCTAGTCCAAGATGGACTTAAACAAGGATTTCTAAGGTTTCTAATTATTTGTTGACTATTTGTAGTGCTTGTATGAAGTGTTTGATTGAAATTTTGTTGTTATTGAATAAGCATCTTACATGTTTTCAAATTGTTGGTTCACATTTGTTATCATTGTTCAATGTTTACAAGGCATCAATTTCCTAGTTGTGACACATGTACACCACTTTTTCATTTGAAACCTCATAGAAAGGTTTGACATTGGGAATATCCAGGATTTAAGAAAACAACATCCTTGATAACTTGAATTTCTTGTCATTCATCAACTGGAAAGTAACCACTTTAAGCGTCTTGCTATAACAGTTGAACGCGCAAGAGATAACCAACAAAACAACACAGAAAAAGAAGAAAACATGGTCTTGGATAGAACAGAGTTATTGAAAACCAAGTTGAACATTTTAAAATTTTAGGATACTAAGAAATATCAGGTTGAACTCATAAATTTGTACTTTGAATCTTCTTGAGTGATTGAGAAGTGTTGTCATCAGTGGTCTAAGACGTATCAATTTGATCATGAGTTGTCGCCATTATTGAGGAAACTTTTGGATCGCGTAAAGTTGGAATGAAATCCCCAATACACATTTTATATGTAAACCCCAAGTTTGAATTTGAAATGGTTGATCATAAAATGTGTGACACGTGGTTCCATGAAATCCGGACCTATAGCCGTAAAAATTGCCACATCTAAAAAGTGATGATCACTTTTGTCACACCCCGAAACCGATGGCGGAAACATTCTGGGGCGGAGGACATCATGTAAAGTATCATAACCAATGTACATACTAAACATTGTAAACACAAAAAATTACATTACATAGAATCATTGTAGGGTTTCAAAGCACTCCATGGATGATGGCAATGGGCCCCTTTGACGAATTCTAGGTTAAAAGGCCAAGACTTGTCTTTTCCCTATAAATAGTCATGTATTATTCATTACTAGGGTTAAGAGTTAGGAAAAATGTAGCCGCCACATTGTGAGGTTTCTTGTAGAGTTAGATTCTTATTTCTTAAGTGTAATTTGTTCCTCACAATTCAATAAATCGAGTGATCATTCGACATAATCTTCATATTTGTGTTTGTTCTTATTTTCTGCATATTGTTCATCAAATCTCAATTAGGGTTTTAATCCCATCAAGTGGTATCAGAGCTGGTTTTTGAAGATCTATTGATTTTTGAAGTATCGGTTCTTGATTTGGTGATTTTCTGCACATATATTGAAGATTATTGGTGTTTTGGTGGTATGGAATCAAAATTATGTTCAAGTTAATGTTCATGAAAATTTATGTTGTTCATCTACTGTTCAATCTGGTATTATTTCAATCAGATTTGTTCTTCTATTCATATTGGATCTGTTTGGTCGCTTAATCCAAAAATCAATCGATTTTAGTTATTTGTTTTGACCTAAATGGATACATGCATATAAATTTTTTTTGTGGCCCAAAATCTTGGCCATTCCACTGTTCATGATCCGCATATCCAATTTTATCTCAAGGTCCTGTATGCATCACTTGCAATTGATTTCATTCATTCAGTATTCGATTCTAAATCTACAATTGATGTTTTTTTTTTGTTAATCGTCTAAGGTTAATGGTTTCAACATGTGAACATCACCAATTCTCAAGAATCAATTTTTGTTTGTCTTAATCCAAGATCTTGTTTTTCATCAATTTTCTCGTTCCTGCTGTAATCATCAATTTGATTTCATGATTATTAATTTGATTCATGTCGAACTTGGAAAGTGCTGATGATCCTTGAGTGAAATCGATATTTGGAGAATTGATTTTATGTTTGTTGAATGCAAATCTTGAAGTCCTATGATGAACTGATGGTGAACGAATGAACTGTACTGTATCTTGATTTGAATGGTCAAATCCAAAAAGTCAAAAATGACTATAAATCAGGGTTAACTATGAACAAATCAGACTTAACCACGAATCTTCAACCTGCAAATGTTTGTTGATCGTGATTCACAACGAATCAGTGGTTGGATTCGGATTCGGAGCTTGTATTGCTCGCACACAAGGAATCTCTGATTCGCATCGGCAATTCAAAAGGTTAATTTGAGTTGGAAGGTTTCGCTGCTAACCACGCGTTCTTCTCCCACGAACGTTTTCTGACTATGGTAGTGTGATTATCTTCTTCAATTGGAACAAACATTGGTCAACAAGAAAAAGTCAAAATTAGGATTACGATCTTAATCGGATTCATGATCGGAAGTGTAATGCGATCGAATGAAATTGAAATTGGAACTTATCAGAATGATTTGAGCATATAACTCGCTTTTACTGATCTACCTTGGAAGTCAAAATCAATATGAATGAACTTACCTACGATTGGTCTAGGAATTGGGACTGGGATTCTGGGTTGTAGTTATCTCCTAACGAAAGTAAAATTAAGACCGGTTTCTGACTCGACTATTTGTTGTTGGTATATTCGGTCCTTGTAATGCTCGCTTTCATGGTCACACTGATTTGCATCGACATTGATTTGTGGCTTGACAACCGGCGAACGATTGGAATCTGGGATCGCTCTCATTTTCTCCCACGAATTTTCAGAGTTTGGAATATTTAGGTTCATGGTTGATATTGATTTGCATTGGAACTGTGTTGGATTGATTAGGAGCGAAAGGATTTGGAATTGATTTATGGGCTCGATCTAACTTGGGTTTGCGTGATTATGCATGGAATGAAAGCACTTGGAACGAAAGAATGGAGATTCGCCTTGGGGTAATGCTGATGAGTTAGGACCGAACCTGGAACAATGAACTTGGGTTCGCTTGTTAATGGTTGGATCGAACGGAGGAAGGACCGAAAGCGAAAGGAGTTTCGCCTGATGAAGCTTAAAATGGATATGGAAACGAACGGTTGGGTTCGCTTCAGGTGAATAATTCACGATCTTGGAACGAACTTAGATTCGGTCACATCAGGGTGCTCAGAAGTCGTAACGAAAGGCATTGATTGAAATATTGTTTGTGGGTTTGTATGCGAAACGTCACCAGACTTCCAGTAGCTTTGTTCGTTCATTCAGTCAAATAATTGGGGAAGAAGATAAACATGTTACATTATTAGTCCCTGAAACTTTAGCGAATTGACTCTTTTGGTCCATATACTTTTCATGCCTTGGCAATTTTGGACCATTTCCAGATTATGTTATAAATAAAGGGGTTTATTGGTGCATGATTACAATTTCAGCCCCTGTGTTTCTGCAAAGTGACAATTTCAGCCCATTTTTCGAAAAAGTTTACAATTTCAAGGGCTGGTGAACAATTTTGAATTTTTTAACGCACATATCTTTTTTGTGAACAGAAAAATAAAGATTCCATCAAGTCTTGGCGGTTCAGAAAGCCGTTTTTCGTGATAACGTCAAATTTTCATGATTTTTTCAGATTTTATACTTCATTGTGTATATCTTTTTGTCGTGGGGGAGCTTAGTAAATTTTTATCCATTCAAGATCATTCTCATGACCATTTGAAGGCTTTATAATCATGTTTTTGATTATAAATTGGGAGACAATTTGGTATGGCCATTCAAAATTGGATTTGTGACTTTTCAAAGTTGAAGATTTTTGATAAAGCTTATGGTAGAATTATGAAGGTAGCTTTTACAGTGGAAGTTCTTCATCGAGCTAAAGCTTTTACCGAGAAGTATCCTTTACAGTGAAAGTACTTTATCGAGCTCTGCTAAGGACTTGTTATATCTCCGACTTCTTCTGCTCAATCCACATCCTTCGCTCCTCACTCTTGGATGGCACCCTGCTTATTTGGTCAGTCAGGTTAGAATTTGTGACCCGTGTTTGATTTAAACAACTATCTAGATTTTAGATTCTTGAATTCAAGTTATTTAAATCCTTTTCATATGATTTCTGTGGAATTTTGAACGAAATTAAAAGAGATTGTACCTTCTTGATCAGTTCATCAAGTTCACTGATCTACACACTGAGAGGTTTTGTTGTGAAGCATAAGTCCTCTCGCTCCTTGGCGTCTTCATGTCCACCATCAGTATTATATCCCCTCATGTGAGATACGTCAGCCACCATCAAACATTTTCCACTGCTTTCACCACCTCTTGCGAGATAAGCCTTTCCGTGAGAAGGCTTTCTCACCTCATCATCTTCTGAGTCGGTCGACCACACATATACGCCAGCGAACTCTTCATCCTCTGTCGAACCCAGTACAATAAGAGCATTCATAGAAGGATTAGTAGCAGTATTCTTCCTTTTAATCTCCTCCAGCTTTTTCATAAGGATTGCCTCTTCATCTTTCTCCTCATCTTTCTCAGTCATTTTCTTCAAAACACAATCTTTAGCGTAATGATTCTTTCCTCCACAATAATAACAGCTGACACCAGAGTCCACTTCAACCTTCACCTCTTTCTTTGGTTCCTCAGTCCTCGGCTCATCCCTTACCTATTTAGAACTGTAGCTTCCCTGCCAATTTCGGTTCTTATTGGTAGGAAACTTCTTCTTGATGAAACTTTTGGGATTGGACACCATCATAGCATAATCTTCTGAATTTAGATCATAGTCCTCCAGGTTCAGATCTTCGTCTTCTACTGCATTCTTACTTTTAGACAGGAGGGCCAACGATCCCAAGTTTGAGACCACACTTTTCTCTAGCATCACTATCTTTTCTTGGGATTTCAGAATTCCCACCAGTTTCGCCAGTGAATATGATTTGAACTGCTCGTGTGCTTTAACTGTAGACACAACAACTCTCCATTCAGATCTTAAGCCATTCAGAAAAGTGACCTTCTGTTCAATAAGCTTCCTTTTGATATCATGTTTGATCATTTTGCTGAGAAGATGATTGAAGCGATCAAATGTCTGTGTAACAGACTCATCAGGATTTTGCTTGAACTCTCCAAACTCAGACAAAAGCAATTTTTGAATAGAGTGCTCTAAATCTTCATCTGTGGAGTATAGCTCTCGCAGCCGATCCCAGATTTCTTTAGCAGTACTGTAGGAACTCACCAATCTAAATGTGTCAGACTTAAGAGCGAATCGAATCAGTCTCAATGCTTTGATGTTGCACTGAAACTTCTCCTTTTCATCCTGAGCGACGTCTTCCACATCTTTTAACAAATCATTATACTCCTTTTGAGTTTTAATAATTCTGGATGTTCCAGAATGAGTAAATGGTCTTCGAAATGACGTAGTCTTCGAAATGATGTGCCCAAACCTCGTAATCTTGAGTGTAAAGAATTGGAATCTTTTTTGCTGATCCAATACTGTTTGAGATGTTGATAGGATTGGATTGAGAATCGCCCATGCTTGATCGTTTAACATGTTGCAATATCAGACTTGCAATATGTAATATTAGGGAAAAGCGAATAAATAATGAGATACGTCAATTGTGGAGTGACGGCTCAATAAATATCAATTATTGCGGAATAAAGCCTAATCACTTCTTTCACAGAAGAGATGTGTAGGAATTACATAGCCTCCCCCTCTGATACCAATTGATGAGATATTAATCTATTTTATTGTTTAGATCTTACGCAGGTTTGGCAAAAGGATTTAAGCAAAGTAATAAACAAGAGAGAGAATCAATAGTATGCCTAATGATTCAAACGATTCAAGCCTCAGTAGAGCTCGACAAAGAACTTCCGCTGTAGAGGCTTTAGGGTTTCTGTAACGACCCAAAAATCACGACCAAAATTTCTTTAAAAGCATTACTAGAATCATATTTATAAAAACTGTATCATAAGTCATAACATAAATTCTCGAGTATTAATTCAAAGCATAATATCATTATCAGAGTCGAACATTCCCAGGCTAACTGACTACGGTGTGTGCACTGCAATCTCCCCGAGCTCCTCTTTTGAAAACTGGGTACCTGAAACCAAAACTGTAAACCATAAGCATGAAGCTTAGTGAGCTCCCCCAATCTAACACATACCATGCAAAAACATATAAAGCACATACTGGGCCTTGCCCACTGCATCGGACCAATGTCCGGACTAACTGGGGCCTTGCCCCCTACATCGGACCGAAGTCCGAAAACTGACTGGGACCTTGTCCCCTGCATCGGACCGAAGTCCGGACTAACTAGGGCCTTGCCCCTGCATCGGACCGAAGTCCGGAGACTGTCTGGGACCTTGTCCCCTGCATCGGACCGAAGTCCGGGCTAACTGGGGCCTTGCCCCCTGCATCGGACCGAAGTCCGGAGACTGACTGGGACCTTGTCCCCTGCATCGGACCGAAGTCCGGGCTAACTGGGGTCTTTCCCCCTGCATCGGACCGAAGTCCGGAGACTGACTGGGACCTTGTCCCCTGCATCGGACTGAAGTCCGGGCTAACTGGCTGAACATAGCATAGCATAACATATCAACTAGCATGAACACATATACTTCATACTACATCGGGCCGTAGCCCGGAACACATAACACATAACACATAAAACATAGCACATAAATCCTGTCTGAGCCACGAAGGCATCAAACATGCTAACTACTGCATCAGAAACTACTGCTAACTGGACGGGCCGGCATTGTGGCCTTAGACCCGTCCCTACTGGAAGGAAACTCACCTGAGACTGCTGAACCCTACTGATAAATCTCTGGCTGCTACTCGACAACCCCCTGATCCGCTGCTCCTCCAGCTCTCCGAGCTATCAATATACATATAACACTTAGTCTGACAGTCAACTAAGTCAACTCTGGTCAAAGTCAACCTTCCAGGTCAACCATACTCGCCGAGTCTTCCTAAAGACTCGCCGAGTTCATAAACTCAGGGTCTTTCTTATTCGCGACCCGACTCGCCGAGTCAGTCCATGACTCGCCGAGTCCTAGACAATCTTCAACCAACTCACCGAGTTGCTCATCCAACTCGCCGAGTCGATGCCTAACTTCATCCGAATCGACGAGTTGTTCATCCTACTCGTCGAGTTCCTCCTCATCTTCAAGCTACTCGTCGAGTCCACTCGAAGGACTCGCTGAGTCCAGTCGGTTCTACATACATGCAGAGGACCTTTGAGTCATGCATGGACTCCAAACTGTAGATCCACTCTTTTAAGGCCTATTCCTTACATAAAGTTGCAAACTTTACGTGTAGAGAAGGAGATCTAGGCAAGATACGCCATTAACTAGGGTGTAAGGCCAAAAGACTTCAAAATCAACACAATGACTGATACTTTATGCTTCTCCAGGCCCTAAAACACTTGAATCTGAACTAGCAACTCCAGATTCGGCTTCTAACCCAAAATAATAACATTATGGCAAAAGAGCCCCAACAACCACACATAGATCTAGGTGCAAAAAGGGTCCAGGAACTAGTTTATTACCTCCAAGTGCTCAAAATGAACTCACAATCCCAGATCTATAGCTCCTTCTTGCTCCTCCAAGTTCCTTCTTCCTTTTCCAAGCTTTAAAGCACCTTCCAAGGCTCAACTAGGAGATATGACGGCTAGGGTTTGATATCTAGGGCTAAAGAGGCAGTAAGGAACCCTGGGAAGAAGATTAAGACATTTATATAGGCCCCAAGTCCCGAATTTAGGGTTTTCCACGCACAGAGCAGACTCGCCGAGTCCCCTTGGTCGACTCGACGAGTCGGTCACTTACTCCCCGAACCGGATCCCGCTCGGACTCGCCGAGTCCCCCTTAGACTCGCCGAGTCGACCCCTAAACTTAGGGTTTTCTTTCCTTTCTTGGTCTTCGAAACTTTGGGTGTTACAACTCTCCCCCACTTAAACTAAACTTCATCCTCAAAGTCTGCTATGGCCCAATGCCTGCGAGCTGCCTCTAAACCCAACCAACTATTCCAACACCAGCTGCCTACCCTTGCTAGCTTTTGCTCGATCCTTCCGACTAACCTTAACCCCTGCAGATAACACCTCGGGTCAACCCTGACCCTGAACATCCTGGAGACCCAACTTACTCAACTGGCAATCCTTCTGGTACTCACCGAGTACTGAACTGAACCTATAGGGGTTCACCCCTTCCTGTCCTTGCGCAAATCCCTTGCCTTCCCAAGGCAAGGTTCTATAACCAACTATTTCTCTGTAACTGTGGAGGTCCTATACTTCACCAACTCCATCACCCCCGCCAATTCCAGTACGGGTCAATACCGCCAACAACCACCGACGCCCCTATCTGACATAACTTGGTGCCGAGCACCCCCGGTCCTTACTGACGTCTCCATATTTGGGTTACCGAACACTACCGGTTACTACACCCCTTCGCAATCTCCTAGTCGCTTCCAGCGACTCCTGAAAATACTTCGACTATCTATAACTGTTCTATCCATTCTTCCGCTCATACTGAAACGATGCTGCTGGGAATAGCTTGCTTATATCCCATCTGATTATTCAACTCCTACTAACTCGAGTCTTTCATCCCGAAGAAAAGCTACTTGCCTAGCTATCTTTACGTGTCACTTATACTCGGCCGAAGGCTCAACTGATCCTGCTGAGAGAGACTTGTCATTTCCACATCAACCAACTATACCGTCAACACTAGTATTCCAACTCAAATACAATACTGACCCAAAACTCCGAAACCTTTCAAACAATGAATTGTCTGCAATACCGAACCTGCCTGAAACATTAAACTGCCTGAAACGCTAATCTGGCTGAATCACTGAGCTGCCTGAGACACTGAGTTGGCCGAAACACTGAGCTGCCTGAAACACTAAACTGGCTGAAACACTGAGCTGCCTGAAACACTAAACTCAAGTCCAACTGTGGAGTCATGGGACTCCTCCCTTAGTCGCTTCCACGACTTCTGAATGGAATCTTCCTCAAGGACTAGTTTCCACTAGTTATCCTGTCACTGTGGCTATAGCAACCTTCCGATCCAACCGATCGGGTCCATACTTCACATCTTGACATCATCCATTCTATGACTAATAACATGATAGCTCCCAGACTGACGGTAGCCCTTAACATACCCGAACCTCAACGGTCCACTGCTACTCTGATCTCATAACTGATGTGACGATCTATAGTCAAGATTCGCTGACTTAGCCATAACTGAACCATTTGGGAAATCCGAAATCTAACTCGTGGATTCCTATATTCCCACCGCTGCACCCGAACGGGTGGGAATTACTACATTCCCGCGTTCAACCACATGCTCATGCTGCTACCAATCTGATAAAAGCCACGGCTACACCCGCGGATTCACAAGTCTCAAATACTATCTGGCTGCTAACGAATGCTACGGCTACCCCCGCAGGCTTACAACACTCTACTACTATCTGACTGCTAGTGAATGCTACGGCTACCCCCGCAGGCTTACAACACTACTACTACCATCTGACTGCTAGTGAATGCTACGGCTACCCCCACAGGCTTACAACACTACTACTACCATCCCGAGGACATCCTGACTATCCCTAGTCCCGCTAGTTCTTCATCCCGATTTCTTAAACCAGCCCTCAGTCTTTGATTTCTGCATCATCCTCGACATCTTATATCCTTGATATACTTAGTGCTTCGTCGAGGAATTCTCCGGCTTGGTTCCCAAACCAACCGTCTACTAATCTGAATACAAGAAGCTATTGTTGGGAAGTTTCCAACCTCCCAACTCCTGAATCTACGCAATCTGCATGCTGCCTCAGACACTGTCTACCAATGCTAAAACATCTCCTGCTACCCGTTCTTAGGGTCTTCATTCCGACTCTCATCCGTCCGACAGGTGGCCCTCAATCTTGGATTCCCAACCAGCTTCTAACCATCTCGATTACATGAACTAACTGCTGGGAAAATTCTCGAACTCCTAATTCTGAACTTCTCAATCCATCCATCACTGAGCTACTACCATTTCTTCTTAGAGGCCGCGCACTCATTCTGAGTCTATGAGACTCTTATCCAAATATACCCGGAGGGTTCTCCCCCACTTCGATCCTGCTTAACCCTTGCGGCTTCACACTTAAAAGAGATCCCGATCCTTTACTACTATTCCAAAACTTCTACTGGGGAACCCAAGCCCGCCAGGTAGGAATTTGACCATTCCATCCAACCCACTATCCACTCCGAACTAGCGAAACGATCCAGATCTCTCCCTACCATGCTACAGTTACTGCATCCTTCGAAACTTCTCCATATGAGCACATCCCCTAGCTACCAACCAATTATCCGAGGTATGAAAATGGCATATGACGTAATCACAAGCAAGCCACTCCATAACACAACACTTATACCACAATTGATGCAAAAACCATAACAATATAATCATAACATAAGCTGACAAACACAAAGTTACATACCTCCATTACTCAGTGCTGCTCGAATCCCTGCTGAAATCTACCGGAGAAACTCGGCTCTGAGCCGTAGGCACCCTTGCCCGTCCTTGACAACCACTGATGGTACTTGAAGTTCCAAGGGCAGGAGCTGGCGCCTGCCCTGCTGAATACAAACTCGGACAGTGGGCCTTCTTGTGGCCCCTCAGACTGCAATGGAAACACAACGGATCAAGTCCCTGGGCGATGGTAACAACACAGTCTCTGCTAAAATGACCAATCTGGCCGCACTTGAAACACCCAGCATTGCCACCACTTCTACGCCTACACACACCCATGTGCGTCCTCCCGCACTTCCCGCATCGACTGCGGCTCTGATAGTTCCTCGTCCTCAAATCTGAACTCTTGGGCCTCTTACTCGAACCTGTGGCAGCCTGAGTCTCATCCATTTTCCTCTTCCCTTCCGACTCCCTGCCCGACTCTCGCTCCTGTGTTACCCCAATGGTAACGTCTGCTGACTGAACAACAGATGTCTGATCCTGAAGCCTCGCTATCAATCTATCAGTGATCCTCACGACCATGTCCGGCAGACCCTCGCGAATGGCTCGCGAAACTTCCTCAACTATCCAATCATGCAATGGTTTCTCTTGGAGACAGAATGCCCCACACACCCCTGCCCCCTGATAGCAGAAACTAGAAATGGGATCTCCCTCCCTGATGGATCCCTCAACTCCACCAAGTCCCCTTTACTCTTCTACTGATCTCTGCTACTCTCATCCTAGGCTTGCCCTAGGGAACCTCTAACTCTACCCAAACAGTCCTCAACTGCTGAAGGACTCCTTGTAATGCCAATTAGCCACCACCTGAATACCATCACATGTGATGAGGCTCGGATAATCCTTCGAGTAAAAGTCTCGTCCCTACAACGGTTGGACTCAAACAAGAGCTACGCAGTAGGGCCAAATCTAGCACTCTTAGATTATCCAACCCTAATCACATGTGATGCGATGTATTCACCTAATGGCTAACTCCCATCACTTAGAGTCCCACAAAGCACAAAGCAAGCAGCATTCGGATAAAGGAAACATACTCAGGCAAAACAATTCTCATAACAAGAAACTGCACTAGCATATAATGCTAAGCTTATACTTTCAGGCATAGCCTACACAGGCTATCCTACTACTGTCTACTCAATACTAACATGCAATTCTCATCAAGCTGGAACACATAAAGCAGGCACATAAGGCATCATCCTAGATCCTTAGTCCTATTCTAGCATGCTGTTCTACTGAAGCTGGAACTGAAACTGAACTGAAACTGATACTGAAACTGATATTGAAAATAATAACATAACTTGTATGGGTAAATTGGGAGTACTTACTTGAGCTCGGCTGATTGCATGCACCACACCCTTTTCTCGTTTTCAAAAATCTTTTCTTTCTATGTTCTTTTTCCAAAACCCTTATTCAAAATTTTTTTTCTTTTGAAAATCCCTTATCGTGTCCTTAGTTTGAGTTCAAATACACTCGAATGCATATCCGAATCCCTCAAACCAAGGCTCTGATACCAACTTGTAACGACCCAAAAATCACGACCAATAATTTCTTTAAAAGCATTACTAGAATCATATTTATAAAAACTGTATCATCAGTCATAACATAAATTCTCGAGTATTAATTCAAAGCATAATATCATTATCAGAGTTGAACATTCCCAGGCTAACTGACTACGGTGTGTGCACTGCAATCTCCCCGAGCTCCTCTTTTGAAAACTGGGTACCTGAAACCAAAACTGAAAACTGTAAGCACGAAGCTTAGTGAGCTCCCCCAATCTAACACATACCATGCAAAAACATATAAAGCACATACTGGGCCTTGCCCACTGCATCGGACCAATGTCCGGACTAACTGGGGCCTTGCCCCCTACATCGGACCGAAGTCCGGAAACTGACTGGGACCTTGTCCCCTGTATCGGACCGAAGTCCGGACTAACTAGGGCCTTGCCCCCTGCATCGGACCGAAGTCCGGAGACTGTCTGGGACCTTGTCCCCTGCATCGGACCGAAATACGGGCTAATTGGGGCCTTGCCCCCTGCATCAGACCGAAGTCCGGAGACTGACTGGGACCTTGTCCCCTGCATCGGACCGAAGTCCGGGCTAACTGGGGCCTTTCCCCCTGCATCGGACCGAAGTCCGGAGACTGACTGGGACCTTGTCCCCTGCATCGGACCGAAGTCCGGGCTAACTGGCTGAACATAGCATAGCATAACATATCAACTAGCATGAACACATATACTGCATACTACATCGGGCCGTAGCCCGGAACACATAACACATAACACATAAAACATAGCACATAAATCCTGTCTGAGCCACGAAGGCATCAAACATGCTAACTACTGCATCGGAAACTACTGCTAACTGGACGGGCCGGCATTGTGGCCTTAGACCCGTCCCTATTGGAAGGAAACTCACCTGAGACTGCTGAACCCTACTGATAAATCTCTGGCTGCTACTCGACAATCCCCTGATCCGCTGCTCCTCCAGCTCTCCGAGCTATCAATATACATATAACACTTAGTCTGACAGTCAACTAAGTCAACTCTGGTCAAAGTCAACCTTCCAGGTCAACCATACTCGCCGAGTCTTCCTAAAGACTCGCCGAGTGCATAAACTCAGGGTCTTTCTTATTCGCGACCCGACTCGCCGAGTCAGTCCATGACTCGCCGAGTCCTAGACAATCTTCAACCAACTCACCGAGTTGCTCATCCAACTCGCCGAGTCCATGCCTAACTTCATCCGACTCGACGAGTTGTTCATCCTACTCGTCGAGTTCCTCCTCATCTTCAAGCTACTCGCCGAGTCCACTCGAAGGACTCCCCGAGTCCAGTCGGTTCTACATACATGCAGAGGACCTTTGAGTCATGCATGGACTCCAAACTGTAGATCCACTCTTTTAAGGCCTATTCCTTACGTAAAGTTGCAAACTTTACGTGTAGAGAAGGAGATCTAGGCAAGATACGCCATTAACTAGGGTGTAAGGCCAAGGGACTTCAAAATCAACACAATGACTGATACTTTATGCTTCTCCAGGCCCTAAAACACTTGAATCTGAAGTAGCAACTCTAGATTCGGCTTCTAACCCAAAATAATAATATTATGGCAAAAGAGCCCCAACAACCACACATAGATCTAGGTGCAAAAAGGGTCCAGGAACTAGTTTATTACCTCCAAGTGCTCAAAATGAACTCACAATCCCAAATCTATAGCTCCTTCTTGCTCCTCCAAGTTCCTTCTTCCTTTTCCAAGCTTTAAAGCACCTTCCAAGGCTCAACTAGGAGATATGACGGCTAGGGTTTGATATCTAGGGCTAAAGAGGCAGTAAGGAACCCTGGGAAGAAGATTAAGACATTTATATAGGCCCCAAGTCCCGAATTTAGGGTTTTCCACGCACAGACCAGACTCGCCGAGTCCCCCTGGTCGACTCGCCGAGTCGGTCACTTACTCCCTGACCCGGATCCCGCTCGGACTCGCCGAGTCCCCCTTAGACTCGCCGAGTCGACCCCTAAACTTAGGGTTTTCTTTCCTTTCTTGGTCTTCGAAACTTTGGTTGTTACAGTTTCCAAAAGATAAAAATGATGAAAGTTGTTAAAATTATCTCTAATATCTTTCATACTAAGATGCATGCAAGCATCTATAAATACTCAAACCCTAACACATAAATCACGGATGGACAGGCCCAATCCAGATACAAAACCGGGCTAAGAGATGAGCCCAAGACGCAACACCAAACACCCCAACACTCAGGTCACAAATAGACAGGTACGACGACCAAGTTTTGTGAAGACGGAGAAATCAAGACTCCTCTTTTATTTTGATTATTTATTATGTTGTCTTATACTATGAAAGAGCACACTTGTAATTAAAATTATACTATTAATGAAATGGATGATGTTGTTGCTTGTTTACTACTTTACATTGTTGTGATACATTACATGACGTCCTCCGCCCCAGAACATTTCCGTCGTTCTCGGTTTTGGGGGTGACAAATTGGTATCAGAGCATTGTTTATATTGAATTAAGTATATAAACCCATAAAAGATATACTAACTATAAATACAATGGGATTAAAAATACTCTGACCAAGAGTTTATACTTTTAAATAATAAAATATTTAACTAAGTATATGTGCCTGCATTCATACTAAAATCCGTGTCACAACGACAACAAGAAAAGTATTACGATTGTTGAATATCACAAGTAAGCTCGGGAATGTATGGTTAGTCTTGGGAGTGGCATAGCCTGATCAATTATGCTAGTCCAAGGAGTAATTAGCACATGCCCAAGAATGGTTGTGATGTGTCAACATGTCTAAAAACATACCAACACTACCACAATGAGAACATTATAACAAAACCTAAGTCTAAAATACTATAGGAGTATTTTGTGTTACTATAATTACTTACTTGAGAACTAAAAAGGATCTTCATTACTAAGTTGATAATTGCTAAATGGATACACTAAGGTTATATGTAACTAGGATGTTATTGACTTAGAATCTGTGAAAATTTTGATTTACCCCGGTTCCTTGTGAATTTGGAGTTAAGGTCACTTATTCAAAGGCCCATCCTGTTTTTATTTCATACAACTGGTATGCACTTTACAAATAGTGATGTAACTAATGAATATTATCTAATAAGTATCTAGATAGCTCGTCTAATAGTTATTTCCTTACCCCAATTCTCGCGTAGATAACATGGCTGGACTCGATCCACACGGCAACCCGAACCTTCCGAATGAAGGCGATGTTGGACGATTTGGAGAAGAACCCGAGAATGATCATCCAATCCCTTTGAATGATCACCATGATGAAGATCTTTCAGAAAATAATAACTCCGAACCCGAGGTTGAGAATCTACCGTCGGTCGCTCCCATTCCAAATCCTAACCCTCGTCCGTCTTTTCATGGCCTAACGTGTCCTTGGCTAGAATGCTTGGAAACATGGAGCGAAGAGCAAGATCAACCTATGTTGTTTAATGGAGAATGAAACTTCTACAGCATAAACGAAGGGAGCTCAGCAGAGAGACTTCTACCAATCCTGATCCATAGATTTGCCTGAAACGAAATTCAGGGCAAGACGGCTCTCCAACGCATCGAAGAGGTTAATGCCAATGCAAGAATACATACCATTCGCACCAATCACCTTGATCACACAAGTGAGAGATCTGATAGAAACCATAAGACCCTACTGCAAGCACTAACTGCAACTTGAGCCAAAGCCATAGAGCTCTGAATACGCCAGAGGGTGTACGAAAGATACCTGCTTGATATGGAACGTGAATTAGCTGAACCAAGGGTTCACCATAGGGGTGACCGTCGCTAGTAGGAGATACTTTACTTTCCTTCTTTGTTTTAAAGAACCGTGTTCCTGTATATGTTATGTATAGCACTTTTCTATGTGACTACAGTGTACTGTAAGTACTTTTAGTTAGGTCTTTATGCTGTCAAAGACTTCTCTACTCCGAATATGATGTAAGACCTACAACAAGGTCAATTCCCCAAACCTATTACATCTTAAACATCAATGATATCGACAGTCGGCTAACTTCTATCACACCCCAAAACCGGAACGACGGAAACGTTCAGGGGTGGAGGACGTCATGTCAAGTATCAAGAAATATGTATATGGTAAGTAAGTAATGAACAACCATTTCATTTAGAAAGAAAGTGTTAACAATGTGTGTGTTCACAAAACATAGAAGTCATAAACAAATAACATAACAAGACTTGAAGCTATAATGCTCCATCTTCTTAATCCCCAGCACGAGCACCTGTCTAATAGTCTCCTGAGAATACAAGTTATTGGAAAGAGTTGATCAGCAATTAAGATGGCGAGTTCATAACATTTTAGTGATGTGAGTAAGCTGTAAAATATGGTTGAAAATGTATATGCACAAGTGATGTAAGCTGTACGTTTTGTTTTGAATAGTTCTCTTGTTCCTCTAGAAACTCCTATATTTCCTACTTTAATGGAAGTTAAGTAAAATGACACTACAAGCCTTTCTATGAGTACTAATTGGGTACAAGTTATATATACTTAGACTAAATAAACAATCGATTATGCGCATCTACCCTAAACTCACAACCTAACGGGGAACAACAAGTAAGGTGGATAGCAGGCATTCCATTCGTTGTTAGATCGTTGTCATATATAAACGTGGTGTATTCACTTGTAAGTCATGGAGTTATTTTTAATGGTTCCTTTATATCTAACGGAGAGTTCTTTTAAGAAAACCTATTTTTCTTATAATAAAATAATGACTACGGTGATTACTTTTATAATAGCTTTGTTTATACTGCTATATATAATCTGATATCGAGTAGATAGTTAATTTGGGGATTCTACCCTAAACCCACAATCCAACGGGAACAAGATGTCGGGGGAAAACACACATTTAACTATCTATTGGATATTAATTTTATATATAAACATGGTGTATAAACAAAGGTGTTATAGAGTTAATTCACCTAAAGTCTCTAAAACTGTACTGGCTTAATAAAATGGGTTAAGCCCTTTTCTTGGAAACCTCTAATCTTGTATACCAAAAATACTAACTTTGATGAGTAAGTTTTGTACTAGAATAACTGTGCGTTGACTCTCTGTCCTATGACCTGATCCATACCTAGTACCCTTATGATGACTTAATGTATACTAAGCATAGATATATATAGATTTTGGTAGATAATAGATTGGGTGACCTCGGTGCAAGCCCACATCCAACGGGAACAGGAACTACAACGAAGAGCACACATCCTATTAGCTGTCGGAATCTACTAGCATATATGTATCCTGTAGCGTATACATTAAGGAATCATAAAGTTAGCATCATGATCCTAACCATTAATCGTAGCCGTCTACCAGGGCATCTTCTGATCAGTGTTAAACCCGAATGTTCATTTGTCAAATGTAAAAGTATATTCTCCCTAGATTATATCAATCTTGACTAGAAAATAGATCAACTTTCAAGTGGTACTGACACTTTATGAAAGTAATGGGAAAAGTAAGTACACAGAGGTCGTTTATAATGACATGTGGATGTACTAATAACCTAAAAACATATTTTTTTTTATTACGTTCATAATGTGAAAGCTAGAACCCCTACTAAACTCTCTCAATGTAAAGAGATTTAGGGAACCAAACGCAACCCCAACAATTCCTTGCAAGCCGTGTAATTCACATTAAAGTTATATGATCAGGTATACCCAATATAACTATCAATAATGCGTTAGTGATTCATTGATATAATTAGATCCTGTTTATCTGTTCTCATGCTATAGCAACTTACCATGTTTGTTATGTTCTGTTCTAATACCGTTTGATTCCATTCACTGTATGTTCTATTATGGTATTGTTTGATTCAATTCACTGTTTGTTCTGTTGTGGTATTGTTTGATTCTGTTCACTGTTTGTTCTGTTATGGTACTGTTTCTTTCTGTGCTTCATTGTACTAGAAGTAATGAATAGCATTCTCCTAAACTATACCTATAATATTTTACTAATGTTCTGTCACACCCCAAAACCGATAACGGCGGAATACGTTTCGGGGTGGATGACGTAGTGTACAGTATCATCACAATTGTATAATAGTAAAAGCAAGAATCATACAACCATTTCATTCATATAGTAAGTGTATTTACAAGTGTGTTTTGTAATGTTTGACAAACACCAAAAGTAAACAAAAATAAGAGATGGGTCTTGTATCCTCCATCTTCTCCAAAAATGTTGCTGCTGTACCTGTCTATCTTTGACCTGAAGATACAAGTTATTTTGAAAAGAATATCAGCATAAAGCTGGTGAGTTCATAAGAGTTTTAGTGTGAGTACTTGTATAAAAAGCATTAGAGTCATTATTGTGAAAACTGAAGTTTGAAATCATAAATAGTGGTGAAACCTAGAAAATCCCATATTTTCTAGAACATTAAGTAATGTAATATAGTGAGTTATTCTTAGAGTATGTAATAGTGGTGCAACATCCTTTA
The DNA here is from genome assembly GCF_052625555.1 of Lactuca saligna. Taxonomy (NCBI): domain Eukaryota; kingdom Viridiplantae; phylum Streptophyta; class Magnoliopsida; order Asterales; family Asteraceae; genus Lactuca; species Lactuca saligna. Next base: position 207,241,184 of record NC_136419.1, on the reverse strand, counting down.
GTATTAGATACTTATTTACTTCGGGATATTACTTCATCTTTCTTTTAGTATTTTAGTGCGGTTATAGTGTCTTTCTTAGTATATTCCCAATAGTGTGAGTAATAGCGAATCCCCATGACCTTCCCAGTCATGCATAGTGTAGTAGAGTAATAGCATCCCTGGGCCTGAGCGGCTCGGACTGAAGTTATCAGTCGGGATGTAATAGCGTCTGCCCCGTATAGATCTATACATATAGTGTCGTCTTCCTGTCGGAAAACTTCGGGCATAGTGAATAGCGTATAGAGTATCCCGTAGTGGATTAGTGAGTTATCTCATGATTAGTGCATTCTCTTGTATTATAGTGTAGTAATCTTTCGTATAACTTGTATTGTATTCTCTTATTAGTGTATTGCTTCATAGTATAGAGAATTATAGTAGTGTAGAGTAATAGTGGAAACTAGGGATAGAGTCCTTAACTATACCCATTATAGTTAATTTAGTGTATGTGGTTCTAGTCAAGTAGTGATTCAGGTAATTAATGAATTAAGAAGTACTCATAATCTGTACTAATATACGAGATATATAATTAAGAAATCAATGACAGTCGGATGGATAACTACTACCCTAAGTCCACAATCAAACAAGAAACAGGAAGTAAGGCGAGCTATCGGTCCTAAGTCTTTCAAATCTTACTTATATAAATATATTAGTATGATTACATTCATATAAAGAGTTTTATTTAACAAAAGTATTGTACGAAAGGAACATTTAAAACTTGTTTGTTAATCCAAGATAGTTTTGAAAACGATTGATTTATTTATAAAGCATAGTGATAAATCACATGTGATTTGAACTACAGATTGTGAATCACATGTGATTAACTCTGAAATCTGAAAAATAGTCTTGTATAACTTTTCATAAACAATTATATTCAACTTGTATCTCCCCCCTAAAACATATAAAACATTTGAAAAGTTCATTTAAGGGGTATGAACTCACCTGAAATCGCGGAAATCGGGTGAATCGGGTAAATCGGGTAAAAGTGTCGATTGAGCGTTTGGTACCCAATAACCTCTTGAGCACCTCCTAGGACCCTAATGTCCTATGAAATATGTATTTTACAAGAAGTTAATCATCTTATGCCTTTCATTATAGTATTTGGACATTCTAGCATCGTTTTCGGGGTTTTAAGGCTTAGAAGGGGTTCCCGGGAGTGGTACAAAGTCATGAATGATTTACGGGAGGGTCCACAAGCTCACTCCCTTGGAGTTTATGGCCCAAAATCCATCCTTTGGGAGTTTACGGCCGTAAACCCCCTAGGTTTGGCCGTAAACTCTTGTGGCACTCCAAAGTGTATGTTTAAGGTCTTATTTCACTTCCTTGATTTAGTGGTATGTGTCTTGGACCATTTTAAGGGATTAAACATCATAATTTGTGACATTTTTGGGGAGTTTACGGCGAACACTTGTTCTTGGGCCGTAAACTCTTGTAAACCCTTCAAGATGTATGTTTTATTGGTACAACAAAGTCTCATACACCTTAGATAAATCCTAGAAGGTCCTATAGTGAGTTTGGGACAATTTGGCATACATTTTTGGGGAGTTTACGGCCCAAGAATATCCTTGGCCGTAAACTCTTCATTTTGTGCTCAAATGTGAAGTTTAATGGTACAACACACTTCCAAAGGCCTTAGCTAAAATCCTTACATGCATATGAGGGGTTTTGGGACTTGTTTGACATAAAAATATGGGTGTTTACGGCCCAAGCTTAGCCTTGGCCGTAAACTCCTCTTTTTGCCATCAAATGATGTTGTTTGATGCATTTAAGCCTTCCTTGTTGTCAAGTCTAAATTGCCAAACACCCTAGATGAGTTTTTGGGACCTTAAACAAGTGTTTTTGGGGTGTTTGATGTGTTTACGGCCTAAGCACATGCTTGGGCTGTAAACTCCTTTTTATATGTCAAATCCTTGTGTTTTAGTGTCCAAAGTCCCCTAGGTTTATGCCTTAACTAGTCTATAAGCTTAAAAGAAGGAGAAACAAGGCTTTTGGCATGATTTTGGGTGTTTGCGACCTAAGGAGCTTCTTAGGCTGTAAACTCCTTTATGGTCCTTGATTTTCATGATTTTGGACTCTAAAAGCAGTAAAGTATGATTATATTAAGTTAGGGGATGAATCCTTACGTTTGGAAGTCAGAAATTCGCGGATTTGGAGTCGATTTCGGGTCTAGAGAGAGAAAGTAGTGAGAGAGAGGTGTAATTGTGGTAAAAGAGTCCAATTGAAGTGTTCAAGTGTTTTTATATGTCTTGGGTATTGTACCCGATACACGGCTACCCGATGCTAAAGTTTAACGGGGTTAAAACTTTTTACCCGGGTGAAGTGGTTGTAACGGTAATACAACTCTATTAGAATAAACTAGATCAACACGTATGAGTTATATTACTTATAATGCTATTAGGACATGCATATAATTAGATATTCGGATATTAACGATTCCAAATATTACATAAAATAACGTACGTTAACGTATTCCGTTAGTGAAAATGGGATTTGTAACGGGAATAGATTTAGGGTTGTCACATCATCCCCCCGTTAGGGGAATTTCGTCCCGAAATTTTAGAATTCATACATATAAGAGTTACAGTACAACTACGTGAAGAGATGGGGGTATTTGAGTTTCATTTGGTCTTCGCGTTCCCATGTGAATTCCGGTCCTCGTTTGGCGTTCCACCAAACTTTCATAATTGGGATACGACTTTGCTTCGTTCGTTTTACTTCTCGATCCATGATTTCCACGGGTTCTTCCACGAAGTTGAGGCTCTCATTGACCTCGATCTCGTCAAGGGGAATCACGAGTGTACCGTCTGATAGGCATTTCTTCAAGTTAGAGACGTGAAAGGTAGGGTGTATGTTGCTTAGTTCGCGAGGTAGGTTGAGTTTATAAGCTACGGGGCCGATTCTAGCGAGAATATCAAAAGGCCCTATGTACCTTGGGTTCAACTTTCCACGCTTTCCAAAGCGTATCGTGCCCTTCCAGGGTGAGACCTTCAACATGACTCGATCTCCCACCTGGAATTCCAAGGGTTTTCTTCGTTTATCGGCATAGCTTTTCTGTCGATCCCTAGCGGCTTTAAGTCGTTCGCGTATCTGCACAATCTTCTCGGTCGTTTCTCGAATGATCTCCGGACCAGTGAGAGAGCTGTCAGGAACTCTTCCTTTAGCTAGTTGAGTGTCACCCACCTCAGCCCAGCACAGAGGGGATCTACACTTGCGGCCGTAGAGGGGTTCTAATGGGGCTGCCTTGATGCTCGTATGATAACTATTATTATAAGAAAATTCCACAAGAGGTAGGTGTGTGTCCCATGACTTATCGAAGTCAATTACACAAGCTTGCAGCATATCCTCTAAGGTTTGAATCGTCCTCTCACTCTGTCCGTCGGTCTGCGGATGGTAGGCTGTACTCATGTCCAGCCTCGTCCCTAGTGCTTCTTGCAACGATTGCCAGAACCTAGAGGTGAATCTACTATCTCTGTCTAAGATAATAGAGATAGGGACGCCATGTAGTCGTACTATTTCTTTAATGTATGTTTTAGTGAGTTTCTCCATCTTGTCTGTTTCCTTGATGGGTAGGAAATGTGCAGACTTAGTTAACCTATCGACAATGACCCAAATAGTATCTAATCCACCCGTTGTCTTGGGAAGTTTGGTTATAAAGTCCATTGTGATCCGCTCCCACTTCCATTCTGGTATCTCAGGTTGTTGGAGAAGTCCTGATGGCTTCTGATATTCAACCTTGACTTTCGCACAAGTGAGGCACTTACTCACAAATGTGGCGATCTCCGCTTTCGTGTTTGGCCACCAGTATAGCTTTTTGAGATCCAGATACATCTTATCTGAACCCGGGTGGATGGAGTAGCGAGTGTTATGCGCTTCCCTCACAACCAAATCTCTAAAACCTCCATGGCGTGGAGTCCAGATTCGGTCCATGAAGTAGTAGACTCCGTCACCCTTTACCTCCAAATTTTTATCCATTCCACGTAGAGATTCTCCCAACACGTTCTCGGGCTTTAAGGCTTCCAGCTGAGCCTCTTTGATCTGCGTGGAGAGATGCGAATGAATAGTCATCGTCAACGACTTGGACTTTCGACCAGTATACTCCTTCCTGCTCAGTGCATCTGCTACTACATTGGCTTTTCCCGGGTGATATCTAATTTCACAGTCGTAATCGTTAAGTAGCTCGACCCATCAACGTTGCCTCATGTTGAGTTCTTTTTGGTTCATTATGTGTTGGAGGCTTTTATGATCAGTGTATACCACACTCTTCGTCCCATATAAGTAGTGTCTCCAGATTTTTAGTGCAAAAACAACCGCTCCTAACTCGAGGTCGTGCGTAGTGTAGTTCGCCTCATGGTTCTTTAGCTGTCTCGAGGCATATGCGATAACCTTACCCCGTTGCATCAAGACACAACCGAGCCGCTGGTTGGATGCATCACAGTATACAACAAAATCTTCTATCCCTTCAGGAAGGGATAATACTGGTGCGGTGCATAGGGCTCGCTTCAGGGTTTGGAATGCCTTCTCCTGTCTTTCCTCCCAGTCGAACGGTACTCCTTTCTGTGTCAACATAGTGAGAGGTTTCGCAATCCGAGAAAAGTTTTGAATGAATCTACGGTAGTAGCCAGCGAGGCCTAGAAATTGACGAATTTTCGTAGGCGTCTTCGGTGCTGACCAGTTCTCAATAGCTTTAATCTTGGAGGGATCCACATGAATTCCTTCTTCACTAACCACGTGACCTAAGAATTCGACTCTTCGGATCCAGAACTCGCACTTAGAGAACTTCGCATATAACTTTTCGGATCGCAACGTTTCCAAGACTTGTCGTAGGTGATCCTTGTGTTCTTCCTCGTTCCGAGAGTGAACGAGGATATCGTCAATGAAGACGATGACGAACTGATCCAGGTATGGACGACACACTCTATTCATCAAGTCCATGAATACTGCGGGGGCGTTGGTCAGTCCAAAGGGCATCACTACGAACTCAAAGTGTCCGTAGCGGGTTCGGAAAGCTGTCTTCGGAACATCTTCCTCGAGTACCCGTAACTGATGATACCCAGATCTAAGGTCAATCTTGGAGAAGTAACTTGCTCCTTGTAGTTGATCAAACAGATCGTCGATACGAGGGAGAGGGTAGCGATTTTTAACCGTGAGTTTATTGAGTTCTCTATAATCGATGCACATCAGAAACGATCCGTCTTTCTTTTTCACGAACAAGACCGGAGCTCCCCAAGGTGAGAAACTCGGTCTTATAAAGCCCTTGCTGAGCAGTTCGTTGAGTTGACCAGACAGTTCTTGCATTTCGGCGGGCGCTAAACGGTAGGGCGACTTAGCTACGGGGGTAGCTCCTGGAATTAGGTCGATTCTGAACTCAATCTGACGTTTGGGAGGTAGGCCGGGAAGATCCTCCGAAAAGACGTCAGGGAAATCGCATACTACGGGAATATCTTTTGGATCTTTTGATTTCTGGTTAGTGTCAACGACATGGGCAAGAAAGGCGCGATATTCCTTGCGTAAGTATTTCTGAGCCTGAACACTGGAGATGATACGAAGGCTCGTACTCGGCTTATCTCCATATATCAAGAGGGTTTCGTGATTCGGAAGGTTCAGACGAATGGCTTTGCCAGAACATAGGATATCGGCGCAATGGAGACTCAACCAATCCATACCAACAATGACATCGAAATTTTTGATTGAGACTGGCATAAGATCGATTGGAAATGAGTGATCGTCTACCCTAAGAGTGCACCCTATGTAGATTTCGCTAGAGCTTTCTATTTTCCCATTAGCCATTTCTACGACGAATGTTTCTTTTAGTGGTTGAGGGGTTTGTTTGAGTAAGTGTTTAAAGTTATGATTTACGAAGCTTCTTTCTGCACCACTATCAAATAAGACACAGGCATAGGAGTTGTTGAGAAGAAACGTACTCGTGACTACTGTGGGGTCTGCTACCGCTTCATTGTGACCGATAGCGAGTAGCCTTCCAGTTCCTCCAGCATTTGTGTTCTTTGGATAGTTTCCCTTAAAATGACCCGCCTCTCCACAGCCATAACAAGTTGGGGTCACTCCCGTACCAGGAACCTGCGTGATAGGTTTGGGAGGGGCCTTACAAAATCTGACAGTATGGCCTTTTCGACCGCAGTTGGAACACTGCAGTTCACGGCACGGGCCGTTGTGGTGGAAAGGGCACTTGGGACACTTGGGCAAGTTTCCACTGTAAGCTTTTGGCGGGGCTGGAGCAGCTGGAGTAGTCGGGGTGGTGGCAGCATGGACCGCCACAATTTGTTGGTCCCTTGAGGAGGTTTGAGTTTTCTTGCCTTTCATTTTATCCCATCGCTTCCTCTTTCTGTCAGATGAAGCGGGCGGTGTAGTGGTTGTTGTGGTTGCTGTCGCCGGAGTGGAGGGGATTTCGTGGTTGATTAGACTCTGGGCCAATTCCTTGGCGCTATCAAAAGTTGTAGGGCGTGAAGCTAGAACATTTCCTTGATACGGGGACACTAAACCCCAGATGTACCGTTCAATCTTCTTGTTCTCTGTAGGGATCATATTGGGGCACATAGCTGCCAAGTCGCAAAACCTGGCCGTATAAGCTGTTATATCGGTCCCCTTCATCTTGAGGTTCCAGAGTTCTTCCTCAAGTTTCTGGATTTCACCCCAAGGGCAGTACTCTCCTCTCATGAGGTCCTTCAGAGTGTCCCAGCCCATAGCATTGGCTGTGACCAAGGAAAGTGAACTAACATGGCCGTTCCACCATGTCAAGGCCCTGTTGGTAAGGGTAGTGGTAGCGAACTTGATTTTGCTCTCCTCGAGGCAAGAGCACATCTCGAACAGAGCTTCGGTTCTTTCGAACCATCGAGATAATGTCAGAATTCCCCCAGTACCATCGAAGAAGGTGGGTTTACAGTTCATGAAATCCTTATAAGTACATCCCTGCACTCGATGATGGACTTCACCGAACCTGGAGTTACCACTGCTCGCATCCCCAGAATTCATCTGAGCCATGGCTGCTGTCACGGCCGCAGTTACCCCTGTTTGAAATAACACCGGATCGATCTGTGGAGGAGGGGGTGGTGGAGTAGGGTTTTGAGTTGCAGGTCTTCCTCTGGCGGGACGCTTTCGTGGAGGCATCCTTTACTGGAAGAAGTATAGAAATGATAGCAATAGTAAGGGCCTATTGCGAATATAAATAGAGTGTTTCGTGGACTAAATCAACATAACCCAAGATCAAGATGAGAGTTATAGCAATAGAGAAATCAACTGCCAATATATTGGTATCCATGATGCAACACAAGTTCATGAAAATTTGACCTAGGAATAGGTCTTTCATCATACCATAGAGAAAAGGTTTGGCAGTTTAGAGGTTTGACTAGAGTACTTTCAAGTTAGGAATGTTTACAGATAATAGATCTACGGAACATAGAGTGGATAGGTTAATCCATTAAACAAAAGATAGAGGTAACTAGACGTCTTTTACTGGCGACGGTTACTTGTCGGGTGAATCCTCAGTTCTGCTAGCTGACGCATAACTTCTTGAAGGTGTCGATCATGAATCCCTTGGCGTGCACGGAGTTCTCTAACTTCAGCTCGGGATGCAGCCCGCTGGTGCTGCAGAGCCTCGTTAGTCCTCCTTGTCATGTCCATGGCTTCTTGGAGTTGGCGGATGCGAACTGTGTTGAGATTTGAGTTGGCATCCACTTCCACAACTCGACCTATTGCAGCTTGACCTTGCTCGACATTCTTGGCAATCCTTCGGATCATGATGGGCAGAACCTGATCCGCTGATCCACCTTCATTTATGTTGTAGAATCTTCGGTCTCCATTGTATGGCGTGAGCTGACCCTACTCTTCGCTCCATCTATGCAAGGATATGGCCCACATAGGAGTGGGGCCCTGAAATGTCGGACGGGGGTTGGGGTTTGGGACTCCAGGGGGTAGGTTATTAACTTCTGGCTCGGAGTCGGAGTTATCCGGAAAGCCTTCTATTCGGTGGTCATCCAAGGGGATTGGGTGATCATCGTCCGACTCTTCACTGAGCCATCCCCCATTACCCTGGTTTGGGTAGTACGGGTCGTCAGGAGGGTGGAAGCCAGCCATGGTATCTATGCGAGAAAAGGGGAAAAGAAGGTTATTAGGCGTACTAACCTAAATTACTTATAAGATGGTCGTCACGAGTTGGACCAATACTTGCATAATGCATACTAATTACATATGATTGGGGCAGGATAGTCCGTCGAATAAGTGACCCTAACTCTAAATCCACAACCAAACAAGGAACAGGAAATAAAGCAAAGATCACAGATTCTAAGTCTATAACGCCCTAGTCACATGTAACCGGAAAGTATCCATTTAGCAACTATTGCCCCATCAGTAACGACCCTTTTTAGTTCTCACAGATGTATGTTTTTAGAGGTACAGAATACTCCTATAGTATTCTAGTGTTAATCGTTATTGTGGTAGTGTTGGTAAGTTTTAGACTTGTTGCAATACCACAACCAAACTTAGGCACATGCTAGTCACTCCCAGGAAAACGTAGTTGATCAGGCTACATCCCCCTAAATGTGACTATATGTCTCTAAGCTCAATTGTGCTATCCGACAATCTTAATACTTTTGTTTGGTTCTAGGACGATACTGACTTCTGTGTTTTATAGTGATGTGTGTATATATATACTTAGTTAAATCTTTTAGATACTTAACAGTATATATTCTTGGTCAGAGTGTTTTAGTCCCGAAGTGTTTATAGTTCGTATATCATTTATAGGTTGATATACTTGATTCACTATAAACAATGCTCTGATACCAATCTGTCACACCCCAAAACCGATAACGGCGGAATACGTTTCGGGGTGGATGACGTAGTGTACAGTATCATCACAATTGTATAATAGTAAAAGCAAGAATCATACAACCATTTCATTCATATAGTAAGTGTATTTACAAGTGTGTTTTGTAATGTTTGACAAACACCAAAAGTAAACAAAAATAAGAGATGGGTCTTGTATCCTCCATCTTCTCCAAAAATGTTGCTGCTGTACCTGTCTATCTTTGACCTGAAGATACAAGTTATTTTGAAAAGAATATCAGCATAAAGCTGGTGAGTTCATAAGAGTTTAGTGTGAGTACTTGTATAAAAAGCATTAGAGTCATTATTGTGAAAACTGAAGTTTGAAATCATAAATAGTGGTGAAACCTAGAAAATCCCATATTTTCCAGAACATTAAGTAATGTAATATAGTGAGTTATTCTTAGAGTATGTAATAGTGGTGCAGCATCCTTTAGTATTAGATACTTATTTACTTCGGGATATTACTTCATCTTTCTTTTAGTATTTTAGTGCGGTTATAGTGTCTTTCTTAGTATATTCCCAATAGTGTGAGTAATAGCGAATCCCCATGACCTTCCCAGTCATGCATAGTGTAGTAGAGTAACAGCATCCCTGGGCCTGAGCGGCTCGGACTGAAGTTATCAGTCGGGATGTAATAGCGTCTGCCCCGTATAGATCTATACATATAGTGCCGTCTTCCTGTCGGAAAACTTCGGGCATAGTGAATAGCGTATAGAGTATCCCGTAGTGGATTAGTGAGTTATCTCATGATTAGTGCATTCTCTTGTATTATAGTGTAGTAATCTTTCGTATAACTTGTATTGTATTCTCTTATTAGTGTATTGCTTCATAGTATAGGGAATTATAGTAGTGTAGAGTAATAGTGGAAACTAGGGATAGAGTCCTTAACTATACCCATTATAGTTAATTTAGTGTATGTGGTTCTAGTCAAGTAGTGATTCAGGTAATTAATGAATTAAGAAGTACTCATAATCTGTACTAATATACGAGATATATAATTAAGAAATCAATGACAGTCGGATGGATAACTACTACCCTAAGTCCACAATCAAACAAGAAACAGGAAGTAAGGCGAGCTATCGGTCCTAAGTCTTTCAAATCTTACTTATATAAATATATTAGTATGATTACATTCTTATAAAGATTTTTATTTAACAAAAGTATTGTACGAAAGGAACATTTAAAACTTGTTTGTTAATCCAAGATAGTTTTGAAAACGATTGATTTATTTATAAAGCATAGTGATAAATCACATGTGATTTGAACTACAGATTGTGAATCACATGTGATTAACTCTGAAATCTGAAAAATAGTCTTGTATAACTTTTCATAAACAATTATATTCAACTTGTATCTCCCCCCTAAAACATATAAAACATTTGAAAGGTTCATTTAAGGGGTATGAACTCACCTGAAATCGCGGAAATCGGGTGAATCGGGTAAATCGGGTAAAAGTGTCGATTGAGTGTTTGGTACCCAATAACCTCTTGAGCACCTCCTAGGACCCTAATGTCCTATGAAATATGTATTTTACAAGAAGTTAATCATCTTATGCCTTTCATTATAGTATTTGGACATTCTAGCATCGTTTTCGGGGTTTTAAGGCTTAGAAGGGGTTCCCGGGAGTGGTACAAAGTCATGAATGATTTACGGGAGGGTCCACAAGCTCACTCCCTTGGAGTTTATGGCCCAAAAGCCATCCTTTGGGAGTTTACGGCCGTAAACCCCCTAGGTTTGGCTGTAAACTCTTGTGGCACTCCAAAGTGTATGTTTAAGGTCTTATTTCACTTCCTTGATTTAGTGGTATGTGTCTTGGACCATTTTAAGGGATTAAACATCATAATTTGTGACATTTTTGGGGAGTTTACAGCCAAGACTTGTTCTTGGGCCGTAAACTCTTGTAAACCCTTCAAGATGTATGTTTTATTGGTACAACAAAGTCTCATACACCTTAGATAAATCCTAGAAGGTCCTATAGTTAGTTTGGGACAATTTGGCATACATTTTTGGGGAGTTTACGGCCCAAGAATATCCTTGGCCGTAAACTCTTCATTTTGTGCTCAAATGTGAAGTTTAATGGTACAACACACTTCCAAAGGCCTTAGCTAAAATCCTTACATGCATATGAGGGGTTTTGGGACTTGTTTGACATAAAAATATGGGTGTTTACGGCCCAAGCTTAGCCTTGGCCATAAACTCCTCTTTTTGCCATCAAATGATGTTGTTTGATGCATTTAAGCCTTCCTTGTTGTCAAGTCTAAATTGCCAAACACCCTAGATGAGTTTTTGGGACCTTAAACAAGTGTTTTTGGGGTGTTTGAGGTGTTTACGGCCTAAGCACATGCTTGGGCCGTAAACTCCTTTTTATATGTCAAATCCTTGTGTTTTAGTGTCCAAAGTCCCCTAGGTTTATGCCTTAACTAGTCTATAAGCTTAAAAGAAGGAGAAACAAGGCTTTTGGTATGATTTTGGGGGTTTGCGGCCTAAGGAGCTTCTTAGGCTGTAAACTCCTTTATGGTCCTTTATTTTCATGATTTTGGACTCTAAAAGCAGTAAAGTATGATTAGATTAAGTTAGGGGATGAATCCTTACGTTTGGAAGTCGGAAATTCGCGGATTTGGAGTCGATTTCGGGTCTAGAGAGAGAAAGTAGTGAGAGAGAGGTGTAATTGTGGTAAAAGAGTCCAATTGAAGTGTTCAAGTGTTTTTATATGTCTCGGGTATTGTACCCGATACACGGCTACCCGATGCTAAAGTTTAACGGGGTTAAAACTTTTTACCCGGGTGAAGTGGTTGTAACGGTAATACAACTCTATTAGATTAAACTAGATCAACACGTATGAGTTATATTAATTATAATGCTATTAGGACATGCATATAATTAGATATTCGGATATTAACGATTCCAAATATTACATAAAATAACGTACATTAACGTATTCCGTTAGTGAAAATGGGATTTGTAACGGGAATAGATTTAGGGTTGTCACATGTTCTACCTGGACTGTTACTGAAAAGACTCATTTATCTACTAAGTTATGCTTGTAGTTTAAAAACAGAGTTTTGTATAACTATAAAGTAACATAACTTTAAACGAGTTTTGAAATGTTTTGACAACTTATAAATAACATAAGTAACATAGGGACACATATTGACATGAATATAGTGTTTATAAACAACTATATGAAAGGAAACACCTTCCAGGACTAGGAAACACCTTGGCTAGGTGTTGGAATCACATGTGATTCAACCAAGGAAGTGAAATGGTACTAGTTGGTGTTTACGGTTTTGTAACCAACTCCACTTTAGTTTACAGTTGTAAACCCATGAGTTTACGGTCATAAACTCATGGTACTTTGACCATTTGGTGGTTTGAAGTCCTAAAAGTCATTTTGAAGCATCCTAACTTCAATTCTTAGCCTTAGGAAGTGATTAGGGGAACATATCACCCCTTTATAGGGTTTACGTTTTTTGAACCATATGTCCTTGGGTTTACGGTAGTACACCCAAATGGTTCATGGTCAAATGATGTTTTCAAGTCTTAAACACTTCCGGGTAAAGGTCTAGGCTAGTTTCTAAGCTAAAGGAAAAAGTTATGGGGCATTATAACCTTCATTGGGGTGTTTACGGTTTTAGGAGCTCCGAAAACCGTAAACACATAAACATGGGATATTTTTGTGGTTTTCTTGTGCTAAAAACATCAAAGTAAGGTTCTAGGAAGGTTCTAGGTTTGTTTCCATGGTTTGGCAAGAGTTTAGGGGCACTTTGGCAACCTTTTTAGGGTTTACGGTCCAAGAAGATTCTTGGGCTGTAAACACCTTTGATTATGGCTTTCTTGCGTGTTTTCTTGGTGTTCGTAAGGTTTAAACATGTCAAGGGTTGATTCTAATCTTGTTTCAAAGGTCTAAAGGGCCATTGGGCACAATTTGGCCTCATCTTTAGTGTTCACGGTCCAAGAAGATCTTGGGCCGTGAACACCTTTTCTTTGCGGTTTTTGGATGATTTCATGAAGTTTATCACTTGATGTAAGCATATTAGGGTTAGAAACACTTACAAGTTGAAGATCAAGAAGGAAAATCCAGATGGTACTTGAGAGGATTTTAGTTTGGATTTTGGAATTGTGAAAAAGTGAGAAAAATAACCAAGTCTCACTTATATAGTCATTATGGTTTACGGTCCAAATAACAATTGGGTCGTAAAATCAAACTCTTAGAGTTTCAGCAACCTAATTAATGCATAATAAACACTAGGGCATCCTCTCTCCAATTATCTCTTGAAGTACTAACTTTAAACCACACAAACTTATTCCAAAAAGCTTGAAAGTTATCAGAAACAATTTTGACTTCTGTTGAAGTGGATGGTTGTACAAAATGGATATTTTTCGGTTGTCACAACTTCCGTGTCAATATTTATTCAAATGCTTTCATCGTGCTTTCATTGGAGTCTATCTGAAACCCCATCTAGTCAAGTTATTGGACTATAGTAATCTAACTCCGAAATCATTTCCATGTCTCTTTCAATGGTTGGATCATGTTATCCACCAACCAATAATACCCTAGTTTGGACGATAAACGTTTTGAGACTATTCTATTAATTTACTTCTAATCTGTACTAAGACTGCATCATAGGGATGTAGGTCAAACCTTCAAGAACATACTTCTACTCTTTACATGAACGATCGAACTACGTCTAGGTTCAACCATAATCGCTCACAAATTCATTTTCTTTCCGTATAATAGAATCATGTCGGTGAAGAAAAATGATCAACCCATCAACCAAACACCAACTCTTCAAATTGATGCAGCTACCTTTCAAGTTGCAGTCTCGGCTATCGTGTCAGCTATTCTGACCCACCTTAACGCTAACAACGCGAATGCTAGTGGGATTGTTAACAATAATTCCAATCCAAGTAACAATCAAGTACCTCAATGAGTAAAAAACTACCACGACACCCCGAATCCCAAGCCCAAGAATAATAAATGAAAGTTCTGGACTAAAGCTAAAGGCAAATCACCCCAAGGGGTGAGCAAAAGACAACAACCTACGGCAACATTCGTAGCCACGACATATGTACCTCCTACTACCATCACTTCTGGTATCCCAATTGTCCCTACACCAGCTAGGCAGTATGTCGGAAACCTACCGAAATGCAATTAGTGCAGCTTCCATCATCTGGGTAGTTGTTGTCCGTTACACTGCTTTAAATGCGACAAGAACGGACTTACTACCAATTGTTGCAAGACTCGGATCCAACACATTACTTCAACCACCAATGCCGAAATATCTCGAATATGCCATCTATGTGGCGTAATGGGACACTTCGAGAGGGACTGTCCAATAGAGAAGAACGACGACAAATCCGGAGGAGTTTGACCGCATAATGGAAAGAGGCAACGAAGGACCCTACTATAGTATAGGTTCACTTCCAATCGCCAGTATTATGTATGTTTTTAAATCATGTTTAAAACTAGTGCAACTCAAGTATTATCTTTTGCAAGATCCCGTCAGTTAAGGGATCCTCGTGCTGCGTATACTTGCCTTTTGTAGTATACTTTGTTCGCAATAGTATTCCTGTAGTTACTCTAAAGTATTGTAACTCTGTTAAAAGTTGCACTGTTGTGTTTTTTCTGTAACGCCTTTATGTTCAAATCTAATGTCTTTTACTTCTAAGTAAATCCGAGATTATCATACAACTTGAGTCAATTTGATCCGCAAAATACTAGTTTCGTGCGTACGTCTCCTTCTCCGAAAACGTCTTTCTAGCGAAGCCATCATTCCAGAACATTGAAGTACTCATGCATAGAATGCCTCATGTTTCTTATCCCTTCCGAAGAAAAACTCAGCAACCCTCCCCAATGTACCACTTGTACAGTACGTCACGTTCAATCCAAAGACCCATAAAGTTGATCTATCCTTGAAGAATGTATACATAGGGGTGGTATATAATCAAGGTGCTACAAGTTTAGAATTAATGATTTCACTTTAACTTCTTTTCGTCGTTCGGATGTGGGCTTATAGAAGAATCATTTATTCGACTACCTTTTGAATCTTAATTATATATGACTCGTATACGCGAAAATGTGACTGGTGAACCAGGTATGATTTCTGATATGAACTTTTGGATGGAGACTGCCTAAGACTACGAGTGATCGTGTTGCCATGCGAAGAAACTTAGAAGTACCTATCCTTTTTTCCTTAATTCGGGAGGAATCATACTTTCTTTTAGATCTTGAAGACATCTAATCAACCACAAGGTTTTGATGTCATAATCAGTATGAATTGGTTGAGTCTACATCAAGCCGATATCAAGCGCTTTGGGAAAGCAGTTCATCTTAACCTCCCTATCAAAGAACCTCTTGTTATTTACGAAGACAGATCAAGTAGAAACCTTCGCATCATTTCGTGTATTGAAGATCAAAAGCGCTTACGAAAGGAATATCACAGATTCCTTGCACACATCGTCGATGCGAGGCAAGGAGCGTAGGACATTCAGAGCATCCCAAAAGTACGCGACTTTCCCGACACCTTTCCAGAAGAACTACCAGGATTACCACCACAACGTTAATTCGAGTTCAGGATCGAACTAGTTTCAAGGGATACCCTAGTAGCCAAATCACATTATCATCTAGCTCCAATTAAGATACAGGAACTTCCCAGATAGCTTAACGAACTCGTCAGAAGAGGATTCTTTAGGCCAAGTTTCTCACCTTGATGAGCATCGGACTTGTCTGTAAACAAGAAAGAGCGTTCCAAACGCTAAAGTAAGCCTGGTGCACCGTACTAATATTATCCCTCTAAAAAGGATAGAAGATTTCGTGGTGAAATGTGTTCTTATGCAAGAGGAAAGGTCAATGCCTATACAACACATGATCTTGAGTCAGGAGCAGCGGTAATTGCTCTGAAGGTCTGGAGACACTACTTGTAGGGTACAAGGTGTACTATTTTCATAAACCACAAAAACATTCAACATACATTCGACCAAGAACAGTTATCATACCAGTGAAGTCAAAACGAAAGTAGCAAAGTCGTATCCCGATAGTGAAAGATTCGCTGGAATGCCAAGTGAGGACCTCAGTTCACTTAAGAACACGAGAAGCAAATAAAACTTCTATCTATAGCATGATTATCAATTCTGCTTAAACTCTAATTTCGGGATGAAATTCTCTCTAATGGGGGGATGATGTGACAACCTAATATTTCGAGACAGTGTAATGTAACACCAGTCAAATTTAGGTCAAAATATAACTTTCCTAAAATCTTATTTGGGTTAAATAAAGTGGTAGGAATCTTAACAAGGTTTTCATACATATAAAGAACACTGAAATTCGAGTTATAACGAAGAAGTTATAACCATTCTAAGATTCTCGACAAAACGTACAACACTGATTAAACGAAAAACACGAAGTTTCAATACAATATTTTTTAACCTTAAGTATCTAAATGAAAGTTGTAGATAACATTAAACCGTAATCATACATAAAAAACCGTCCAAATCTGACTTCGTATGAGGAAGTTATGATTTTTCCAAGATCCGGATATAACAGTAGACAGCTAAAAACTCAAAATAGAGATCGAGAGACTTTTGTCCAAAACAACCTAAATAAGAATCGAAGGTCTCAACAATAGTAGTGCAATGGTGAAAAGTCTGATGAAAACGAACATCAGATGATGGAGTTATGGAATTTAAACGGTCTTTTCTATTTCTGACTGTTAAAAATAAATATTTAAAAATAAAATCAAAATTAGCCGAAGAAGTCTAAACGAGAGTTGTAGAGTATATTCTCACCTATGTGTGAATATTAAGAACGTCGAAAATGGAGCTCGTATGCGAAAGTTACGGATTTTACAAGTTCGAGACCTGAAATCCGAGGCTGTCAGGCTTGCCACGACATGGCACAGTTGGCCACGATGTGCCAACATGACTGATGGCGTCTTGTCAATGGAAGGGGATAGGATTTTGGAAGAGGATAAGATTGCTCCCCACGACATGGCCATCCCTTGCCACAACGTGGCACCCAAAAATGAAGGCTATAAATAGAACTCAAGGGTTCCGGATTTCATTGCTCACTTCTCTTCTTTCTCGCGTCGAAGCTCTGTGTTTAAGCTCCCGAAGCCATCCCAAACCCCCGATTTTCAAACACAAGTTCCAAAGGAAGGTTCTACACTCCCAAGATTCCCGAGAATCCCGAGAAAATCAACTCTTCCAAGTCGAAGTTCTGCTCGATTATCATCTAGCTTTATCCCAATCAATCACGTGAGTTCATACCCTTAATTAACCTTTTAAATGTTTTTAGATGTTTATAAATGATTTATGGGGGGGGGGGATACAAGATGAATCATTTTTAGTTATTATATCAATCACATGTGATTAATAACTAGAATGCAAATAGATCTACTATACGTTAACTGTTTTACCAAACAGATTTCTTCAAATGACTTTCTTAAACGTTTTTACATGTTTAAAAACTCTTTATCAAACTATCTTACACACTGTAAGTTTCCTTTCAAACTCTGTTACAAAGGTGTTTTCAAGCAAAGGTTTTCCATATACTTAAACTGTCTTATCAAACAAATTACTTTTAATCGATTTATAAACTGACATTAGGTTATCTTTTCTTAGTATTAAACTTTTCAAAGGTTTTACAAAACTTCTTTTACGCTTTTATACTGTCAAATGTATAGTCAAGTATGAATTCTAATATAGGCTGACTCGTATACACGAAATTGTGACCGTTGAACCAAGTATGAATTCTAGTATGAACTTCAGGATGGAGACTGCCCAAGACTACGAGTATCGCATCGTCATGTGAACAAACATAGAATCCAGTATGACTCCTGTGAACAGATCTCTCTACAGTCTAAACGCCTATGCAGATACAAGAACACTCTGGACAAGTTATCAAACTACACAGAAATAGAATTAGAAGACTAGGCTTCTCACCCTGGAGAACTCCGGTCTTATTCTTCCAGAGATCGACGGATTGCATCGTATGTTCCTCGACTATCGGGGACTCCATCCAGATTTTCCAGATAGAAATCGTTGTCTCTGCCTCACATAGATGAATTGGTTGATCTAATGCAAGGAACGAGTTACCTTTCAAGAAATGGATCAAGATCCGAATATCAACTGTAACAACCCGAAGTTGTTCATCGCCAAAACCCGTTCTACCCGAAAAATTCGTCGTTATCAAATTCGTTCCGTATTCACTTTGGGTTAAATTATTTAAACTTATATGTTTATTATAATTTAATGAGTGTCTAAACCACTTAGGAACTCATGTAATTAGCCCAAAATATTTATTTCATAAGTTTTAGAAACATTCCCGCCGGGTGACGGTAACTTAATCGGGTGCGACCAAAAGCCGCGTTTCATGCCTGTATCGGGTAGAATTCCACCGTGTCCAAAACTTAGACACTATTTAAAGTGATCTAAGCACTCATTTGAAACTTTTTCTTCCTCTCTCTACTCTCTCTCTCTAACCTCTCTCCTAAAATCCAAGTTTAAGGGTCCAAATCATCAATTTTAGACTCCAAATCTTTGAGGTACTTCCCATAGCTTGTTATGTAACATCCCTAGCTTTGAAATTCAAGTTCAAAGCATGAATTAGGACCATATTCATGAGTTTACGGCCATGGAGCCATCTTAGGCCGTAACCTCATATAACATGGGTTTTGGAGCACAAAAACCCTTCCTAAACACTATTGGACCTTAGATATGGCTAGATGGCATCATGGAATGGACTTGTAACATTTTAAATTGGGATTTTGAGTCATTTGAAGGAGTTTACGGCCAAGGCATAAGCTTGGGCCGTAAACTCATGTAAATGGGGTTTTTAAGCACTAAACCTGTAACAGCCCGGAATTTCAGGTATTTCTTTAAATTATTTTTGGGGCATATTTAGGAGGGGACTCGGCGAGTTGGTGCCTGACTCGCCGAGTAGGACCACGGTCTTGGACACAGATTCGCGACTGGACTCGGCGAGTTCATTAGGGACTCGGCGAGTCGATGCTGTTCAGCTGAAACCCTAGCCGTTTTGATTCTGGATCGTATATAATGCCTTTAGGGCCGTCATGTCTCGTCTTTTGGCCGATTGAAGATAACCAAAAAGTCTGTGGGCATCTGGAACAAGGGTGAAGGCTAGTGGAAGCTTGAAGAGGTTGTTAGGCAAGGAGAGGCAAGGTGGTGATCAAAGGAGGTTCAAGGGGATCGAGCTCTGAAGGTTGGGGACTCAGGGAACACGTTTTCCAGGTAATCCTCGGATCATTTTCTGTAGTTTTGGCGTTGTATACGAATCTAGGGTTTAGGAAACCCATTTAAGGATTTGATAGATTATAGTGTTGTTACAAGTGTTTAAACCCCTGTAATAGTATATGTGAAGGTCCAGGAAGTCCCATATCTATATATTACGGAATCATGCGAGTTACAGGAGGCAGTTGATTGACTGCATGGCGAGGACTCGCCGAGTCCAATGATCAGACTCGGCGAGTATCTTGAAGATTCACTAGGACTCGCCGAGTTGTTCTTCAGACTCGGCGAGTAGCTTGAAGATCTACTGGAACTCGTCGAGTCGTTCTTTAGACTCGGCGAGTGGAGTCGGGGTGTCTAGACTCGCCGAGTTGCCTTTGCACTCGACGAGTCCGGTCAAGTTGACCGTTGACTTGTATGTAATTTAGTAGGGTCAGTTGTCTTGTTTGATAAGATCATTAATAAAGGTATGTGGTATTATAGGGAGCCTGCAGATTAGCGGATCGAGTGCGAGGGGCTCGAAGGGTTTATAGCTTTCATATTACGAGGTGAGTCTTCTCACTATACTGCACCCGGAAGGGTTTGACTGCGTGGCCGGAAGGTCGTATGTGTTATATTTATGCTATGTCTAGAGAGGTAGATGCTTTATATGTGATGTATGCTTATACGGGCCGGAAGGCGAGACTTTATGTGATAGAAAGAACGGTATGATGTATGATTTATGTGTTATGTGTGATATGTTATATGTGTTATGTTTATTACTATTATGGGCCGGAAGGCAAAATACTATGGGCCGGAAGGCGATATGTTATGGGCCGGAAGGCGATTATGTTACGGGCCGGAAGGCAATGTTATGTGGACCGAAAGGTCCGGGCCGGAAGGCGTATGTGGGTAAGTCGTATACTGGGGAACTCACTAAGCATTTATGCTTACTAGTTGTGTTTATGTTTTTCAGGTACTAGTGATGACCATGGGAAGGCGCCGGCGTGACACGTACACACTGCCATTGTTGAAGATCTTGAGGATTCGTTATTTATATTTTGCAATAAACTTGGAATAAACTCTTTTGTCGAATAATGATGTTTTATTTTAAATGAAAAATTTATTTGAAAATTTGAGCTGTTTCAATTGGTATCAAAGCCTTGGTTTGAGGGATTCGGGTGTACTTTCGGGTGCAACTGAACTCAGACCGTGGATTTGAGGAAAAACCTTTTTAAAATAATAAGGACACAACATTTCATAAATGGTAGGGCGGTAAAACAAGAATGGAGCAGTGTGTACGATCAGCCAGCGCCCGAACGGTAAAGATCCCCAGAATACCTTACAATGTTATGTTATGCATTGAATTATGAATTGTTATGCATGCTAGAAGACTAGGTATACATGGTAGGACTAGAATTGCCTGTTTTGTGATGCCTTAGTCTAGGGAGATTGCTTATATGAGATATTTGGTAGCGTGCAAGTAGATAGTGCATACTAGAGGTAGAGTACTCATTATTCGGGATTTGGGAAGGAAGATTTGGGACGAATACTGATACGGTGTGGTCGGTAGTATTGGGCCCGTACTACCGAAGGCACCGGATCAGTGGGAGACCCAAGTAAGAATCCCTGGAAATCGGAGACTGAGTAGGGCGCGTATCGAGTACAATTGTACTTGGTAGAGTCTCTGATGATTTTATGTTGTATTTCAGAGATATCATGGTCATCACATGCAATGGGGCGAGTTCGAGCAGTGCGAGTGACGAGGAGATTCGTCAGATTATTCAAGAAGAGGTAGCTGCGGTGGTTCGGGCTGAGATCCCGGAGATGTTTGGGTCTATTAAGACCACCCTGATGGAGGAGTTTGAGGAGCGGTACGCCGCACTTACTGAAGCTGCAGTCGCTGCCGCTACCGCAGCTGTGGCTG
Organism: Lactuca saligna; assembly: GCF_052625555.1. Classification (NCBI taxonomy): domain Eukaryota; kingdom Viridiplantae; phylum Streptophyta; class Magnoliopsida; order Asterales; family Asteraceae; genus Lactuca; species Lactuca saligna. The sequence goes on along the minus strand of NC_136419.1, from coordinate 207,220,159 downwards.
TTGCCAGGCCGCAAGGGGGTGATTCGTTGTTATTCAGGGAATTCAGCAACACGAAACCCCCTGAGTTCGATGGGACGCAGGATCCGATTGCGGCTATGAGGTGGATCGCCGACATTGAGGGGTGCTTCTATACTTGCTCATGCCCGGAGCACTTGAGGGTACGGTTCGCCTTGAACCAGCTCCGGCTTGGAGCGAAGGATTGGTGGAAGTTCGTGACGGCGAACTTCACTCAGGCGGAGATTTCAGCGGTAACATGGGAGAGGTTTACGGAGATGTTCAGGGACGAGTACGTTCCCCCGGTGGAGAGGGAGCGATTGATTCAGGAGTTCTTGACCCTTAAGCAGGGTACTGATTCCGTGGCGGTGATCACGCGGAAGTTTCATGAGAGGGCAATGTTCTGCCCCGAGCTGGTATCTACGGAGCAGTCGCGGATGAGCCGGTATTTGGGCGTTTTGAAGAGGGAGATCTAGGAGTTTGTGTCAAACTCCACCTATCGTACTTTCACTGAGCTTCAGGCGAACGCCAGGAAGCGCGAGATCAAGTTGGAGACTCAGGCGAGGGAGGAGGCTGAGTCTCGGCAGGTGGATCGGCGGCCGGCTCAGTCTCAGCCGGCAGCCAAGCGGACTAAGTTCGCTGATTCGAGGATGGGAGGTCCGAAGGGTCGCACTTGCGCGAAGTGCGGCAAGAGTCACGAGGGGGTGTGTCGAGTTGGTGGTTGCTACAAGTGTGGCAAGGAGGGACATATTGCCAGGGATTGCCCTAAGGGGTTTATGGTTTGCTTTCACTGCAACCAAACAGGCCATCGGAAGGCCGAGTGTCCGCAGCTTCGTCAGGTAGCTACACCTACTACCAGGACTACTGAGACCCAACCGGCGAAGGTCGAGGCCCCGAGGGCTCGCGGAAGAGCCTTTCAGCTGACTGCGGAGGAGGTCCGCGCTGCACCCGATGTTGTGGCAGGTATGTTATCACTCACGTATTCACTTAAAGGTCGAAATGTTATGCTTATGTTAATGTATGTGTAGGTACTTTTCTTGTGAACTCTATGCCTGCTCTAGTGTTATTTGATTCGGGTGCGAGTAGATCGTTTGTATCGTTAGACTTTAGTCAGCATATCGGCACTAGTCGTGAGCCGTTAAGTCGACCTTTGAGTGTTTCTATTGCGGCCGAGAGGGTGGTTTGTGCTACGGAGGTCCTTCGGGGATGTGTGCTAGAGATCTTCGGGGTCGCGTTCCCGATTGACCTAGTTCCTATTGCGATGGGGGACGTCTGTGTCATCGTAGGCATGGACTTGTTGAGCCGATTCAGCGATGTCATCGACTGCGAGCGTCAGCTGGTGACTATACGAGACCCTAGTGGGGGAGTTCTTACGGTATACGGTGAGGGTACCCGTTCGGGATCAGCTTTTTGTTCGGTCGCTAGGGCGAGGCAATGCATACAGCGGGGATGTAACGGTTTTGTGGCGTATGTGATGGATACGCGGGAGACTTCCGAGAGGCCGAAGACAGTGGAGGAGGTTCCAGTGGTGCGCGAGTTTCCAGATGTTTTTCCCGAGGATTTGCCGGGAGTACCTCCTGCGAGGCAAGTAGAGTTTGGTATCGACCTAGTTCTAGGGGCTGCGCCTATTGCGAAGGTGCCTTATCGTCTTGCACCTCCAGAGATGCAAGAGTTGTCCTCGCAACTTCAGGAGTTGTTGGGAAAGGGATTTATTCGGCCGAGTAGCTCGCCGTGGGGAGCACCGATTCTGTTCGTCAAGAAGAAGGATGGTTCACACCGGATGTGTATCGATTACCGGGAACTGAACAAGGTGACGGTCAAGAACCGCTATCCGTTACCGAGGATCGATGATCTATTCGATCAGTTACAAGGGGCATCTTGGTTTTCCAAGATTGATTTGAGATCAGGGTACCATCAGGTAAGAGTGCGGGATGAGGACGTCCAGAAGACAGCATTTAGGACGCGGTATGGGCATTACGAGTTCGTGGTGATGCCTTTTGGGCTCACCAATGCCCCAGCAGTGTTCATGGACCTCATGAACAGGGTATGCAGGCCGATGCTGGATCGGTCTGTGATTGTATTTATCGACGACATTCTGGTGTATTCACGGTCTAGAGAGCAGCATGAGGGACATTTGAGGGAGGTCCTTGAGGTGCTGAGGTCGGAGAAGCTATATGCAAAATTCTCCAAATGTGACTTCTGGTTACGAGAGGTCCAATTTCTGGGGCACGTTGTAAATCAAGCAGGGATATTGGTTGATCCGGCCAAGGTGGAAGCAGTGATGAGTTGCGAGGCACCGAAGTCACCTTCTGAGATAAGGAGTTTCCTTGGGTTGGCGGGGTACTATCGGAGGTTCATTAGGGACTTCTCCAAGATCGCGGTGCCGCTCACCAGATTGACCCGGAAGGGTGTTACATTTTCATGGGGACCCGACCAGCAGACTTCCTTCGAGACACTTCGTCAGAGACTGTGCGAAGCCCCAGTATTAGCTCTCCCGGAAGGGATGGAGGACTTTGTCGTATATTGCGACGCATCGATTTCGGGACTGGGTGCAGTGTTGATGCAGAGGGGCCATGTGATAGCCTATGCATCGAGGCAGCTGAAGCCTCACGAGGCGAGGTATCCCACGCATGACTTAGAGTTGGGGGTAGTAGTGTTCGCCCTCAAAATTTGGCGTCACTACCTGTACGGAGTTCGTTGTACCATATATACGGACCATAAGAGTTTGAAGTATTTGATGGATCAACCCAACCTAAATATGCGTCAGAGGAGATGGTTAGACGTGGTTAAGGATTATGACTGTGAGATCCTATACCACCCAGGCAAGGCTAATGTGGTAGCCGATGCATTGAGTCGTAGGGCGGAGAGCACTCCATTGCGGGACGTATGTTTGAGATTGACGGTGATGACTCCGGTATTAGATGCCATTCGTGGGGCACAGGCCGAGGTTGTGAAATCTGGGATGCAGAAACAGGAGCGGGTCGTTGGGTTGATTTCAGAGTTCGTTATGGATGGACGGAGACTTCTGATGTTTCAGGGTCGGATCTGGGTACCATTCGTGGGCGGTACGCGTGTTACTTTGATGGAGGAGGCACACAGATCGAAATTCTCGATCCATCCCGGTGCTACGAAAATGTATTTGGATTTGAGAAAGGAATACTGGTGGCCTTGCACGAAGAGAGACATCGCCTGGTTCGTTGAGAGGTGTTTGACCTGCCGTAGGGTTAAGGCCGAGCACCAGAGACCGCACGGTAAGTTGCAACCCTTGGAGATTCCTGAGTGGAAGTGGGAACAGATCACGATGGATTTCATCACCAAATTGCCGAGAACTGCCAGGGGAGTCGATGCGATTTGGGTGATTGTGGATAGGCTAACAAAGAGTGCACACTTCCTTGCCATTAGCGAAAGTTCATCAGCAGAGAAGTTGGCAGAGTTATACGTGAGAGAGATAGTATCTCGGCATGGAGTGCCGACCTCGATTGTTTCGGACCGCCATGTACGTTTCACTTCCAGGTTCTGGAAGAAATTCCATGAGGAGTTGGGTACTAAACTGCATTTTAGTACCGCATATCATCCCCAGACCGACGGTCAGAGCGAGCGGACGATTCAAACATTGGAAGACATGCTTAGAGCGTGTGTGTTAGACTTCGGGGGTAGCTGGGATGCGCATCTGCCGTTGGCTGAGTTTTCTTACAACAACAGCCATCATTCGAGCATTGGTATGCCACCTTTTGAGTTGTTGTATGGTAGGAGGTGTCGGACTCCCATTTGCTGGGGAGAAGTGGGACAGAGAGTGATGGGCAGTACAGAGATCGTGCTTCAGACGACCGAACAGATTCAATAGGTGAGGCAGAGGTTATTGACCGCCCAGAGCCGACAGAAGAGTTATGCGGACAGACGCCGGTCCGAGCTCGAATTCCAGGTTGGCGACTTCGTTCTCCTAAAGGTTTCTCCTTGGAAAGGGGTGATTCGGGTCAGAAAGAGGGGCAAATTGGGGCCCCGGTTCATAGGTCCATTTCGGGTAATTGCAAGGGTAGGTCGGGTAGCATATCGGTTGGAGTTGCCAGCGCAGCTGAGTCAGATTCACAATACCTTTCACGTATCACAGTTGAGGAAGTGTATAGCCGATGAAGCGGCAGTGGTTCCGTTAGTGGATATTCAGGTGGATGCGAGCCTGAATTACGCCGAGAGACCAGTAGCTATCAGGGATCGGAAGATCAAGGTTTTGCGGAACAAGGAGATACCTTTGGTGTTGGTTCAGTGGCAACATCGGAAGGGATCGGAGATGACTTGGGAGTCGGAGAGTGAAATGCGAGAGCAACATCCGGAGTTATTCACAGAGTGAGACTTCGAGGGCGAAGTCTAGTTCTAGTGGGGGAGAGTTGTAACAGCCCGGAATTTCAGGTATTTCTTTAAATTATTTTTAGGGCATATTTAGGAGGGGACTCGGCGAGTTGGTGCCTGACTCGCCGAGTAGGACCACGGTCTTGGACACAGATTCGCGACTGGACTCGGCGAGTTCATTAGGGACTCGGCGAGTCGACGCTGTTCAGCTGAAACCCTAGCCGTTTTGATTCTGGATCGTATATAATGCCTTTAGGGCCGTCATGTCTCGTCTTTTGGCCGATTGAAGATAACCAAAAAGTCTGTGGGCATCTGGAACAAGGGTGAAGGCTAGTGGAAGCTTGAAGAGGTTGTTAGGCAAGGAGAGGCAAGGTGGTGATCAAAGGAGGTTCAAGGGGATCGAGCTCTGAAGGTTGGGGACTCAGGGAACACGTTTTCCAGGTAATCCTCGGATCATTTTCTGTAGTTTTGGCGTTGTATACGAATCTAGGGTTTAGGAAACCCATTTAAGGATTTGATAGATTATAGTGTTGTTACAAGTGTTTAAACCCCTGTAATAGTATATGTGAAGGTCCAGGAAGTCCCATATCTATATATTACGGAATCATGCGAGTTACAGGAGGCAGTTGATTGACTGCATGGCGAGGACTCGCCGAGTCCAATGATCAGACTCGGCGAGTATCTTGAAGATTCACTAGGACTCGCCGAGTTGTTCTTCAGACTCCGCGAGTAGCTTGAAGATCTACTGGAACTCGTCGAGTCGTTCTTTAGACTCGGCGAGTGGAGTCGGGGTGTCTAGACTCGCCGAGTTGCCTTTGCACTCGACGAGTCCGGTCAAGTTGACCATTGACTTGTATGTAATTTAGTAGGGTCAGTTGTCTTGTTTGATAAGATCATTAATAAAGGTATGTGGTATTATAGGGAGCCTGCAGATTAGCGGATCGAGTGCGAGGGGCTCGAAGGGTTTATAGCTTGCATATTACGAGGTGAGTCTTCTCACTATACTGCACCCGGAAGGGTTTGACTGCGTGGCCGGAAGGTCGTATGTGTTATATTTATGCTATGTCTAGAGAGGTAGATGCTTTATATGTGATGTATGCTTATACGGGCCGGAAGGCGAGACTTTATGTGATAGAAAGAACGGTATGATGTATGATTTATGTGTTATGTGTGATATGTTATATGTGTTATGTTTATTACTATTATGGGCCGGAAGGCAAAATACTATGGGCCGGAAGGCGATATGTTATGGGCCGGAAGGCGATTATGTTACGGGCCGGAAGGCAATGTTATGTGGACCGAAAGGTCCGGGCCGGAAGGCGTATGTGGGTAAGTCGTATACTGGGGAACTCACTAAGCATTTATGCTTACTAGTTGTGTTTATGTTTTTCAGGTACTAGTGATGACCGTGGGAAGGCGCCGGCGTGACACGTACACACTGCCATTGTTGAAGATCTTGAGGATTCGTTATTTATATTTTGCAATAAACTTGGAATAAACTCTTTTGTCGAATAATGATGTTTTATTTTAAATGAAAAATTTATTTGAAAATTTGAGCTGTTTCAAAACCCTTCCTAAACACAAATGGACTTTAGATATGGCTTAATGGCTTCATGGAAAGGACTTATAACATTTAAAACATGGTTATTGATGGATTTGAAGGAGTTTACAGCCAAGGCACAAGCTTGGGCTGTAAAGTCATATTTATGGGGTTTTCTTGACCTTAAACCCTTCCAAATCACTAATAAGGCTTAGATATGAATTATAGAATACTGGTATTAGCATTTGGACACTTGAAACATAATTTTTGAGGGACTATTGTGAGTTTACGGCTAAGGCAAGTGCTTGGGCCGTAAACTCCTTAAAACTTGGCGTAAATTCATTTTAAATTGCTATTTAGCCCCTATAACACCCCTAAAGCTTTGGAATGAATTTTAGAAGTCCTTACAAACAAGTTTTAGGAATTAAAACACATTGAAATACTCTCTAAGAGAGTTTACGGCCATCAGAGGGGTCTCGTAGGCCGTAAACTCCAAAAATCCCTTCAAAACATCAAGTAAATACATGTAAGGTCTTGAAACAATTTTACAATCACATGTGATTTGTTTGGAAACCAAAAACACAATTTTTCTTGAGTATTTAGGATTTTACGGCTAGGAGCCTATGCTAGGCCATAAAATCACTTAAATGGGTCATTTTAATGATTTAAATCCATTCCAAGCCTTTAAATCCAAACCCAGAAAAATGTCCTTAAGTGTTACAAGCCATTTTGTGCCATATCTCACCCCACCATGAGTTTACACCCGTAAACTCATGTGTAGAGGGTCTTGTGGTTGTAAACTCCCTAAGGAGTGTTCCTTTGAAGTCCCAATTCATTATCCTAACTATATGTGTCCCTAAATGTCACCCGGGTCCCTCCAAACACTTGTATCGAAGTGTTTTCGCGACTAGAAACAATTGTCCCTATCAAATAATCAATCTAAGTCCTAATTAGATACAAATGTGTATCTTTACATTATACTTAGGAACCTCGTGTGCTTGCAAGCCCCGAACCAACACTTAGCATCCTAATCGTCACATTTCTCATCCGGTGAGTTCATACCCCTACGCCCTTTTCCGTGTTTTTCAATGTTTTCAGGGGGAATACAAGCAAACTATAACTGTTTTCAAATCATAACATTGATATGTTTCAAATATATCTGACAAAATTATAAACTCTTTTACTCCTTATGTATTATGCTGAGCATAAGGAATGATTTATCAATTACAACTAAATGTATTTTAGTTAAGGAAATAAGCAAACTAATCAAATTATTATGGGAATCATTTGGGGTTCTTTACTGTTCGTTTTATCATGTACTGATATCTATATAAATTTATTAGATAAACTATGTCTGATTCAGTTTATCTCCGTATCATTTGAATGTATTGTCATATAATTTCATTGTATGTATCTATATTCGCTGTATTATGTTTCATAATCTTCTGTATGTTGATATCGTATGAGAACCCTGTGAATAGTTTAGTACTAGTTTGTGAGATAGTCACTACCCTTTATGGATGATCAGTATATCCTCCCCGGAAGTGTAACCATCTACTGGAGGGAGAGCGTGGAATTTGTGAATAGATCTATTCGGGACTGACAATCCCACACCTTAACTACTAGCTACAGTTAGGCGGGCACGCCTGGGGTAACAAATTTCTGAATATCGTTTCGACGTCTGACAAACGTCAAGGAGGTCTCGTTGTCGTATTAGCATGGTTACCCGACTCACAACATGTATTAATATAATTTTATTCACAGTTAGGGTTTTAGAATCTATATCTCTTTCGGGATAGTTATCCCATGGTATTATCAAACTATTTTGTATCTAGTCCGGGATAGTGATCCCATGGTTTGTAAATATATTTCTTAGTATATCACACTATCTTGTAATTAGTTCGGGATGTTAGTCCCAAGGTTACCAAATTATTTTCTATCTACAATTCGTGAATATTATGGTATTTCATATCTAATTCGGGATGTTTGCCTGATGATTTTTAACTATATCTGATACGGGATAGTAATCCCATGGTTTTGAGTCTATATCTATTACGGGATAGTAATACCATGGTTTACACTTATATCTTGTCCGGGATAGTGATCCCATGGTTTTTAATCTATATTTATTACGGGATAGTAATCCCATGATTTCAATCTATATCAAGTACGGGATGATAATCCCATGGTCTAAACCTATATTTTGTCCGGGATAGTGATCCCATGGTTCCTAATCTATATTTCATATATATCAAATTATCTTGTGTCTAGTCCGGGATGGTAGTCCCATGATCTTAAATCTTCATTCTCATATGAGTCAAACTATCTTATATCTCTTTTGGCATAGTGATCCCAAGATTTTCAATATATAGTTTTGTGTAATAAACTATACTTTGTGATATAAAACTGGTCTTACAATTAGGAAAATATGGGATTTTCCTGGGTTAAATACAACACGAAATCGAATTGGTAACAAATGATAACTAAACTAACTTTACATAAGAAAATATGGGGTTTTCTTGGATAACAAACCTTTTCGAAAAACTAAAGGAAACCGATACATTTTCATAAAACAAAACCGCTTATGAACTCACCAGCTTTATGCTGATTTTCAAACCGCTTGTATTCTCAGGTCCAAGTTAGACAGGTACCCGGCGATATCTTTTGGTGAAGACGGAGTGCTCAGAAGACTCATCTGAACATTTGTTAATATGATGCATATGTATATCTTGTATAACTTTACTTTTGAAACAAATGTAAACTTTCATATATATGTAATGTAATGGTTGTTTACTGTGATTACTATGTACATTGGATTTGATACACAACGTGGAAGTCCACGTCGGAAATGTTTCCTCCTTTGATTTTCGGGGTGTGACAGATTGGTATTAGAGCCCTTGTTTATAGTGAACGGAGTATACCAAACCTTACATGGTATAAAACTATAAACAGTAAAGGGCCTCAGTGCTCTGAATTAAAAGTATCTTCAAAACTATAAGTATTTTCAAAAGTACACAAGTATACCGAACCATCGAAATCCGTAACTACAAGTAGAACAAAACATAAGTAAATGGGTGTTGTACACCACGGTTAAACCTGGGCAGTTATGTAGTCGTGTCTAGGATCAATATAGCCTGGCCAACTATATTAATTCGAGACACGACCAACATGTGCTTGGGAGTGACTGTGGTACGCAGCATGCCTAAAACTTACCTAATATCCCAAACAACGAATCGTCGCTGCAGCGAACCGTGAAATACTATGGAAGTATTTCTCGAGCCAATCCTTCGTACAAAAATCCTCGTATACGCGTTGTTCCTTGACCATTCCTCTAGCGATATAATGTTCTGTCTTGATAACTCTTTCTTGCTTTATCGCTAAGTGTAATGCTATATTTGTCTTGATGAGATATCCCCTGTTCCATATCTCTTGATTCAATTCAGAGGACTTATGATCCTCTCTTTCCTGGTCTTTTTAGATCAAGATGCCTCCGAGAAAGAGACCCAGTTCGAAGAATAACGACAATCCTCCTCCGCCACCACCTCCTCCTCAATTCGATCTTGCATCACTTCAGACAGTTTTGACTGCTTCAATGGTGGCAGCCATGTCACAAATGAATCCCGGTGGCTCCGGAGGTGGTCCCCAACCCTAAAACCCAGAAGACAGTCAGGAACACCGAAGAGGGGCTTCCTGTAAAGACTTCATGAACGCGAAGCCCAAAACCTTTGATGGCACTGGAGGTGTTATTTCCCAAACTCGATGGTTCGAGAAAATCGAATCAATCTTCGAAATATGTGCCTATTCGGAGTCTGACAAAGTAAAGTTTGCCGCCTACACCTTCCTTGACAAAGCCCTGACTTGGTGGAACGGCCGATTCAAATCCTTAACTCTACCTGTAGCAAATGCCATGGGTTGGGAAGCTATGAAGGAGATTCTTCTCGCAGAGTATGCCCCCGGGGCGAAATTCAGAAGCTAGAACACGAACTCTGGAACCTTAAGATGAAAGGTTCCAACATAGCTTCTTATACCTCAAGATTCGATGACCTGGCATTTCTCTGTTCGGGAATGGTTACCCCGGAAAGTAAAAAGATCGAGAGATTCATCTGGGGATTGACCCAGCCGACAAAAGGGAATGTCTTGGCTGCGAAGCCAGACACATACGACAGCGCTAAATGTCTTGCGAAAATCTTGATCGACCACGAAGACAACTTTTATGAGGAAGCTACTACCCCCGAGCCAGTCACCAGTGGAGACGGAAGTAAAAAGAAATCCTGGAACAAACGGAAGGCCCCGAGTACGAAAGGGTCTTCTATGAAACATCAAACGGTAGCAGTCCATGCTGCTACTGCCCCTGTTGCTGTCTCAGCTGTTGGATCCACGACCCAAACTACTACCAGTGGATACACCGGTACCCTTCATTGGTGTGGTAAGTGCAACTACCATCACCGTATCCCTGGTCCATGTCGCGAAAGGATCTGTGAAAACTGTGGCAAGAAGGGCCATCTTGCTCGAACCTGCAGAAAACCAGCCAAATGAACGAACCAATCATCCGGAGCGGGAATCAGTCCGGCCTACTACAATTGTGGTGAAGCAGGGCACTTCAAAAGGAATTGCCCCAAAGCAGTTGCCACCACTGATCCCTCTGTTGCCGCAGGTATACTTCTCTTTCATAATTCTTATACCTGCAACTCTTTTCGATTCCAGTACAAAGAGGGAAACCTATTATCTATCTATTCGAACATTTTCTAAACTTAATCCTTCGTGTGTGATCGAAATGTGTACCATCGAGACGACTAACCAGTGAGATAGAGAACACTAACTTTGTACCTATAGATCAAATCCTCAGTCCGGAGGACTATTCTGTTCCATTGGATTTAAAAGGGGGAAACACTTTTCACGAAAATGCTTTGATGCTACGTTTAACATGGAATGACTGAGCCTCATTCATGTTGTTATCTTGGTTTCGAGAGGGTCACCTGTTTATATCTTTTCCTCGACCTGACCCTCATGATCTTCGGCATCAAACCTTCGTATTGTTTCATGCTTTAAAACTCAAAAGTTTTCCTAATACGAATTACCACACATCCCTCGTTTCTATGATCATTGAGAAACGGGAAGTTAGCAGCTCTTTCTTCTAAATGTCTATCCCGAAGGATTCCTGGGAATTTCATTCGAACGTCTAGTTTAGTCCCACATCAGACCTTTCAAAATCTTCGTAGAAATCGATTCTGCAATCTCAGATTTTGGATGCCTTCAGAGCTTGGTAACATCTATCCAGTACATCACGTCTCGAATCCATAGAAACATCTACCCAACGAAACCCTAGTGATTCCTTTGAGAAAACCGAAGTCGTCCAGGGTTGGAACATCCATCAGAAAACTGATTGATATCATAGATTGAGAGAGAGTCAAGGTACGAGACAAAGACACGTTCCAATAATGAGAATTCGCTAGAACGCCCAGCAGAGGCCCGATTCCACTTGAGAAAGTGAAGATCCTAGGTAACAAATCCATCCGTGTCTCATTTGAAATTCATGATCTATATCTTATTCTTTGAATTTCAGGACGAAATTCCCTCTAACGGGGGGATAATGTAACAACCCGAAGTTGTTCATCGCCAAAACCCGTTCTACCCGAAAAATTCGCCGTTATCAAATTCGTTCCGTTTTCACTTTGGGTTAAATTATTTAAAATTATATGTTTATAATAATTTAAATAGTGTCTAAACCACTTAGGAACTCATGTAATTAGCCCAAAATATTTATTTCATAAGTTTTAGAAACATTCCCGCCGGGTGACGGTAACTTAATCGGGTGCGACCAAAAGCCGCGTTTCATGCCTGTATCGGGTAGAATTCCACCGTATCCAAAACTTAGACACTATTTAAAGTGATCTAAGCACTCATTTGAAACTTTTTCTTCCTCTCTCTACTCTCTCTCTCTAACCTCTCTCCTAAAATCCAAGTTTAAGGGTCCAAATCATCAATTTTAGACTCCAAATCTTTGAGGTACTTCCCATAGCTTGTTATGTAACATCCCTAGCTTTGAAATTCAAGTTCAAAGCATGAATTAGGACCATATTCATGAGTTTACGGCCATGGAGCCATCTTAGGCCGTAACCTCATATAACATGGGTTTTGGAGCACAAAAACCCTTCCTAAACACTATTGGACCTTAGATATGGCTACATGGCATCATGGAATGGACTTGTAACATTTTAAATTGGGATTTTGAGTCATTTGAAGGAGTTTACGGCCAAGGCATAAGCTTGGGCCGTAAACTCATGTAAATGGGGTTTTTAAGCCCTAAAACCCTTCCTAAACGCAAATGGACTTTAGATATGGCTTAATGGCTTCATGGAAAGGACATATAACATTTAAAACATAGTTTTTGATGGATTTGAATGAGTTGACGGCCAAGGCACAAGTTTGGGCCGCAAACTCATATTTATGGGGTTTTCTTGACCTTAAACACTTCCAAATCACTAATAAGGCTTAGATATGAATTATAGAATATTGGTATTAGCATTTGGACACTTGAAACATAATTTTGAGGGATTATTGTGATTTTACGGCTAAGGAAAGTGCTTGGGCCATAAACTCCTTAAAACTTGGTGCAAATTCATTTTAAAGTGCTATTTAGCCCCTATAACACCCCTAAAGCTTTGGAATGAATTTTAGAAGTCCTTACAAACATGTTTTTGGCATTAAAACACATGGAAATACTCTCTAAGAGAGTTAATGGCCATGGGAGGGGTCTCATAGGCCGTAAACTCCAAAAATCCCTTCAAAACATCAAGTAAATACATGTAAGGTCTTGAAACAATTTTAGCAATCACATGTGATTTGTTTGGAAACCAAAAACACAATTTTTCTTGAGTATTTAGGAGTTTACGGCCAGGAGCCTATTCTAGGCCGTAAACTCCCTTAAATGGGTCATTTTAATGATTTAAATCCATTCCAAGCCTTTAAATCCAAACCTAGAAAAATGTCCTTAAGTATTACAAGCCATTTTGTGCCATATCTCACCCCACCATGAGTTTACGGCCATAAACTCATGCGTAGAGGGTCTTGTGGCCGTAAACTCCCTAAGGAGTGTTCCTTTGAAGTCCCAATTCATTATCCTAACTATATGTGTCCCTAAATGTCACCCGGGTCCCTCTAAACACTTGTATCGGAGTGTTTTCGCGACTAGAAACAATTGTCCCCATCAAATAATCAATCTAAGTCCGAATTAGATACAAATTTGTATCTTTACATTATACTTAGGAACCTCGTGTGTTTGTAAGCCCCGGACCAACACTTAGCATCCTAATCGTCACATTTCTCGTCCAGTGAGTTCATACCCCTACGCCCTTTTCCATGTTTTTCAATGTTTTCAAGGGGGAATACAAGCAAACTATAATTGTTTTCAATTCATAACATTGATATGTTTCAAATATATCTGACAAACTTATAAACTCTTTTACTCCTTATGTATTATGCTGAGTATAAGGAATGATTTATCAATTACAACTAAATGTATTTTAGTTAAGGAAATAACCAAACTAATCAAATTATTATGGGAATAATTTGGGGTTTTTTACTATACGTTTTATCATGTATTGATATCTATATAAAGTTATTAGATAAACTATGTCTGATTCAGTTTATCTCCGTATCATTTGAATGTATTGTCAGATAATTTCATTGTATGTATCTATATTCGTTGTATTACATTTCATAATCTTCTGTATGTCGATATCGTATGAGAACCCTGTGAATTGTTTAGTACTAGTTTGTGAGATAGTCACTACCCTTTAGGGATGATCAGTAAATCCTCCCCGGAAGTGTAACCAGAGTCTCCTGGAGGGAGAGCGGGGAATTAGTGAATAGATATATTCGGGACTGACAATCCCACACCTTAACTGCTAGCTACAGCTAGGCGGACACGCTTGGGGTGACAAATTTCTGGATATCGTTTCGATATCTGACAAACGTCAAGGAGGTCTCGTTGTCGTATTAGCATGGTTACCCGACTCACAACATGTATTAATATAAGTTTATTCACAGTTTGGGTTTTAGAATCTATATCTCTTTCGGGATAGTGATCCCATGGTATTATCAAACTATTTTTTATCTAGTCCGGGATAGTGATCCCATGGTTTGCAAATATATTTCTTAGTATATCAAATTATCTTGTAATTAGTTCGGGATGTTAGTCCCAAGGTTATCAAACTATTTTCTATCTACAATTCGTGAATATTATGGTATTTCATATCTAATTCAGGATGTTTGCCCCCATGATTTTTAACTATATCTTATACGGGATAGTAATACCATGGTTTTGAATCTATATCTATTACGGGATAGTAATCCCATGGTTTACACTTATATCTTGTCCGGGATAGTGATCCCATGGTTTTTAATCTATATCTATTACGGGATAGTAATCCCATGATTTCAATCTATATCAAGTATGGGATGATAATCCCATGGTCTAAACCTATATTTTGTCCGGGATAGTGATCCCATGGTTCCCAATCTATATTTCATATATATCAAATTATCTTGTGTCTAGTCTGGGATGGTAGTCCCATGATCTTAAATTTGCATTCTCATATGTGTCAAACTATCTTATATCTCTTTCGGGATAGTGATCCCAAGATTTTCAATATATAGTTTTGTGTAATAAACTATACTTTGTGACATACAACTGGTCTTACAATTAGGAAAATATGGGATTTTCCTAGGGTAAAATACAACACGAAATCGAATTTGTAACAAATGATAACTAAACTAACTTTACATAAGAAAATATGGGATTTTCTTGGATAACAAACCTTTTCGAAAAACTAAAGGAAACCGATACATTTTCATAAAATAAAACCACTTATGAACTCACCAGCTTTATGCTGATTTTCAAACCGCTTGTATTCTCAGGTCCAAGTTAGACAGGTACCCGACGATATCTTTTGGTTAAGACGGAGTGCTCAGAAGACTCGTCTCAATTGTTGTTAGTATGATGCATATGTATATCTTGTATAACTTTAATTTTGAAACAAATGTAAACTTTCATATATATGTAATGTAATGGTTGTTTACTGTGATTACTATGTACATTGGATTTGATACACAACGTGGAAGTCCACTCCGAAAATGTTTCGGCCTTTGATTTTCGGGGTGTGACATCAACAGTTTCGAGTGATAATGAAGGATGTCTCAAAGACTACCTTCCGAATTCGATGCGGACACTTCGAGTCCGTAGTGATACCTATCGGATAGGACCAATACACCCATAATATTCAGGTTCTTAATGAATAGGGTACGCCATCCTTACTTGGATCAGTTCTTCATTCTCCTTGTAATGACTTACATATCTACCCTCGTAGTAAGAAGGAACCCGTGGAAGCATTACCCTCTGAGAAATCTTCGCGAAGTTCTCTAAACACGAGTTTTGGAATTGAAGAGTCAGATTTCCTAAGACACACTCTTAGTGATGTGGGAATACTTGAGTACTCTTTCAGTTTATCGAAACCCTTGAGAATTTGTTGACACTGAAGATGACGACAGAAATTCGCCAAATTATAGGTCGTGAAGACCTACTATCGTAGTCCAATCAGAACTTCTTGCAAATTACAGAAACCCATACGACTTTGACCCAGCAGGGGGTGGTCCTTTGACAAGGAAGTTGAGCAAGAAAAAAAACTTGGAAATTCCAGTTGAGAAACCAAGTTCTTTAGGAAGTCTCACTCTGCGAATGGCTTATTACGCTTCCTAAAGCGTGGAAAGCTAAATCCAAGATAGATAGGACCTCCGAGATTCTTACCAGAATCGGTCCTGTACCTCACAAACTAGACCTAATCCGCGAACTTAGTAACGTACATTTTACCCTTCGCGTCTCGATCGTGAAACCGTACCTTTCCATTAGGACTCTTATAAGTCCGAACCGACGAGATTGAGATTTACGAGATCCACACCTTCGTATTAGAACCGTAGCGACCCTCGACCGAGAGGTCAAGCAGACGAAGCAACACCGTCTCTAGTTAGTGAAGGTTCATTGGGATACCAACCGAGGACCCGAATTCACTAAGGAGCGTGAGAACCAATCGATTTGGAAGTGTCCACCTCATGACTCAATCATTTATACCTACTTCCTTACCTAAATTCTAATTTCAGGACGAAATTCCCTTTAACAGGGGGATGATGTGACAATCGGAAATTTCCATTATGTACAAACCATATCAAGTTAGTAGAACTTAGAACAGTTACAGTTAAGTTCCAGACTTTTGGGTATAAGTTTAACAGTTTTTCAGGATTTACACTTAAGGAGATATCAGGAGAGTGGTTTCACTAAGGTTTCGTGCAACACTGTTATTCCAAAACCCTATGATATTAGAGTTCATTTCGGGAATAAAATATTTTCTTCCTAAAAATCCCAGGACTATATATAGAAATCTAAGCCATATTTATTCATTAGTTCGATATCCAACTAGAGAAAAGCCGAATTCTCTCTCAAGGATCTTCAGACTTTCATTCCTGAAAGTGAGTACTTCTATCTAGTGTTGTTTTAAAGCTTCTTATATGCTTAATGCACTAGAAAATATAGGAAAACACTAAGATCTGAGAGTTTACCACCAAAGAACACCTTGGGGAGTAAACTCTTTTATAAGGGCCAAAGTGTGCCCAATGTCCCTCCAAGCCTTGGAACTAAACCTAGAAACTACCATGACATGTTTAGACCACAAAATCATTAAGAAACAAATACTAGAAGTGAGTTCACGGCCAAGGATGTTCTTGGGCCGTGAACTCCATCTTAAAGTGTCAAAATTCCCTAAAAGTTTTCCTTGAGCAAAGAGACTAGTTTAGACATGTACCCTAATGTGTTTAGGACTAGAAAACACCATTAGAACACCAAGACTAACGTGTTCATGCCCCAAGAAGTTCCAGGGCCGTGAACTCCAAACAATAGTGCCAAATGGTGCTATAAACTCTTCTAAAGCCTTGTACAATAGCCTAGTTTAGTTCCTAGTTAAATTAGGGGCTTGAAAACACCACAAACACCCTTCCAAGGTAGATTACACCCTTTAATCTCCATGGGATTTGGTCCTAGGACTGTGAACTCCTAAAAGGAGTTATATTATGCCCTAAATCTTCCATAGACCAAGCCATTAAGTAGAAATGCTTCTTAGGGTCTTGTAGAGCATCAAACACAAAATGGTCACATAAGTATGAGCTTACAACTGTAAAATCATGAGTTTACAACCGTAAACTCATTTGGTAGTGTCATTAGGGCCGTGAACTTCATGGTGGAGTTTTCCTTGAGCCCTACAAACAATAGCTTTTCCCTACAACACTTAGATGCAATCCTAGAGGCTAATTACACTTCATAAAGGTGTTTAGCATGTCCTAGGGTGTCTTGACTTGTTTATTAGTTGTTTATAGACTAATTTGTTACATATATGTGATATTATACGTTAACTAGGATCATAGAGTGTGTTCAAGACTTCACTTGATACCTAGTAGTCCTACCTCTTCGGTTCATCCGTATCACCCACAACAGGTGAGTTCATACCCCTTAATCAATGTTTTAAATGTTTTATGGGGGGGGGGGGGGATACAAGTAGAATCATGCTAGTTATTATATCAATCACATGTGATTAATAAGCAGCATTCAAATGATTTACTACACATTAGCTGTTTTACCAAACAGTTGTTATTCAAAGGATTTTCATATACGTTTTATATGTTTAAAACTAATGATTTAATTGTTCATTATAAACTGTATATTTCATGTCAAACTCATTTACAATTGTGTTTTAAAAAATGTTTCTTTGTATTTAAAATTGTTTTGTTAGATAAATACTTACAACCCGTTTTATAGATTGACATCAAGTCGATCTTTTCTTAGATAGTAATCCTGTTCAAAAGGTTTTACAAAACTTATTTTATGCTTTTATATTGTCAATTACACGCCTATATATGTATGGTTATATAAGAAATGTTTAAAGACCTTAGGAAGGCTATTCACCCTATTTCCTTTTCGCGCTTGAGATGTCCGAAGGTGGTTTAAATATTAGTTATATATATATCATGTGTACATATATAGTCATAAAGGTTCTTCTAGTTCATTCAATACCCTTGGGTAGCAAGGGTATACATCCATGTTCATACGTACTCGTTACATTACTAGTAAGCTACCATAGGGGTAGTTCAGGAAAATACTAGAACTATTACTAGTACACAACATCATACAATGATTCAGTTCATTCATGAGTCAATACTTGCTAGATAGAGAGAGAATATACATTACAGCTAGTACACACAGTACATTACTATACATGCTAGATAGAGAGAACATACATTACAGCTAGTACACACAGTACATTACTATACATGCTAGATAGAGAGAACATACATTACAGCTAGCACAGGCAGAACATTTTAGTACATACATGCTAGATAGAGAAAGATTACACTTTCAGATAGCACATTCATTACATATACATTTATGCAGTTATGTGAACCATTGGGCGGGTCATGGCACTTCCTGCCATGACCGCTCTTGTATCCCAAATCTCGTTAATTGGGGAGCGTATGAGTTTGCGTATAGATCCATACTGGATTGACTATCCTACACCTTGCTGCTCGCTACAGTGGGACTTGCAAGTCTACGGCTGCCAAATGTCATTTCTTACGGCGTCTTACATCGTCGTTTTACTAGAGTCGGTAGCATGATACAGGTCGATCACATGTTATATTGAATACCTTTTTGTTTTAAGGTAGTTAGTACAGCGGTAGTCACTTATTACAAATACTACAGTACTTTCAAGATTTCAATAGACTTAAGGTAGTTAGTACGGTTGTAGTTATTTGATACTACACCATAGTACTATTTCATTTTCCCATTACATTCACTTCGTGAACATTCACACGATGCATGGTAATGTAGAAACTATATTTTTGGTTAATGATAGTCAGATTTGGGAAAATATACACTCTTACATACAAATACCTACATTTCATTTACATACAAATACTTACAGTTCATTCGTACAAATACTTACATTTCAAATACATACAAGTACTTACATACAAATTAAGACACTAAAATGCTTATGATCTCACCAACTTTAAAGTTGATACTCTCTTTCAAAATAACTTGTATCCTTAGGTCAACAGTAGACAGGTACAGATGCAAGGTTTAAAGAAGATGGTGCTCTTTCAAGACTCATCTTTCATTTTGATTTATAAATTAGTGTCTATTATAATTGAACAGAACACACTAGTATTAAAATTATATTATTAATGCAATGGATGATATTGTTGCTTGTTTACTACTTTTAATTGTTGTGATACTGTACATGACGTCCTCTGCCCCAAAACGTTTCTGCCGTTCAATGGTTTTAGGGTGTGAAAAATTTAGAGGTATGTATCAACAGAGGTTCAAATGGGTGGATTTTATTGTTGAGTTTACAAAAGAGTGGGAGAGAAAGATATCAGGTTTAGAAAGGATGCTCGTCGGACCTAGAGTGGTCGTCGAAGTTAGGTTCACGAGACTTGGAGTGGTTGCCAACAAGGGGGAAGGGATGGTCGCCAAATATTCATAAATTATTTATTATATTTTTTGTAGTATATAAAAAAATGAAGAAAATACTAAAAAGGAAGTATAAGGTTAATATGGTCTTTTTCATATATGCAAGGAACCAAACACGCAACAAAATCAAAAGCTAGGGACTGTCCGAACGTAAAAATAACATTAAGGGATCAAACATGTAATTGTTACAAAACAAATGGACGATTTCAATAATTTACTTTATAAACATATAATGACGTATTGTTTAGAACTTCATTCGCTATCATAGAGCAGTGTCTTGGAATTACTTAATTTGGAAAATATGTTTATTATAAAACGAAACGAATCTAATAATTAATGTCTCTAATTCTTTAATAAGGAAGAAACATTTTGATATTGATGTGAGATTGGCCTACATGTGAAAGATTTCACATTTTATATATGGGACCCTTCAAAATTCACAAGCTATATATTTGTTGGATTGATTATGAACCAGGTTATTAGATTGACCCACTTGACGGACATATTTTGTATTTTATTGTGTTCTAGTAAATTATTTGTTGTTTTGTATTTTCCGAAAGGTTTTTCATCCGTATAATGTCTTATTTGAGAAAATATATTATAAATGACAATGTCGTTTGAGGTTGTTTACAAGAAATAAGCCGTAGGCCTTTTTAACTATTTAGTTCTATTTTAAGTTTTTATACTATTTATATAAGTTGATTTCTTATTTCTTATTCTAATTAGTTGTGAGATCAATTTATTTTATAAGTTAATTTTATATATATATATATATATATATATATATATATATATATATATATATATATATATATATATATATATATATATATTGAGAACTTTGAATTTTTAATAAAATCAGAAAAATAATGAATTATTAAAATGAATATGTTTTTTATCTTTTGAATTTAAACAAAAAAACAAAACTAAGGAATTTTAATTTGAAAATTTTGAAATCATAAGGTAAATTAATTAATAAAATTGTTATTCACTTAATAATACATTTATATTAATTATTACATTAATATATTGTATAGAATCTGTAAATATTATTAAAAAATAAATTTTAATTCATCGATGAAGCAATCAGGACCCTTAATTGTATTTCAATCATATGTTTCCTATCATTAGACAAATTGTTGATATCATCTTCTTCAACAATAATTAAAAAACAATTACATTTAATCATAAAATCTTTAAATTGAGTAATTATGTTATCAAATGAGGAATGTCGTTTTATTTATATACAAGATATAATTTTCTCTAATTAATATTGTGCCTAATTTAAATAACGTATTCGTTACTTTTTGCTTCAAAATTCAAACCATTTAAGGTTTTATTATTATTATTATTATTATTATTATTATTATTATTATTATTATTATTATTATTATTAAACTCATTAAATGAGCATATCAATAATTTGGTAATAAACATATAAAATCTAATCTAAGCCCATGGGTCATCGTCGATAAACTGACCAAGTCTACACACTTCCTGCCAATAAAAGAAACAGACAAGATAGAGAAGCTTACAAGAACTTACCTTAGGGAGATTGTACAACTGCACGATGTTCCCTTATCCATTATCTCGGACAGAGATAGTAGATTCACTTCGAGGTTCTGGCAGTAGCTACAAAGTTCCTTAGAAACTAGGTTGGACATGAGTACAACCTACCATCCACAAACAGACAGGCAAAGTGAGAGAACTATCCAAATCTTGGAACATATGTTGCGAGCCTATGTGATCGACTTTGGGAAAGCATGGGATCCTCATTTACCCCTTGTCGAATTTTCCTACAACAACAGTTATCACACGAGCATAAAGGTTGCTCCATTCGAGGCCCTCTATGGCCGAAAGTACAGATCCCCCATGTGATGGGCTGAGGTGGGTGATACCCAATTAACTAAAGGAAGAGTGCCTGACAGCACTCTCACAGGTCCGGAGATCATAAGGGAAACAACAGAGAAGATCGTTCAGATCCGTGAACGATTAAAAGCCTCCAGAGACCGACAGAAAAGCTACGTTGATAAACGTAGGAAACCGTTGCAATTCTAGGTAGGTGACCGGGTTCTATTGAAGGTCTCACCATGGAAGGGCTTGATATGCTTCGGAAAGCGTGGAAAGCTAAATCCAAGGTACATTGGGCCTTTCGAGATTCTCACAAAAATCGGCCCTGTAACTTACAAACTTAACTTACCGCGCGAACTTAGTAACATACATTCTACCTTCCAAATATCAAACTTCAAAAAGTGTCTGTCCGACGAGACTCTTGTAATCCCACTCGACGAGATTGAGATCAACGAGAGATTCAACTTTGTGGAAGAAGCAGTAGAGATCATGGACCAAGAGGTCAAGCAAACGAAACAAAGCCGTATCCAGATAGTGAAGGTTCGCTGGAACGCCAAGCGGAGACCTGAATTCACTTGGGAGTGAGAGGATCATATAAAACTGAAATATCCTCATCTTTTTACTTAGTTATTTGTAATAATTTAATTGCTTAAACTTTAATTTCGGGACGAAATTTCCTTTAACGGGGGGATGATGTGACAACCCGGAATTTTCATTCGGTCAAACCCTAAAGCCAATCATTCCAAATTATAAGTCAAGTTCATTTTTATTTATTTTTAGCAAATTTAAAGTTCGTTTGATAACTTTAATAATTATTATTTAAATGAACGGGTGAAAGAAAGTGTCGTCTCGAGTCTTGAAATTTCAAAACCGCAAGTACCACGTAGTTAAGGAATTCACGGCCAAACTTTTATGTTTGGGCCGAAAATTCTTCCAAAAACCGTAAACTCATGCCATAAGCATGAGTTTACTCCCCAAAATACCTCATTTGTTACTTGCAATCTCAAGAGCACACTCCAAACACTCTCAACTACCATCCTCGTTTTCACCTGATTTCCCGAGAAATGTAAGTACTTCTTGGCTTGATTTATTGTTATGTCATAACAACTATTGATTATACATCTATTAATCCATAAAAATTCATGTTTTGATTAGATTTCCAAAACACCAAGAATACACACTAGTGTTCTTGGACTTTTAGCTCATTTCAAGCTTCTAACTAGTAAGTGCTTTTACCCTAGTGTGTTGTATAGCTTATTGCCTTGCCAAACATAAACAAAACACCCCAAGAACAGAAGGAGTAAGGCGTTCACGGCCCAAGAAGTTCTTGGACCGTGAACCCCAATCAAAAGTGCTAAAGTGTGCATTAACTCTTCGTAAGCCTTGGAATCTAACCTAGAATCATTCCTTGTTATGTTTATGACTAGCAAACATCAAAATACCATAATCCTTAAGGGTTTACGATAGTAAACCCAAAAGAATATGGTCTTAGGGCCGTGAACTCTCCAAAGGGGGGGATTCGTTCCCTAATCTCTTCCAAATGCTTAACCATCAAGTAGAAATGCTTCTAAGGGTCTTGTAAAGCATCAAAAGATCAAGTGGTCAAGGGGATATGAGCTTATGGCCGTAAACTCATGATTTTACGACCATAAACTCATTTGTTGAGGACCTTAGAACCGTAAACTCCCTTAGGGAGTTTTCCTTGAACCCTACACTCACTAGCTATGCCGTACAACACCTGGTTGCAACCCTTGTGATCTTTAACATTTGAAAAAAAGTGTTACCATGTTCCAGAGTGTCTTAACTTAATATATTAGAGATAAAAGGCCTAATTAGTTATTTATATATTGATTATATGATAACTAGGCTCGTTCTGTGTGTACAAGTCTCCACTTCTCACCTAGCATCGTATCCGACACTTCAATCCAATCCACTACAGCTGAGTTCATACCCCTTAATTAACCTTTTAAATGTTTTTAAATGTTTATAAATACTTTTAGGGGGTGGGGGGAATACAAGTAAAGTTACGATAGTTATTATCTCAATCACATGTGATTAATAACTATCAACAAGTAAATCTCTTACTTTCAAATTGTTTTACTTCAAACCATCTTAAACACTCTTTTACATATCAAATGCTTTTACGAAGCTTCTTTTATACTTTTATATTGTAAACTGCATGCCTACATATGTATAGTTATATAAGTAATGTTTGAAGCACTTAGGAAGGCCAACCCGCCTTATTTCCTTTTCCCCATTGGGATGTGGTCTGGTAGGATATCGGGTATCCGTCCGAAGGTCATTTAACTATTAGTTATAAAGGTTCTTCCAGTCAATTCAATACTTTGGGTAGCAGGGGTATACTCCCACGTTCATACGTACAAGTTATATTACTAGGAAACTACTATAGGCGTAGTTTAGGGTTTTACTAATACTAATACTAGAACAATGAATCATACAAAGAGTCGGTTCATACATGAGTCGTAATACATAGTGATGAGAAACCAAGATAGTACATAGTGATGAGAAACCAACATAACACATAGTGATGTGAAACAAACATAATACATAATTATGAGAAACAAACATAATACATAGTAATGAGAAACAAACATAATACATAGTGATGAGAAACAAATATATAGGCTAGACAGAGGAAGAACACACAATACAACTAGCACACACATTACATATACTTTACATTCAGTTATGTGAGCCATTAAACGGGTCATGGCACTACCTGCCATGACCGTTTTTGTATCCAGAATATCCTTAATTGGGGAGCGTATGAGTTTGCGTATAGATCTATACTAGGTTGATTATCATACACCTTGCTGCTCACTACAGTGGGACTTGCAAGTCTACAGGTGCCAAATGTCATTTCTTACGGCGTCTTACATTATCGTTTTACTATTAAGTCAGTAGCAGGGTACAGGCCGATCACATGGTACTTTAAATAACAATTGGTTTAAGGTACCTAGTACAGCAGTAGTTACTTAATACAACACTACAGTACTATAATATTTTTCCCTTTACGTTGACTTTGTGACCATTCACACGATGCACGGTAATGTAAAAACTATAATTTTGGTTAATGATAGTCGGATTTGGGAAATTACACACTCTTACAAGAGACACACACAGTTACTAGATGCCTTGGTAGAAGGATGCTCTTAGTAGGAAACATAGGGTTTTCTAGGATAGTTCAAAACAAATACAAACTTTACAAAACTTATACATTACATCTTACAAACATCTTACAAATGCTTTCATACAAACTCAGACACTAATATACTTATGATCTCACCAGCTTTAAAGCTGATACTCGCTTTCAAAATAATTGTATTCTCAGGTCACCAGTAGATAGGTACCGATGCTAGGTTTTTTAGAAAATGGAGCTTGTTCAAGACTCCTATTTTATTTTGACGTACTTTTTGGTCTCTATATAACTTGACATAACACACTTGTATGAAATAATATATTAATCCAATGGATGATATTGTTGTTTGTTTACTACTTTGCATTATTGTGATATTATACATGATGTCTATCACCCCCGAACGATTCAGGTTTGTGGGTGTGACAGCTTTATAGTTTGAAAAAATTTGTTTTCAAAGTGGATTCCTACCTAAGTAGATAAATGAGTCTTTTATTCAAATCAGTAATAGTTCAAAACAAACATACTATAATGAGAAACAGGGAGAAATATACTACACACTAGAATGGAAGGAACGTAATAAAACAAGAACAACATAAGATTTATGAGAGACTACTTCATGGCAAAGCAATTTACTTGCTAGGCTGTGTTTTGTAACCAGAGTCTCCTAGAGGAAGAGCATAAGTTTGTGTATAGACCTATACGGGATTGACACCCCGCACCTTGCTGTTAGCTACAGTAGGACTTCACGTCCAAGGGTGACAAATATCACATTTTGCGTTGACGCTTTAGGTCGTCAGGTTTATCATGTGTCGTATCAATATGGTTAGAACCACATCACATCTTAAAATTAATTAATAAACTAGTTTTAAGGTAGTCAGTACTTCAGTAGTCACTTTAAAATACTATTGTATACTTTCATTATTTCAAAAGACAAATAGTGCAATCGAGACTTAGTCCGTTCACTTAGAAATGGGCGTATAATACTAACTTTATGATTCCTTAGTAGATACATCAAGGATATATATTAATCAAGATCCGACAGACAGTAGAATGTGTGCTTTCCAATTCATTTCCCGTTCCTTGTTTGGTTGTGGTTTTGGAGTAGTTGCACCCAGTCCAATATCTATCTAATCTCAGTTATATATATATATATATATATATATATATATATATATATATACATACATATATCGCGTATACACCAAGTAATCATAAGGAGTATCAGGTATGGATCAAGTCAGAGTTTACAAAGTCAATGCATTGTCTAGTACAAAAACATAGTCTTCAATTAAAACAGTTGGTAGACAATACTAGAAACTTACTAGTAAAGGGTTTAATCCATTTTATTAAACCATTATAAATTAAAGGACATTAGGTGGTTAATTCTATAGTACCTTAGTCTATACATCATGGTTATATATAATTAATACCCAGCAAGTAGTTGGATGTGTGCTTTCCGCCTTACTTCCTGTTCCTTGTTTGGTTGTGGGCTTAGGGCAGATTTAAACAACTAACTATCTATTCGATATTAGATTATATATAGCTACTATAAACCAAGTGATTATAGAAGGAAACATTTTGGTTACCATTTTTATTAAAAGAAATAAGGGTTTTCTTAAAGAATGTTTTCCTCAAATATAAAGGAACTATTGCAGTTAACTCTTGAGTACTAAGTGAATACGCCAGGGTTATATACAATGATGATCTAACAAATAATGGAAGGTATGCCTTCCGCCTCATTCCTTGTTCCTTTTTTGGTTGTGAGCTTAGGGCAGATAGACACAATCGATTGTTTGTTTACTCTGGGTTTTATATAACTTGCAACCATTTAGTACTCATAGAAAGTATTGTAGAGTCATTTTTACTTATTGTTCATCAAAGCATGAAATATAGGATTTTATGGAGGAACAAGTGAACTTTTCTAAAAAAAAAATTATAACCTACTTACATCACTAAAATCTTATGAACTCACTAGCTTAAATGTTGATCAACTCTTTAAAAATAACTTGTATTCTCAGGAATCTAGTTGACAGGTACGTGCTCTGGGATTCGGAAGATGTTGCATAATAGCTTCATGTAGTGTTTTCTTATTTGCATATGTATTCTACGTTTTGTGAACCACATGCTTTGTAAACACTTACATCTAATGAAATGGTTGTTTATTACTTTGATTACTATGATACATGTCATGTGATACTAAACATGACGTCCTCCACCCCCGAATGTTTCCGCCGTTCCGGTTTGGGGGTGTGGCAAATTGGTATCAGAGCATGGTTTATAGTGAAATAAGTATATCAACCGATAAAAGATATACAACTATAAATACAATGGGGCTTAAGTAATAAACACCAATTGGTGGCCATAAACATCACTATGATGAATCACATGTGATTCTAACACTTAGTCTAAGTCTCTAAGCGTGGTTCCTAGCATGTTAGTTGTTTAAAACACTAAATTCATGCCATTATATGCCATTATATGTCATTAAAACTCGTTTGTGACTTTGGAATACATTCGTAGAACTTCTCATCCTTACGCAAACCTTTAGTTGAATCATCCACATAAGCTGAGTTCATACCCTATAATCAATGTTTTAAACTGTTTTAAATGCTTTTAAGGGGGGGGATACAAGTAGGACACGATGTTAATGTTGGATTAGGTGTCTAAGCCCATAACTATTATTGGTATGTATTCGACCCGAGAGTAGCATGGTCCATTTGGGTTGCATATCATCAGGACAATTTGTTAGGATGGACTTTTGAGAGAAGGTTATTTATGGTTTATTAACATATTATAATTTATAATATATTAATACGAAATCATATGTTTTAATTATTATTGATCAAGAATCAATTTAGAAATAATTTAGTGATCAAAAGAGACTAATCAAATCTATGGGAACTAATTATGGTAATTAGTTATACTTATATGTGCTGGGATTATGATCCATCTTGGACCAAATTTATGTATGAATACATAAAGAGTTGGACCACATGGACCATGGATCATAACATCCATTTGTATGGATTTGGGATATACCCATGACTCTTGGAATACAACATATAAATGTTCTACTTCATGACCAAAACCTGTACACTTCTTTTCTTAGTGAAATATGGAGGTTTTTGGTGCATGGAATTCTCTCTCAAGTCCTACCTTTGTCCATGATGTGTTGTGACTTCATTTGAGGCTTCCACACTATTGGGGCTAAGCTCTTTAAGGCCAAATACACCAAGACTTCAAGCTCCATCAAAAGGTATGTCATGCTAACTAGTATATTATGTTTTTTTTGTTAAATGCATGCTAGTTGTAAGATTAATACCTTGGAAACCATTTGCATGTATAATTAGTGAAAACATAGCTCTCAAGTATTCAGGGTTGTATGTGCACCATAGGATGTCGTATTATACCAAAACCCAACAGTGGTATCAGAGCCATGGATTGTTTTCAATTATAGTTGATGCAAACAGCTGAAAAAAAAACCGAACTTTTTCAGCTATCTGGACTGCAAACTCGACGAGTCCATGAGCAAATTCATCCAATTTGTCGAGTTGGTTCATGCACTCAACGAGTTGGACCCCCTGACAACATATATTCATGTTTTTTGGCCTGTTTTGGATTAGAATCATTACCACAAAGTGTTTTTGTTCATAATTTTTTTAATACTATGGTAATGTTTATTCTCATCCAAATAAAGGATAATAATCAAAGTTTCAAGTTTTATACATCTTTATATGATGCTTGAAAAATGTTGATTATGAATGTTCATGTTTATGAGTTTGTTTAGATTAATAGAAAAAAATTATGAGATAGTTGTTTTCAATCCAAATTAATCTGGAAGTTGCTAATAATATGTGTTTTTGTACCTTGTCCTCAAGTTACTTGAAAAGTCACATTTATGAATTTTATAACTCATAAAATTTCTATAAGTTATGAAAAAAATGAAGAGTCAAATTTTTTAAATGATTTTAAAGTCTTTCATAACTTGTCTACAAGTTATGGAACTTGAAGAGTTCTTCCATTAAACCACTTTAAAAATCATAAGTTATGGAAACCATAAGTTTTTGAATTGTTCAAAACTTGTCCTCAAGTTTTGGAATTTGTAAAGTCACCCCCCATATACACTTTAATTCCAAACTCTACAGTTTTAAAAGTTAAAGTTCAAACTTTATGGAGTTCATTAAATTAATTAAAGTGATTAGTTAAAAGAGTTAATAATTCCATAAAGACATGGTTTAAGTTTAATTAAATTAAGAGTATAGTTTAATTAATGGATTAAACCACCAAGTATTTTAAATGCTTAAAATACACCCTAAGTGTGCAGACTTGGTCAGTCTATCGACGATGACCCATATGGTATCAAGTCCACCCGTTGTCTTGGACAACTTGGTTATAAAATCCATAGTAATCCGCTCCCACTTCCATTCCGGTATCTTCGGCTGTTGTAGTAGACCGGAGGGTTTTTGGTATTCGACATTGACCTTGGCACAAGTAAGGCATTTACTCACAAAGGTAGCAATTTCTGCTTTCATGTTAGGCCACCAGTATAACTTTTTAAGATCCAGATACATCTTATCTGAACACGGGTGCACGGAATAATGAGTGTTGTGCGCCTCGTTCATGACCAAGTCTCTGAAACCATCGAGTTTCAGGGTCCAGATGCGATCCATGAAATAATAAGCTCCGCCAGCCTTAACCTCGAAGTTCTTATCCATTCCTCTCAGGGATTCACCCGCCATGTTTTCAGGCTTCAAAGCATCGAGCTGAGCCGCCTTAATTTGTGTGGACAAGTGTGAATGGATAGTCATAGTCAATGATTTGATACTACGACCAAAATATTCCATCCGACTTAGGGCGTCAGCTACTACGTTGGCTTTACCCAGATGATAACGAATTTTGCATTCGTAATCATTGAGTAGCTCGACCCACCATCATTGTCTCATGTTGAGCTCCTTCTGATCAAATATGTGCTGCAGGCTTTTGTGGTTTGTAAAGATAGTGCTCTTCGTACCGTATAGGTAGTGTCTCCAGATCTTCAGAGCAAACACAACTGCTCCTAGTTCAAGATTGCGGGCCGTGTAGTTCACCTCATGTGTCTTTAGCTGTCTCGAGGCATAGGCGATGACCTCACCTCGCTATATCATAACACATCCGATCCCTTGATTCGATGCATCACAATAGACTACGAAGTCTTCTATCCCTTCAGGGAGGGATAGTATTGTTGCGGTGCACCAGGCTCGTTTGAGCGTTTGGAACGCTCTCTCCTGCTTCTCTTCCCAGTCAAAGGCCACAGCCTTCTGGGTCAGTGTTGTAAGAGGTTTCACTATGCGGGAGAAGTTCTGAATGAACTTGCGATAGTAGCCAGCGAGGCCTAGAAATTGACGAATTTCTGTAGGTGTCTTTGGTGCTAACCAGTTCTCAATGTCTTTGATTTTGGAAGGGTCCATGTGTATTCCCTCTTCGCTAAACACGTACCCTAAGAATTCGACTCGTCGAATCCAAAATTCACATTACGAGAACTTCGCATAGAGCTTCTCCAAATGTAATGTTTCATGGACTTGTCGCAGATGTTGACTATGCTCCTCTCTACGACGAGAGTAGATAAGTATGTCATCGATGAATACGATGACAAAATGATCCAAGTAAGGACGACACACCCGATTCATTAAGTCCATGAATATTGCGGGCTTGTTTGTTAATCCGACGGCATCACTACGAATTCGTAGTGCCCATAACTAGTTCAGAAGGTTGTCTTCGGAACAACCTCCCCTAGCACTCTTATTTGGTGATATCCGAATCTTAAGTTGATTTTTGAAAAGAAGTTCGCCCCTTGAAGTTGATCAAATAAGTCGTCGATTCGAGCATAACTATTTTTGATGGTAAGTTTGTTGAGCTCCCTGTAGTCGATGTACATACGAAATGATTCGTCTTTCTTCTTGACGAACAAGACTGGAGCTCCCCAGGGTGAGAAGCTTAATCTTATAAACCCCTTGCTGAGAAGTTCATTAAGTTGACAGGACAATTCTTGCATCTCTGCAGGTGCTAGACGATAGGGCGATTTGGCTACTGGGGTAGCCCCTAGAACTAAGTCGATTCGGAACTCGACTAGATGTTGAGGAGGTAATCTCGAGGGTTCTTCTGGAAAGATGTCGGGAAAGTCGTGTACTACTGGAATGTTCTGAATATCTTTCGTTTCTTGGCTCACATCGACCACATGAGCAAGGAATGCTCGACATTCCTTTCACAACAATTTCTGAGCTTGAATGCTCGAGATGATACGAAGGTTTGTGTCGGGTTTGTCACCGTATACTATTAGGGTTTCACCAAATGGTAGATTTAGGTGAACAGCCTTTTCATAACACATGATGTCGGCACGATTAGAACTCAACCAATCCATGTCGATAATGACGTCGAAACTTTTAATTGAGACTGGCATGAGATCGATCGAAAATGAATGGCTATCTAAAGTTAGGGTACACCCTATGAATATGCTGCTAGTGCTCTCTGTCTTGCCATTAGCCATTTCTACAGTGAAGGGTTCTTTAAGTGCTTGTGATTTTTGCTTAAGTAAATGAGCATATTTTTGGTTCACGAAACTTCTCTCCGCTCCACAATCAAATAGAATGCATGCATAAGCGTTATCGAGGAGAAACGTACCAGTGACCAATGTGGGGTTGGCTACCGCTTCCTCATGGCCTATGGCCAGAACTCTTTCCACTCCACTGGCAAAACCTGCCTTTGGGCATTTCCTTTTGTAGTGGCCAACCTCGCCACATCCGTAGCGAGCTTGGCCTACTCCTGCACCGGGGACTTGGTTGATCGGCTTCGCCGGAGTTTTAGAGAAACGAGCAATGTGCCCCTTCCTGTGGCAGTTCAAACACTGCATTTCCCGGCAGGCACCAACGTGATGGAAGATGCATTTGTTGCACTTGGGGAAACTTCCAGCATACTGCTTTACGGGAGCAGCAGCGGCAGGTGCTATCGCAGTATGTACTTCCATGACCTGCTACATTTTAGCAGCCTTTGTCTTCGTTTTGTTATCCCAGAACTTCTGCTTGGAATCAGCGGTTCTTGCGGGTTCTTAAATGGAAAGGGTTGTGGTTGTTGCGGATGGGGTACGAACCACATTGTCTATGAGCTGCTGTGCCAATCGCTTGGCACTATCAAATTTAATGGGGTGTGATGCTAAGACATTTCCCTGGTATGGTGGCACCAACCCCCATATGTATCTCTCGATCTTCTTTCCCTCTGTATGGACCATGTTGGGACAGAGGGCCACCAGTTCGCAGAATCTGGCGGTATAGGCGGTTACGTTGGAGCCCTTCATGGTTAGGCTCCATAGTTCTTCCTCCAGCTTCTAGATCTCGCCCCTCCGGCAGTACTCCTCAGTCATGAGGTCTTTCAAGGTATCCCAGCCCATAGCATTAGATTCTATGAGAGATAGCGACTTAACATGGCTATTCCACCATGTTAGGGCTTTGGTTTCAAAGGTGCAAGCAGCGAACTTGACCTTGCTCTCCTCTGGATAGGAGCAGATTTCGAAAACCGATTCGTTTTTCTCGAACCATTATGAGAGGGAAATGACTCCGCCAGTCCCCTTGAAGGACAATGACTTGCAGTTGGTGAAGTCCTTGTAGGAGCACTCTTTCAAGCGCACCGAGATTTCATCATGAGTAGATAGGATAGGGGTTCCTCCTCCAGTGGAACCAGATGAATGATATTGAGGCATGGTTGTAGCCACAGCCGCAACTACGACAACATTTAGAGTTGTCGTGTTAAACTAAGGAGTAGGTGGTTGAGGAGGTGGAGGAGGTGGTGTTTCGTTATTAGGGTTTCTCCTTGGATTTCTGGGAGGCAGCATCTTTGATCTATAAGTTTATGAAGATGAAAAAATTGATAAGATTTTTAATGGAAGAATTGATGAAAATGACTCATGGACTAACTCTTCATAGCCCAACAATACGATTGAATGTAGATCTAGAACAAATAGATGATCACATTTGGATAATAATTCCAATTAGATTAGGTACCTATCAATATTACTGGAATTACAGACGTAATAAGTTTGGGAAAACGGACAACAGTAGGAGGCCTTACATCAACCAAAATGGGAAAATTTTGATAGAATTCCAACCTAACCAAGACCTAACAGGCCTATGATTTACAAAGATAGGGA
The DNA here is from genome assembly GCF_052625555.1 of Lactuca saligna. Classification (NCBI taxonomy): domain Eukaryota; kingdom Viridiplantae; phylum Streptophyta; class Magnoliopsida; order Asterales; family Asteraceae; genus Lactuca; species Lactuca saligna. Next base: position 207,187,521 of record NC_136419.1, on the reverse strand, counting down.
ATTAGACCAGAGTTTTACATAACTTGGTTATATCCAAAAGAAAGAAGTTGATGAGAATCTATCAGCGAGGAGAACTACTAGAGTGAGTTCTTGATCCCGACAGGAGACGTTCTATGTACCTCATGCGCCTATCAGCTCTTGCTTGCTGAGCTCGAAGTTCTCTGACTTCAGCTCAGGTTTCAGCGAGTTCCCTTCGAAGAGTTGCATTGTGAACCAGAGCCCTTTAATGAGCATACTCTAGTTGGCGAATGCGGACAGTGTTAACGCCAGAGTTGGCATCAATCTCCAAGACTTAATTGATAGTTGATTGACCGAGTATGATGTTCCGAGAAATCCTACGAACCATGACAGGTAGAACCCTATCAGCAGAACCTCCCTCAGTGAGGTTGTAGAAACTTCTGTCTACATTGTAGGGAATGGGTTAACCCTGTTCTTGGCTCCATGTACTCAAGTTTGTTGCCCACAGAGGCGTGGGTCCATGAAATGCGGGTCGGGGGTTGTTATTTGGGGCTTGACCTACTTGAGGTAAGTTGTTGACTTCAGGCTTGGAGTCAGATCCATCCGAGAAGCCTTCTGCTTGATGATCGTCCAAATGGATTTGATACTCATCATCGGGTGGAAAGTACGGGTCGTCATGATGATGAAATCCAGCCAATATATCTATGCGAGAAAAGGGGTTAGGAAATAAATTAATAGACGAGCTAACTAGATAATTATCATGTGATCTTTATCAGTTACTCCAATACTTGTCTAGAGCATACCAATAAAGACCTTTAGTTCTCAGATAAGTAATTATAGTAACAAAAAATACTCCTATAGTATTTTAAGTTTAATGTTATGTTCAACTGTTCTTATTTTGGTAGTGTTGGTAAGTTTTTAGACTTGTTGCAACCTCACAACCATCCTTAGGCACATGCTAGTCACTCCTCGGATAATGTAGTTGATCAAGATACATCTTCCTAGGGTTGACCATATGTCTCTAAGTCTACCTGTGCTGTTCAACAATCGTAATACTTTTGTTTTGTCCTAGTTACAATGTTTTAGTATGAATGTAGGTATGTATACTTAATTAAATATTTTATTATTTTAAAGTATAAACTCATTATCAGAATAATTTAATCCCACTTGTGTTTATAGTTCATATATTCTTTATGGGTTGATACACTCAATTCATTACAAACAATGCTCTGATACCAATATGTCACACCCTAAAACCTGAATGGTGAAATCTTTCAGGGCTGATGGACGTCATGTATAATATCACAACAATGCAAAGTAGTAAACAAACAACAACATCATCCATTGCATTAATAATATAATTTCATACAAGTGTGTTCTGTCAAGTTATATAAACACCAAAAAGTACATCAAAATAAAGTAGGAGTCTTGAACAAGCTCCATTTTCTCAAAAGCCAAGCACCGGTACCTGTCTACTGGTATCAGCTTTAAAGCTGGTGAGATCATAAGTATATTAGTGTCTGAGTTTGTATGAAAGCATTTGTAAGATGTTTGTAAGATGTAATGTATAACTTTTGTAAAGTTTGTATTTGTTTTGAACTATCCTAGAAAATCCTATATTTCCTACTAAGAGTAGCCTTCTACCAAGCCATCTAGTAACTGTTTGTGTCTCTTGTAAGAGTGTGTAATTTCCCAAATCCAACTATCATTAACCAAAATTATAGTTTTTACATTACCGTGCATCGTGTGAATGTTCACGAAGTGAATGTAAAGGGAAAAAATATTATAGTACTATAGTGTTGTATTAAGTAACTACTGTTGTACTAGCTACCTTAAACCAATTGTTATTTAAAGTACCATGTGATCATCCTGTACCCTGCTACCGACTCAATAGTAAAACGACAATGTAAGATGCCCTAAGAAATGACATTTGGCACCCGTAGACTTGCAATTGGCACTGTAGCTAGCAACAAGGTGTAGGATAGTCAATCCAGTATAGATCTATATGCAAACTCATACGCTCCCCAATTAAGGAGATTCCGGATACAAAAACGGTCATGGCAGGTAGTGCCATGACCCGTTTAATGGCTCACACAACTGAATGTAAAGTATATGTAATGTGTGTGCTAGCTTTATTGTGTGTTCTTCCTCTGTCTAGCCTGTATATTTGTTTCTCATCACTATGTATTATGTTTATTTCTCATTACTATGTATTATATTTGTTTCTCATAATTATGTATTATGTTTGTTTCTCATCATTATGTATTATGTTGGTTTCTCATCACTATGTATTATCTTGGTTTCTCATCACTATGTATTATGACTCATGTATGAACCGACTCTTTGTATGACTCATTGTTCTAGTATAAGTATTAGTAAAACCCTAAACTATGCCTATTGTAGTTTACTAGTAATACAACGTATACGTATGAACATGCGAGTATACCCCTACTACCCAGTGTATTGAATTGACTGGAAGAACCGTTATGACTATATATGTACACATGATATATAACTAATAGTTAAACGACCTTCAGACGGATACCCGATATCCTACAAGACCACATCCCAACGGGGAAAAGGAAATAAGGTGCGTTGACCTTCCTAAGCCCTTCAAACATTACTTATATAACTATACATATCTAGGCATGCAATTTACAATAAAAAAGAATAAAAGAAGTTTCGTAAAAGCATTTGATATGTAAAAGAGTATTTAAGACAGTTTGAAGTAAAATAGTTTAGTAAAACAGTTTGAAAGTAAGACATTTAAAAGGTTAATTAAGGGGTATGAACTCACCTGTAGTGAGTGGATTGGATTGAAGTGGTGGATACGATGCTAGGTGACAAGTGGAGACTTGTACACAGACAACGAGCCTACTTATCATATAATCAGTATATAAATAACTAATTAGGCCCTTTATCTATAATAAATTAAGTTAAGACACTCTAGAACATGGGACCACTTTGTTTCACGTGTTAAAGATCACAAGGGTTGCAACCAAGTGGTGTAGGGCATATCTAGTGAGTGTAGGGTTCAAGGAAAACTCCGTAAGGGAGTTTACGGTTCCAAGGGCCTCAACAAATGAGTTTATGGTGGTAAACTCATGAGTTTACGGTCCTAAGCTTATATCCCCTTGACCACTTGATGTTTTGATGCTTCACAAGACCCTTAGAAGAAATTCTACTTGATGGTTAAGCATTTGGAAGAGATTAGGACACAAATCCCCCCTTTTGGAGACTTCACGGCCCTAAGACCATATTCTTTTGGGTTTATTGCTATAAAACCTTAAGGATTATGGTATTTTGATGTTTGCTAGTCGTATACATAACAAGGAATGATTCTAGGTTAGGTTCCGAGGCTTATGAAGAGTTAAAGCACAATTTGGGACTTTTGATTGCGGTTCACAGTCCAAGAACTTCTTGGGATGTGAACACCTTACTCTTAGTGTTCTTAGGGTGTTTTCCTGATGTTTGGCAAGGTAATAAGCTTTACAACACACTAGGGTAGAAACACTTACTAGTTAGAAGCTTGAAAAGAGCTAAAAGTCCTAGAACACTAGTGTATGTTCTTGGTGTTCTTGGTGTTTTCGAAATCTAATCAAAACACGAAATTTGATGGATTAATAGATGTATAATAACTAGTTGTTATGACATAACAACAAATCAAGCCTAAAAGTACTTACGTTTCTCGGGAAATCGGGTGAAAACCGGGATGGTAGTTGAGGGTGTTTGGAGTTTGCTCTTGAGATTGCAACTAACAAATGAGGTATTTTGGGGATTAAACTCATGCTTATGGCATGAGTTTACGGTTTTTGGAAGAATTTTCAGCTGAAACATAAAATTTGTGCTGTGAATTCCTTAACTACGTGGTACTTGCGGTTTTGAAATTTCAAGACTCGAGATGACACCTTCTTTCTCCCGTTCATTTAAAGAACAATTATTAAAATTATCAAACAAACTTTAAATTTGCTAAAAACAAATAAAAATGAACTTGACATATAATTTGGAATGATTGACTTTAGGGTTTGACCAAATGAAAATATCAGGTTGTCACAAAAGTAACATAACTTTAAAAGAGTTTTTGAAATGTATTGATCACTTATAAATACATAAGCAATCCTTTAAATGATGTTTATAACAAACCATTTACACAATTAACATTGTGTCCAATTTGTACCCCCGCCCCTTTAAAAGCATTTAAAACAGTTTAAAAGATTGATTATAGGGGTATGGACTCACCTTATGTGGGTGATTCAATCGATGGTTTGGTAAGGATGAGAAGTTCCACGAATGTATTCCCAAGACACAAATGAGTCCTAATGACATATAATGACATGAATTTAGTGTTTTAAACAACTAACATGCTAGGAAACACCCTTAGGGACTTGAACTAAGTGTTAGAATCACATGTGATTCATCAAATGGATGTTTATGGCCACCAATTGGTGTTTACGGCCATGGAGTTTACGACCGTAAACTCATGGTAAAATGTGCACAAGAGGGTAATTGGATGATAGGGAAGGTTGTGGAACTATTGCTCAACAAGAGGATGATCAAAACTAACCTTTTGGAAGGTTTTGAGGTGTTTACGGCCACACCAAGTGTGTACGACCATAAACACTCCAAATTGTGTCATTTTGGGTCTTAAATCAAAGGGTTTTCAAAGGCTCAAGTGCTCTAATGGATAATAAGTACCAAAAAGTGTTTAAGGTTCAAAACATTTTCAAAGCAAGGGCTTACGACCATAACCAAGAGTTTACGTTCGTAAACTCTTCAAGTTTATGAGATTGATGATGTTTCAAGACTATGATCTAGTGTTTAACATGTATAACTAGATGATAGATGGAATACTCACACTTTTGAGGGCCTTTGAGGAGTTTTCGGCCACCAATAACAAGTATGTGTTCTTGGTGTTCTTGGTGAAGGATGATGATTATGAAGATCTAGAGAAAAGAATTGATTTTTGTGGATGGAATCAAAGGATGATACATGATTAACAAGAATAACAACTCAAAGATGGAAAAAACACTTACGTTATTGAAGATCTAGGATGAAAGGCTTGATGATACTTGAGAGGGAAGGGATGTTCTTCACTTGAAAGTGGAAGAAATGAAGAAAAATGAATTATAAAGATACTTATGGGAAGGAGTTTACGGCCCAAATAGAGTTTACAGTCGTAAACTCTATTTTGTGGTCGTGAACTCCTTCTGATGGAGTTTCTGGCTCGATCGCAACTCCAAGAACTTTAGTAGATACTTCCTATTACTCATTCCTTGGATGTACTAGGCATAAAACTCATTAGAATGACCATTAACAACACTAGAAGGCAATGAACTTAAGTCTGACTTTTGGTTGATTGGCTTGAGTTTACAAGGAAGAAAATTTCGGGTTGTAACATCATCCCCCCGTTAGATGGAATTTTGTCCCGAAATTCGCTTTCTTACAGTACTACTATTCCTCTGACTGGTAGGATACTTACTCATAGATCTTGGCAACTTGCCCTCTGTTCATGATAGGGTTTATACCTGGTCCATCTATCATTAACCCGTGTAGAGAAGTCGCATAAAATTATGATTAGTAGGACGATCAGATGTGTGTCTCTGCCCCAGGTCTACAACCAGGCAAGTAACAGGACATAGGGTGGAAACACACATACTAAATCTGCATAATCATAATTATATACTACTCTTGTGTATACACTTATTAGTGATAGGTGGGTTGTATTCATGCTTAGCCTATGTGCTTGAACTTGATCTAGTGGATGAGTGGTAGTTCGAGAAGGTCTACGGAGTATATGGTCGCAAGGTTTTGGAGGACATGTACTCTTCGCACGAGTACTTCAGGGTTTAGAATACGCGGTAGACGATTCGGAGTCTGAGTCGAACTGTCGTTACGAATGATGAAGTTCGAGAAGGTCTGCAGAGTATATGGTCGCAAGGTTTCGGAGGACATGTACTCTTCGCACGAGTACTTTAGAGTTTAGAATACGCGGTAGACGATTCGGAGTCTGAGTCGAACTGTTGTTACGAATGACGAGGGTTTAATGAATTTGACAGTCGAGACAATGGAAACGTATGAACATAGCATGGTGAGGACGACACCCATTCATGACGTATGATGACAACGGGCTTTTACAGAAATGATGGTTAGGCCGATTTGAAAGAAACGTGTGTTAGGCGACGGTGCATCCCAAGTGTGTTTGACAATGTACTCCATGTAAATGTTCCAGTGCTTTCTATTTTCCCATGATATTAACACTACCATCAATCGTACCGTGATAAGTGAGTACTAATAGTGTAGTGTTTTGGTAACTACCATTCATACTCTATATTATGATCGTCCTCGGTACCACTATGATCGCATGACATATAAAAGTTACGTATAATTAAGATGAATAAGATGGTAGATTGAGTAACTCTACCCCAAATCCGCAACCAAACAAGGAACAAGAATTAAGGTGGAATCACTCACTCTTAGTCTGCAACATTTCAGCTATACATAACCCTGATGTATACACTAATCCATCATAGCTTCCCTGAACGGATCTTTAGTTCCTTTGTCAATGTTGTGACTTTTTTAGATGCATGAGTTATTATAATTGCTTTTAAATGTTTTCCCCAATTTCTAATCTTATATAAATATAAATTAATTTGAAAATAAATTCTTAATTCGAAGATGTACTGCTGGTCGCTGGGGTCTCCGGGAAAACTTCTCCTGCAGTGATCATCAGAATCCGTCCATATGCGCCTGAGTTCTTCGGTATCCGGCAGTCGCTCCTGAAATGTCCTGTCTCAACACAGCCATAGCAGGCTTGCCTTATTTCTACTTTGGGGACTTGGGAAATTAGTTTAGCTGGTTCCCTAAAGAAATGGATCATGTGTCCCTTTCTGTGGCAGTTTAGGCACTGCATTTCCTGACATACTTCGGCGTGGTGATAGTTGCACTTTCCACACTTCATGAGAGTACCAACATATCGACTGGCAGGTGCTGGAGTGACAGGTGTTGTAGTTGCGTCTATAGTACCCATTTGTTGCTCCTACGGGGTTTCCTGGGTTGTTCGTTCCAACCTCTTTTTCCCTGACATTCGTTTATAGTCTCCTCCCCTTGATGGCTCGGGAATAGGGACCATCACTGTCACACCCCCGAACCGTAAAACAAAATGCGGAAACGTTCGGACGCGGATGATGTCATGGGTAGTATCACAACAGTTTCATCATAGTAATCAAAGTAAACAAAACCATTACATTGCATATGAATATTTACATTTATTTGAAAAACATATTTTCTATACATTAGTACATGACAAAAGTAAAAGACGTGTGTCCAAAAGCTCTTTCTTCTCGAAAGCTGGCGAGAGTACCTGTCTATTGTTGTTTTGAGAATACAAGAGATTTTGAAAACCTATCAGCACAAAGTTGGTGAGTTCATAAGCATGTTTTTGTATGAAAATTAGTCATTAAATTTGTATAACTGTTTGTTTGATTTCCCAAAAAATCCAATATTTTCTTTAGTGAAAGTAGGAAGAAACCAGCTCCCTTCTATCACCACTTAGTTTATACTAGTCCCATATAAAACAACATCAAACAGACAATGGATTATGTGGATCTTCCCTAAGCCCATAATCAAACAAGGACCAAGAAATGAGGCGGAAGCCACATACTTCACGATCTATCGGATATTCTTTATAAGTAAGCTTCATGTATACACTAAGGGGTTATAGATTTAACCATGAATGTTTGTTGTTGTGCCCTTTTTAGTGTAAGAGACGTGATATTTCGTATGTTTGGTTACTACTAGTATGTAATTTCTTTTTTGAAAACCCTAACTACCACCAGAATGTAAGGTACTTGAGGATTAACTGGGAAAATCCCTTCTTTTCCCATGTATTTGTTTTGTTGCTTTAATGATTCTGAAACGATGAGGCATAAGTATTATTCACACCTATATTATTAAAGAAAATGTTCATGAGAAGTGTATTATTACGTAAATATGTTGTATTATTGGCGAGTTTTATGACCATACGTAAACTTGATACGGCGTGAAACGGACACCGATATCCTTTATGACATTTGTCACCCATAGACCTGACGGTCCGACTGTAGCTAGTAGCCAGGTGCGGGATAGTCAGTCCCGTATAGATCTATACACAAAATCCACGCTTCCCCTCCATGAAACTCTGGTTCATAAGGGTAGTTCTCCATTTAGTTAATGTTGTAAGACCCTAAGGATGTATCTCCCAACTACGTTAACGACTTTACGAGTAATAATATGTCTTGTAGAGTAGAAATAAGTATACTTAAATAATTATTAACTGTTGTTCACTTATAATGTGTGTCATAAACTAAATTTTTCATAGTTTATTTGTTCAACAATGTAAGTAGTTGATATTTGTAAAACCAGTAAAGAAGTTCCCCAAACTATACCTATAATAGTTTGACAGAAAAGTTATGTTCATGATATGCTGTGAGAAATATGCAATTTTTATTAGAAAATGACCCTTATGCTCCACATGATACAAAATGGATAAGTATCTAAATACTTTTTGAAAAACCGTTGGTTTGTATAAATTGCATAAGTTTTTGATTCATTGAAAATCCTCTATGTTTGGCTTGTATTACCCCTAAAAATGTTTAAAAATCATAAAAGCATAGGGGTATGAACTCACTGTTTGACGTAGGATTCGAATGTAAGATCAGTATGGATGCTGAGTGTCAACTGAAGGTTCGAACGCGAACGGATCCTATTTAACATATAATAGCAAATATATGTATTAGATTACGGTATTTCATGACTAAACATGATAGGAAACGACTCTAACGAGCTGAAAACACTAGAACTAAGTGTCGAAAACATATGTGGTCAAATGAGGGAGGTGTACGACCACCCTAATGGTGTGTACGGCCATGGGTGTATGGTCATACACCCATGAAGGGATCCGTTTTTGAGATGTTTCCAAGGTCCTAACTAGCATCCAAGAAGTGTTCTAGGTCCCATGCTTAGTGGTATTGCACGTTTGAGGCCAATAACGATCATCAAAGTGGGTATACGGCCTTAAGGGTGTATGTGCGGCCATGCAAAGGGGTTTGCAACCATACAGAGGGGTGTGCGACCGTACACTATTCATTTTCATGCCCAAGTTGTCGATTTTAGGTGCATCAAGGCTAAGATCATGACCAACTAGAAGATAAGGCCAAACTCTCACTTTGGACACCCTTTAAGGTGTGTACGACCAACCTTATGAAGGTGTGCGGCCATACATCTTCAAAGGGATGAAGACCAATGTTCAAACATGAAGAATCAAATGATCTTTCAAGTATAAGTAACTAGGGGGTGAATTAATTACGTTTTTTAAGCCTTTGAAGGGTTCTTGGATGACGATTCTAGAGAGAGAAAGTAGTAGTGTGCAGCCAAAAGAAGTAAAGAATGAAAGAAGGGGGTGATTACCCCGAATGTTGTGCTATAACTTGGAATAACTCGACCTAGAACCCAAACTTTGATTATACTGGGCTTGGAACACTTTAACAAAACCCTTAAACGGTGTTAAAAGGTGATAGAATCGAGTTTAACATTGATAGAAATGACCAACTGTACACAATAGAAGTTTCGGTTTGTCACATCATCCCCCCCGTTAGAGGAAATTTTATCCCGAAATTTGTCACACCCCCGAACCAGATGGCGGAAACGTCCGAGGGCTGTTGTGACTCAATTCAATACCATTACATTGAATATACATGAAACATAACATCATTCATTACCATGCATTGAGATAGTACAACTGGTAGAGTTTACACTTAGTACATTGTTTTAAACATTACATCCCCAAAAGTAAATTGTTCGATAATAGTTAAACAAACAACATGACGTCACTGAATACATTTTTCCCTTCGATTTACTAGATACCTGAGAATACAAGCATTTTGAAAAACGTCAACATATGAAATGTTGGTGAGTTCATAAGTAATGTTTGAAATAAAACGTTTTGTATTGTTTTAAAAACCACCAGAAAATCCGATATTTTCTGAAAAGAGTATCGTATAAAAAGTGTGCAGATCCGTAAGTATGCTTTTTTGTTTCTATAAATGTAAATATACATATATATATATATATATATATATATATATATATATATATATATATATATGTTGTATTTGTTATGCATCTCGTAGTTGTATGTATTGAAAAACCCTAGGAAGACCCGATGTTTTCCTAATACTTTGAATTACGCTTTTTGTGTGGTGTTGTATCGTTGCGACATGTGAAGTCAATGATTCCAGGTGACATTGAATTAAATGTGAATTGTAAATTGTTATAAACACACGTTAATAGAAACGACTAATTTACAACCATACTGATGATCCATTAGGTGTCGTCCGTATTATTCACTTAATCCAACCACTCTGACTTCTCGTAGCCCCACAACTGAGGAGAAAAGAGGGCACGAAGACCTCAATAATTCCATAAGTCGTTCAAGCCTATAGTAAATGCGAAGGGCCCTTGGCCCGACCCGCATTTTTGTGAATTCTCGACTTCACTAGCCATAGTAAAGGACCCTTGGGGCCCAATAGCCTAAAAGCCATTGAAAGTCCTTTTACACAGAGTTAGGTCATGTAAGACCCAACAACCATGTAAGTAAGTTGTCTTTGGGCCTAAAGATCAGGTCATTGGGCTAGCTAGGCCCAACAAGCAAGATTTGACACTTTTGGGCCCAAAGATGATGTATCGACGTCTGTGTATTCCCACGTATGTATTGAACTCCGAAAATGTCCGTGTGTGTATTGAATATCGTCGTGTTAGTAGTTTCATATTCGTTATTGATTCGAGACCAAATCAATTTATTTAGTAATGATTTTTGGTGTTGATGGTGTATTAGGTTTTGTCGGTAGTCGCGGTACCAGTATTTGATCTCAACGGATCTATTGTTTAAACTTTGGAGTTTTTCTGTTTGCAGCCCCTTTCTTTTATTAGTTTACCCTTTTAACCCTTTAAATAAAAGAATTTCCAATTTAGTCCCTAGATCATTTTTCTTGACATTTTAATATCAAAACTTGTTCAAAATGGTATTTTTTAGCTCATATTTATTTGTAAACAGTTTTAGTCCCTCAAAATGAAGTTTTCTTGGTTGAATCCTCATTTTTCGCAACTTTTACACTTTTGGCCCAAAATAGAAAATTTTTGCATCTTTGGTCCTTTTTAAATATGAAAAGTGTTTTTAACCCTTGAAATGGACTTGGAGCACTAGTAGTCCCCTGTTTTACAGAAAAATACGGTTTCAACCCTTCAAATTTGAAAATCTCGCATATTGGGCATTATTGGGCCGAAAATTCCATTTTTGGCCCATTATGCTTAATATTTTACATTTTAATCCCTCAAAAGAATATATTTCTAGAAAATACCTTATTGAAACTGTTTTGACATATTTCAAACATCAGAATTTGTATCTTCTCATTTTGGGCCCTTTAACTTTATATTTTTAATATTTTAAGCCCAAAAATGAGTTTTTAGCCCAAAGAAGTTAATATCAAACCACTTGGTTATTTTTCTAAAAATGATATGTATGTAGTAATATAATTTATGCTAGTATCATATAACTTGATCCAAATCTTGGTTTTAAGGACTTTTGACTAGATCCAACATCACAATCACATAAAAAAACACAAATATAAACATAGAAATCACACAAAGCATACATGTACACATAGATCTACACCTTTGCTTGTATTCCCCCCCCCCCCCCCCCTCCCCCCCCCCGCATAAAACTTGTAAAACCGAAAAATAGGGAGTATGAAGCTCACCTTTGGGTGTGGTTTCGGTTTTGGAGAAGAGATGGAAGAAAATGAGATGATTTTCGGTCCTAGCAACACTTTGATGAAGATCTCAAATTTGAGGTGATTCTAGGATGCAAGATCATGATTTCTTATGAGTTAAGAAGAGATGTTTCATAATTCAAGGAACCTAAATCATATATTTAAGTATAAACTTACCTTAGATGGTGATTCTTATGAAAAATCTCCTTGAAATGCCCTTAAGCCTCGAAAATTTGATAAAGGAAGGTGAGGATGTTCTTTGAGAGAGTTGGTTTAAGAAAATTAGATGAAGTGTGTATGTTTGGGAGGCTCTCGGCCGAATGAAAAGAGAAATGGGGAAGAGATGAACTTGCCTTGATATATGAAACTATGCATGGATATATGGGAGCTAACTCTTGGAGATATGTTGGATATTCATGAGGTGTCAACTTAAAAGTCAACTCCTATGATTTCATTCTCTCTTTTTTTTATCCTACTTGGGCCGAGAATTTGAGGAAAAGAAGTGAGTTTTGGGCCTTAAAGGCTTAAGCCCAATCTCTTGATTATGTTGAGTGATTTTTGGTCCAAATAACCATAAATATGATCCTTATGACCTATTAGGGCTACGTTAGGTTAAATATGGCCCAAAAATGGTTCGTATAATTGATTTATTTCATTCTAGGCCCAATATGGCCCAAAACATTGAAATAATTATAAGTGTGTTCAATTAGAGCCCATTTAAGAGTTCTAAGCCCAAGATGGTCAAATTGGAAGCTTACTGGTCCATTGGGCCCAATAAGGAAGTCCTAGACCAAAATGGACCTAAACAAGAACTTCTAGGGTTTCCAATTGCTTGTTGACTATTTGTAATGCTTGTATGGTGTATTTGATTGCAATTTTGTTGTTATAGAGTAAGTATCATGCATGCTTTCATGTCTTGGATTCATAATTCTTACTTGAGTGTTGTGATTACAAGGCACAAAATTTCTAGTTGTGACATCATCCCCCCGTTAGAGGGAATTTCGTCCCGAAATTCTGTTTGAAAGCTAGATTTGAGAATACTAGAATAGGTGAGGGTACTTTTGCTTCATTTGGTCTTCGCGTTCCCACGTGAATTCTGGCCCACGCTTTGCATTCCACCGTACTTTCACAATCGGGATGCGACTTTGCTCAGTACGCTTCACCTCACTGTCCATGATTTCAACCGGTTCTTCAACGAACAGGAGATTCTCGTTGATTTCGATTTCGTCAAGGGGAATGACGAGCGTTTCATCCGATAGGCACTTCTTTAGATTAGAAACATGGAACACAGGGTGTACACTGTTTAGCTCTGCGGGTAGTTGCAGTTTCTATGCCACTGGACCTATTCGAGCGATGACTTCGAAAGGTCCAATGTACCGTGGGTTCAGTTTTCCCCACTTCCCAAAACGAATAACTCCTTTCCAGTTTGAGAATTTTAACAGTACTCGATCCCCGACCTGGAATTCTAAGGGCTTTCGCCGTTTATCGGCGTAGCTCTTTTGTCGGTCACGCGATGCTTGTAATCGAGCTCTGATTTGAATGATCTTTTCCGTGGTTTCACGAATGATCTCCGGTCCCGTTAGAGCCTTATCCGATGTGAGTGTTTTTGCTAGTTGGGTATCGCCCACCTCAGCCCAACATAACAGTGATCTACACTTACGCCTGTATAGTGCTTCAAAAGGAGCGACCTTGATGCTCGAATGGTAACTGTTGTTATACGAGACTTCGACCAAAGGTAAATGGGTATCCCAAGACTTCCTAAAGTCGATCACACATGCGCGAAGCATGTCTTCGAGCGTTTGAATGGTTCGTTCACTTTGACCATCCGTTTGTGGATGATAAGTGGTGCTCATGTCGAGGTGGGTTCTGAGTGCTTTCTGGAGTGATTGCCAAAAACGTGAAGTGAACCTACTGTCTCTATCCGAGATAATAGACACTGGTACTCCGTGGAGTCTCACGATTTCTCGAATGTATAAGCGTGTCAATCTCTCCATCTTGTAGGATTCTTTTATTGGCAGGAAATGGGCAGATTTTGTCAGTCGGTCGACTATTACCCATATGGTGTCCAGTCCATCCGACGTCTTGGGTAGCTTGGTCATGAAATCCATAGAAATCCCTTCCCATTTCCACTCAGGGATTACCGGTTTCTGCAATAACCCTGAGGGCTTCTGGTACTCCACCTTCACCTTGGCACAAGTAAGGCACTTACTAACATAGGTGGAGATTTCCGCCTTCATGTTAGGCCACCAATACTGTTGTTTAATATCCAAATACATCTTGTCCGAGCCAGGATGGATGGAGTATCGCATCTTCTGAGCTTCCTTCATGATTATCTCCCTAAATCCTCCGAGTTTAGGGACCCAAATACGGTTCATGAAGTAGTATACTCCGTCTTCTTTTACCTCTAGATTCTTATCCATTCCGCGTAGTGCTTCGCTTGCTCTGTTTTCCGTCTTCATGGCCTCCGACTGGGCTACCCCAATCTGAGTGGTTAAGTGGGATTGGATGGTTATTGAGAGAGTTTTCGCACAACGATTAGAGTACTCCTTCCGGCTCAATGCATCAACGACCACGTTGGCCTTGCCTGGGTGATACTTGATTTCACACTCATAATCGTTTAATAATTCAACCCATCTTCGTTGCCTCATGTTCAACTCTTTCTGGTTCAAGATGTGCTGAAGACTTTTGTGGTCCGTGAAGATGGTGCACTTTGTACCATAAAGGTAATGCCTCCAAATCTTCAGAGCAAAGACCACTGCTCCTAATTCCAGATCATGGGTTGTATAATTCGCTTCGTGCGTCTTTAGTTGGTGGGATGCGTAAGCTATCACCCTTCCACGCTGCATGAGAACGCAACCTAAGCCCTGATTTGAAGCATCACAGTAGACCACGAAATCTTTCGTTCCCTCCGGTAGAGATAGTACCGGGGTGCTACAGAGGGCTTGCTTCAGGGTTCGAAACGCAATTTCTTGTTTGTCCGTCCATTTGAATGGTACGCCCTTTTGTGTAACTGAGGTAAGTGGCTTGGCGATCTTAGAGAAGTTTTAAATGAACCTCCGGTAGTAGCCTGCTAGGCCTAAGAATTGACGAATTTTTGTGGGTGTTGTCGGGATGGCCCATCCTTCGACGGCTTTGACCTTGGAAGGATCCACATGAATTCCTTCTTGACTAACAACATGCCCTAGGAAGTTCACACTACGGAGCCAAAACTCACACTTGGAGAGTTTTGCGTATAGCTTTTCCGATCGCAGAGTTTCTAGAATTTGTCGAAGATGTTGACCGTGCTCTTCCTCACTTCGGGAATAGACGAGAATATCATCAATGAAGACAATGACAAAGTTGTCGAGGAATGGTCGACAGATTCGGTTCATCAGATCCATAAATGCGGCAGGGGAATTTGTTAGACCAAAGTGCATTATGACAAATTCATAATGTCCGTAACGAGTTCGGAAAGCGGTTTTTGGAATATCCTCTTCCCGGAATTTGAGTTGATGGTATCCGGACCATAGATGTATCTTAGAAAATTAACTAGCTCCTTGGAGCAGGTCAAATAGATCGTCAATTCATGTAAGTGGATAGCGATTTTTGACAGTGAGTTTATTTAACTCTCTATAATCGATGCACATTCTAAAAGATCCGTCCTTCTTTTTGACAAAGAGGACTGGAGCTCCCCATGGCGAGTAACTAGGTCGGATGAATCCCTTATCCAAGAGTTCACTGAGTTGGCTGGACAATTCCTGAATTTCAGCAGGAGCTAGCCGGTAGGGTGATTTAGCGAGAAGAGTTGCTCCTGGAACGAGGTCAATTCGGAACTCCACTTGTCTCTTTGGGGGTACTCCAGGAAGATCTTCAGGAAACACGTCTGGGAACTCACGTGCTACAGGAATGTCTTGAACGTTAACCTCTTCCTTGGTTTTATCCACTATGTGAGCCAGGAATGCCAAATTATTCTTTCGTAGATGTTTCTGTGCCTGGATGCACGAGATGATGCGGAGGTTCGTGCTAGGTTTGTCTCTATAAATTACTAGGGTTTCGTGATTGGGGAGGTGAAGGCGAACGGCCTTCTTGTGACACATAACTTCAGCATGGTGGGGGCTTAACCAGTCCATGCCGATAATCACATCGAAACTCATAATGGAAATCGGCATTAAGTCTATTCGAAAGACGTGTTGATTTAAGGTTAGGGTACATCCGGTGTAGATTTCCCCAGTGGATTCGGTTTTCCCATTGGCCATTTCCATCGTAAAGGTTTCATTGAGCTTCTGGGGTTGTTGTTTTAATAAATGCTTAAATTGATTGCTTATGAAACTTCGCTCCGCTCCGGTGTTAGGAGAAACGTACCGGTAACAACAGCGGGATCCTGAATTGCTTCTCCCTGACCCATGGTCAGCATCCTTCCTGTTCCTCCATTTCCGGGATTGTTGTTGTTAGGGCAATCTCGGCGGAAATGCCCAGTCCTCCCACACCCATATCAGGTGTGGCTAGGCCCTGCATTGTTGCCGCCGTTGTTGCTGTTGTTGTTGTTGCGGGTGTTGTTGTTGTTGTTGTTCTTCTTCTTCTTGTTTCCCTATTGTTGGTTCTGGGGAGGGTAAGTCCTGCAGTACTTTTCCGTGTGTCCCCTTCGATTGCAACTCGTGCACTGAAACTCCTTGCATTCTCCATTGTGATGGAAACCGCACTTGTTGCACTTGGGAAGATTACCAGAATAAGGTATGGGAGCATTTGAAGCAGCTGAGGCTGGAGCATGTGGTGTGGCTGGAACTGGTGCGGTGGCAGCATTAACTGCCACTGTCTACTGCTTCTTGGAGGTCTCGGGGCCCTGACGCCCCTTCCTCTTGTTGTTCTTCCCTTTCTTGCCATCACCTTCCTTCTTGCCTTCAGCCTCCGCTGGTTTCTCACCCTTCTTGTTGTTGTGGTTATACAGCTTCTTCGCCAATCTTTTTGCACTGTCAAAAGTTTCGGGGTTTGCAGCTATCACATTTCCCTGGATCGGTGAGGTTAGTCCCCAGATGAATCGCTCAATCTTCTTTCCTTCCGAGGTGATCATACCGGGGCATAACAGAGATAGTTCACTAAATCTCGATATGTAGGCATCGATATTCGCATTCTGCACAGAGAGGTTCCACAACTCTTGCTCCATTTTCTGAATTTCACCTCGTGGGCAGTATTCGGCCATCAGCATTTCTTTCATTTCTGCCCACGGCATGGAGTTGGCTACCGGGAGTGTCATGGCTTCCATGTGTCCGTTCCACCAAGTGAGCGCTTGATCAAAAAAAGTGCAGGCTGCGAACTTCACCTTCATTCCCTCGGGACAATCACATATCTGGAATACCGATTCCACCTTCTCGATCCATCGCTTCAAAGTGATCACCCCTCCAGTGCCGTTAAAAGTTCGTGGTTTGGCGTTTGTGAAGTCCTTGTTGGTACAGGTTTTGGTGGGTCCTTGATTCATTCCATTGTTCGAACTTCCGGCCCCTTGCCCGTTGCCTCCTCCGTTGTTCCCTTGGTGAATTTGTGCCATAGTTGCGGTAACCGCAACAGATACAACCGCCTGGAATGCAGCGGAGTCAGCTTCGGGTGGGGTTGGTCTAGGGTTTCTGTGATTAGGTCGGCGAGGCATCTTTCTGTCATGAAACAAAAAGATATTGAGTGTACTTGGTTTCCGTGAGGTTGTGATCCTACAGACTAAGTGCATGGTACGAACTTAAACACTTCTACCATTTAGCACACAATCATAGATTCTCAAAACATAGCAATTTGTAATGTCATAATAAACACGCAAAAGTTCATTAATATTATCCGCATTTGATACATGAAAATTTTGCTCGCGAGGGCATACATGAGTGACACTAGTTCGACAACATAACGACTCTATGAGTAGTGTAGTCACTTAAACATAGAGTTGATGCTCCCTGAAGACGAGCCAACTGTCGTTTTGCGTCCTGGAGTCGAGACTCCCACCTCACCTACCTCATGTGGAACTCTCGAAGGACGTCACGTGTCTCCTGTTCCGCACGCTCGACCCTAGTCCACAACTGGCGTACCTGATCAGCAGTTCCCTGAGCAAGGTCGCCAGTGTTCCTTAATCGTCTCACCATGACTGGAAGGGCTTGATCTGCCGGTCCTCCATCCCTCAGGTCAAAGAACTCACGTGACATGCCGTACGGGGGTCGCTGTCCCTGCTGTCTGCTCCATCTCCAAAGATCAATACCCAGGGAGGTATAGGACCAGTGGGGCCCACCCGATAAGCAGGCACCCTGATCGGGTAAGGGGGGTTGATGACTTCGGACTCCGCATCCGAATCACCCCCTTCATTGTCATCGGGTTCCTCCTCGAAGCTTCCTTCATCTTCTTCTGGTTCGGCAGGCTTGCCCTCGACTCCTGCCTCCGGTTCCCCATCAGATTCCTCTTCGGGGTCTTCCTCAGGCTCCTCATCTAACCATCCGTTATTCCCCTGATTAAGGAAATAAGGATCTCCGGGGTGATGAAAACCAGCCATGTTGTCTGTGAGAGTGTGTAAGTATGCTAACATTATTCCTAGGATGCTACAACTATTGTATAGACTATGCAGGCGTTCTTCTCTTTTGGTGATATAGGGGTTTGTTTTTAGGTTCCCTAGCTATCGCGATCTCATCGAAACATGTGTTAATTATACCTTGGAGGGAATGTAGTTGATCAGGCTACATTCACTTCTTGATATCGCTAAAACAGTTCTGAATTAACCGGGATACTAGCATTATCTTGTTTGGTTCGGCGTTATGTTCTTATTCCTAATGCGAGCAAGGGTGTTTTACTTGTTTGTTTCAGAGTTGTGTTAGTCCCTCTTTTGGTTTATAGTTGCATATCAATGTGTGGTTAGATATGCTAGTTCACTATAAACAAAGCTCTGATACCAACCTGTCACACCCCCGAACTAGACGGCGGAAACATCTGAGGGTTGTTGTGACTCAATTGAATACCATTACATTGAATATACATGAAACATAACATCATTCATCACCATGCATTGAGATAGTACAACTGGTAGAGTTTACACTTAGTACATTGTTTTAAACATTACATCCCCAAAAGTAAATTGTTCGATAATAGTTAAACAAACAACATGACATCAATGAATACATTTTTCCCTTCGATTTACCTGATACCTGAGAATACAAGCATTTTGAAAAACGTCAACATATGAAATGTTGGTGAGTTCATATGTTTGAAATAAAAGGTTTTGTATTGTTTTAAAAACCACCAGAAAATCGGATACTTTCTGAAAAGAGTATTGTATAAAAAGTGTGAAGATCCGTAAGTATGCTTGTTTGTTTCTGTAAATGTAAATATACATACATATATATATATATATATATATATATATATATATGTTGTACTTGTTATGCATCTCGTAGTTGTATGTATTGAAAAAACCTAGGAAAACCCGATGTTTTCCTAATACTTTGAATTACACTTTTTGTGTGGTGTTGTATCGTTGCGACATGTGAAGTCAATGATTCCAGGTGACATTGAACTAAATGTGAATTTTGAATTGTTATAAACACGTGTTAATAGAAACGACTAATTTACAACCATACTAATGATCCCTTAGGCGTCGTCCGTATTATTCATTTAATCCAACCACTCTGACTTCTCGTAGCCCTACAACTGAGGAGAAAAGAGGGCACGAAGACCTCAATAATTCCATAAGTCGTTCAATGCTATAGTAAATGCGAAGGCCCCTTGGCCCGACCCGCATTTTTGTGAATTCTCAACTTTACTAGCCATACCAAAGGACCCTTGGGGCCTAATAGCCTAAAAGCCATTGAAAGTCCTTTTACACAAAGTTAGGTCATGTAAGACCCAACAACCATGTAAGTAAGTTGTCTTCAGGCCAAAAGATCAGGTCATTGGGCTAGCTAGGGCCAACAAGCAAGATTTGACACTTTTGGGCCCAAAGATGGTGTATCCACGTCTGTGTATTCCCACGTATGTATTGAACTCCCGAAATGTCCGCGTGTGTTTTGAATATCGTCGTGTTAGTAGTTTCAGATTTGTTATTGATTCGAGACCGAATCAATTTATTTAGTAACGATTTTTGGTGTTGATGGTGTATTAGGTTTTGTCGGTAGTCGCGGTACCAGTATTTTATCTCAACGGATCTATTGTTTAAACTTTGGAGTTTTTCTCTTTGCAGCCCCTTTCTTTTAAGAGTTTATCCTTTTAACCCTTTGAATAAAAGAATTTCCAATTTAGTCCGTAGACCATTTTTCTTGACATTTTAAAATCAAAACTTGTTGAAAATGGTATTTTTCAGCTCATATTTATTTGAAAACAGTTTTAGTCCCTCAAAATGAAGTTGTCTCGGTTGAATCCTCATTTTTCGCAACTTTTAAACTTTTGGCCCAAAATAGAAATTTTTTGCATCTTTGGTCCTTTTTTAAATATGAAAAGTGTTTTTAACCCTTGAAGTGGACTTGGAGCACTAGTAGTCCCCTGTTTTACAGAAAAATACGGTTTCAGCCCTTCAAATTTTGAAATCTCGCATATTGGGCTTTATTGGGCCGAAAATTCCATTTTTGGCCCATTATGCTTAATATTTTACATTTTAATCCATCAAATGAATATATTTCTAGAAAATACCTTATTGAAACTGTTTTGACTTATTTCAAACATCAGAATTTGTATCTTGTCATTTTGGGACCTTTAACTTTATATTTTTAATATTTTAAGCCCAAAAATGAGTTTTTAGCCCAAAGAAGTTAATATCAAACCACTTGGTTATTTTTATAAAAATGATATGTATGTAGTAATATAATTTATGCTAGTATCATATAACTTGATGCAAATCTCGGTTTTAAGGACTTTTGACTAGATCCAACATCACAATCACATAAAAAACACAAATATAAACATAGAAATCACACAAAGCATACATGTACACATAGATCTACACCTTTGCTTGTATCCCCCCCCCCCCCCCCCCCCCGCATAAAACTTGTAAAACCACAAAAAAATAGGGAGTATGAAGCTCACCTTTGGGTGTGGTTTCGGTTTTGGAGAAGAGATGGAAGAAAATGAGATGATTTTCGGTCCTAGCAACACTTTGATGAAGATCTCAAATTTGAGGTGATTCTAGGATGCAAGATCATGATTTCTTATGAGTTAAGAAGAGATGTTTCATAATTCAAGGAACCTAGATCATAGATTTAAGTATAAACTTACCTTAGATGGTGATTCTTGTGAAAAATCTCCTTGAAATTCCCTTAAGTCTCGAAAATTTGATAAAGGAAGGTGAGGATGTTCTTTGAGAGAGTTGGTTTAAGAAAATTAGATGAAGTGTGTATGTTTAGGAGGCTCTCGGCCGAATGAAAAGAGAGAGGGGGAAGAGATGAGCTTGCCTTGATATATGAAACTATGCATGGATATATGGGAGCTAATTCTTGGAGATATGTTGGATATTCATGGGATGTCAACTTAAAAGTCAACTCCTATAATTTCATTCTCTCTCTTTTTTTTTATCCCACTTGGGTCGAGAATTTGAGGAAAAGAAGTGAGTTTTGGGTCTTAAAGGCTTAAGCCCAATCTCTTGATTATGTTGAGTGATTTTTGGTCCAAATAACCATAAATATGATCCTTATGACCTATTAGGGCTACGTTAGGTTAAATATGGCCCAAAAATGGTTCATATAATTGATTTATTTCATTCTAGGCCCAATATGGCCCAAAACATTAAAATAATTAGAAGTGGGTTCAATTAGAGCCCATTTAAGAGTTCTAAGCCCAAGATGGTCAAATTGGAAGCTTACTGGTCCATTGGGCCCAATAAGGTAGTCCTAGACCAAAATGGACCTAAACAAGTGTTGGATAAGGTGTCTAAGTCCATAACTTATTTGGTATACATACTTGACCCGACCGGCATGGTCCATTTGGGTTGCATCTCATCCAAACTATTATGGATAATTTTATGAGAGTTATACACATATGTTTATTAATATATTATGAGTTATAATATATTAATATGAAGTTACGTTATTTAATTAGTTTTAGTCTTAAATTAATTATGAATTAATTTAGAGATTAAAAGAAATACTAATTAAATTATGGGCTATTTGTTTTATATAGTGTGGGCTAATACTCATTTGTTAATGGGCTAGGCTTATGTGGAAGTCCATGGATGATCCATGGAGCTTTTAACCCATGGATCCTTGGAAAAGGAAAATACATGGGTTATTAGGGTTTCACCCTAACCATGCACACTATATAAGCATGCTTATGGAGCATGAAATGGAGCCTAAGAGAAAACTAGTGAACTAGTGTGTGTGTGTGCATGTGTGTGGCCGATTTTATACAAGGTGTATACTCTCTCAAAGTTTTCCAAGAGTTTGTGGTGTTTGTGATTCCATTTGACGCATTCACACTATTGGTGCTTGGCCTTCAAACTCCTTAGAACCAAACTCACCAAAAGGTATGTAATATCTTCTAACTCTTTTATGTTGAAATGTTCCCCATGCCATGTTAGATAGGTTATAAACCTTGGAAAATTATTATTTTGCATGTATTTAGACAAACATAGATCCAAGGTCTATTAGGGTTGCATGCACACTTAGGAAGTGTTAGATTGCTCAAAACCCAACAGTGGTATCAGAGCCTAGGCTTGCTTGTTTGATACTTGATGCAAAATAGTGAAAAAAGTCGAAATCGTTGCTGTCAGCATGGTGGACTCGCCGAGTCCATTGGGGGGACTTGACGAGTCCAAGGCAAACTTTAACCTACTCGGCGAGTAAGTTCATGCACTCGACGAGTAGGATCAAAAGAGTGCAAATTCTCGACTTTTGCTGCTGGAAATGGACTAGAAACATTACCCTAAACTGTTTTGGTGTTATAAAACTTATTTTAGTTGGTGTAATGGTTGTTCTAATCCATTTGCAATAGCATATATCAAAATTACATGATTTTATGTGTTCATATAATTCTTGAATTTTTGATGATCATGTTCATGTTCTTATGAATTTAGAAAATGATAGGAATTATTTGCTGAATTGTTTAGGATTAATTCTTTATCATTTATGTGTTTTAATGGAGTCCATAATTTGTCCTCAAGTTATGGATTACCAAAGGTCACTTTCATTTAACACACACTTAAAACACATAAGTTACATGAAAATGAAGAGTCTTCATTTTTATGAACCTTTAATTCATAAGTTATGAAATGAAGAGTTTTGCAAAGTTACAAAACTTGCCCTCAAGTTTTGGAATTTGCAAAGTTTCACACACTTTAATAAACTTTAATTCCAAACCTTAGAGTTTTAATAGTTAAAATTCAACCCTTATACTATTTATAACATTAATGGTTAATTATTATATATATGTATAAGAATAAGTCGTTTTACCGTTAGTAGGCCTCATTCACGAAGCCGGTATATAAGGTGGGTATAAGGTTGTTGCCTATAAAATGGTGACTTAATGGGTGTATACTCTCACCCACCGCTTGCTTGATCGGTGGAGGATCGTTAGCCGAACGGGTAGAACAATGACTTTAAATCCTCATTAAAAGTATAATGAATATTATAAAATAACTAAACTCTTTTAATTCCCAATCTTAGTTATTTTAGGAAAAATGTGAACATGGTGCTAGTCCATGGAATTCACACTTTGTACCTTACCAAGTCGTTGGTGGAGCGTGTGTGGTTAACCGGCACACTAACTAGGACTAGTAACGATCACGAAGGGTGACTTAATGTTTGTCATAGATCAATGGAGCGTGTGTGGTTAACCGGCACATTGATTAGGTGATAATATTAAGAGTACCAAGTGAATTAGCATGGTTATTCACACCTTGTTTTGTGATCCTCGGCATCCCAGTCACAAAACTTGAAGGGCACAATCGAGATTGAAACATGCCATTGAAAAGTTCAATGAATCTCAAAAGAATCTAGGAATTTCAAATCCAATTAAACCTAATAAATCATCTCGTTTTCATGGTGGAAATTGGTGAATCGTCATTCACCTACCATTCAAATATATTATTACTTAGATTACGACATCCCTCTTCTAAGTGTAATATATTGTGATTGGATCCTAGCCTTAATATTACATTTGGGTGTCTTATTAAGGATCCTAAATATCTAATCTAAACTTACTTTCTTCTTTCAGATGTCTTCCAACACTAATGCTTCAGGCTCTAACCCAACTGGTTCTTTCTCTCTCATGAATCTTTGTGGGAGGGTCATCTTTGATGGTTCCAACTTCATGTATTGGATTAGGAACATCAGGATGGTTACTCGTTACGAGGACAAGGAATATGTCCTCGATAAGGAGTTAAAAGAACTTGATGAGTCTACTGCTACTCCTGAGGAGATCGCTGAATTCAGGACTCATGAGAGAGATGCTACTAAGGTGGCATGTATCATGATGGCCACGATGACAGTCGAGCTCCAAAAGTCGTATGAAGATTTCTACCCTTTTGAGATGCACCAAGACCTGATGGAAAGGTACCATCAGAGTGCTCGTCAGGAGCGGTATGAAATAATCTCCTCCATAATAACTACCCGCATGAAGGATGGTGAATCCGTCACGGGCCACATGCAAAAGATGCAAAGGTATGTGGACCGTTTGCTGAAGCTGAATGTTAACATCCCCGAGGAGTTGGCAATTGACATCATTTTGCACTCCTTGCCTTCTTGTTATGATCATTTTCGAAAGACATATCATATGAACAAGGAGGAAGTTACCCTCATCAAGCTTCAAGGACTCTTGAAGACCACTGAAACCGGTCTTAAGGGTAAAGAGGTTGTTACCTCTACTACTCCTACTCCGACTTCTACCGCTGTTTTAGCTATTGGGCAAGGAAAAGGGAAAAAGAGGAAGCACCCTTCGAAGGGTACCAAGGGAAAGTCTCTTGAAGGCTCCTCATCAAATACTAAGAACGGTTTTGTCACTCCTTCTGCCATTCACAAGGATGCTGAATGCTTTTATTGCCATGAAAAGGCACACTGGAAGCGAAACTGCCCTAAGTACTTGCAGGATCTAAAGGATGGGAAAGTGAAACCCACCTATGCAGGTATTTACACTATATTGTCTAATTACTCAACATATTCTAACTCTTGGGTGCTTGATACAGGATGTGGTATTCACATATGTTCTGATTTGCAGGGCCTAAGAAGAAGTGAGGATGTGGAGCACGGGAAGATAAACTTAATCATGGGGAATAGGAAGGCTTCACCTGTTTCCAAGATTGGAGTTTATACTTTGTTGCTTAATAATGGGTTAAAATTAGATTTGAATAAATGTGTGTACTCGTCTGAAATGGCGAGGAATATTATTTCTTTTCATGCTTTGTACAAACAAGGTTTTACCTTTTCGTTTGATAATGAATGTGCTGGTATTAATGCTTTCTTTAATAATGTGTTTTATTTTAAAGCATTACCTTGTGATGGTGTGTATGAAACTGTGTCGATTGTGGACAACTTAGGAAATAATGTGTTGTATATTGATTCTTCTACTAGCCTAGATAAAGCATCATTGTGGCATTGTCGTCTTGGACATGTAAACAAGAAACGCATAGGCCAACTCCAAAAGAGTGGAGTCTTGGAATCATTTGACCTCAAATCAGATGATAGTTGTGAATCTTGTCTACTTGGAAAAATGACAAAATCACCCTTCACTGGAACTTGTGAGAGGGGTGAAGGTTTGTTGGACCTAATACATACTGATGTATGTGGGCCATTCAAAACCGCCACAGGGGATGCTAATCGGTATTATGTTACTTTTATTGATGATTTTAGTAGCTATGGGTATGTCTACTTAATCAAAAATATGTCCGAAACCTTTGAAAGGTTTAAGGAATTCAAGCAGGAAGTAGAAAATCAATTAGGCAGGAACATTAAGATGCTTTGATCCGATCGAGGTGGTGAGTATCTTAGTATCGAGTTCCTTGACTATCTTAAGGAGTGTGGGATTGTCTCACAATTGACTCCTCCCAGGACACCACAGCTGAATGGTGTAGCTGAGAGGCGTAATCAAACTTTGTTGGACATGGTTCGCTCTATGATGAGTCGAGTTTCGTTACCAATCTCTTTTTGGGGGTATGCCTTAGAGACTGCCGCCCATATCCTTAATTTAGTCCCTACAAAGAAGGTTACCAAAACACCTCATGAAATGTGGACTGGGAAGGTTCCCAATTTGGACCACATAAAAATTTGGGGTTGCGAAGTCTTCGTGAGGCGTGAAACTCATGATAAGCTTGAACCCCGAAGTGAAAGGTGTATTTTCATCGGCTACCAACAGAAATCCTTCGGTTACCTCTTCTACAGACCCAATGAGAATGTGGTCTTTGTAGCACGAAGAGGGATATTTCGCGAGAAAGAATTTATAAGACAAGGAGACAGTGGGAGGCAGATTGATCTTGAAGAAATTCAAGAATCAATTGGTGAAGGAACCTCAGACACTAGCAATCAACCTGAGGAGGAAACTCCTGTTGATCCAGCTGACGAGTCTGTACCTCTGAGGCGTTCCACACGGGTTAGGAACACACCTTCGTTTTATTATGGTTTTCATATTACTACGGAAGGTGATACGTTTATTAGTGATAGTACACTAGTAAATTTGGATGAACCTAGCAGTGTTAAGGAAGCCATGGTAGGCCCGGAGTCTGCTAAATGGAAGGAGGCTATGGACAGCGAGATACAGTCCATGTATGACAATCAAGTTTGGAACTTGGTTGACAATGTACCAGGCCGTAAAACAGTCGGGTGCAAATGGATCTTCAAGAAGAAGACAGACATGGGAGGAAAAGTGCATACTTATAAGGCTCGACTGGTTGCGAAGGGTTTTACTCAAACTCAAGGTGTTGATTATGATCAAACCTTTTCGCTGGTAGCAAAGATTAAGTCTATTAGGGTTATGTTAGCCATTGCAGCATTTCATGATTATGAAATATGGCAAATGGATGTCAAAACCGCTTTCCTTAATGGAAAGTTGGCTGAGGATGTGTACATGAATCAGCCAGAGGGTTTTGTCAATGCAGAGTACCCTAATAGAGTATGCAAGCTTGAGAAATCCACTTATGGATTAAAACAAGCATCTCGTAGCTGGAATCTTTGTTTTGATGAGAAGGTAAAAGAGTTTGGCTTCTTAAGAAGCGAAGACGAGTCTTGCGTGTATGTTAGAGCTAGTGGGAGTATAATTAGCTTCTTGGTACTGTATGTGGATGACATACTACTCATAGGAAATGACATCCCAACCTTGCAGGAGGTTAAGTCCTGGCTTGGGAAGTGCTTTGCTATGAAGGACCTAGGGGAGGCTACCTATATCCTAGGGATAAGGATATTAAGAGAAAGGAGTAGAAGACTAATTGGACTTAGTCAGAGTATCTACTTGGATAAGGTGTTGAAAAGGTTCAACATGGAGAATTCCAAGAAAGGAGATTTACCGATCCAAAGCAATACCAAACTGAGTAAGACTCAGAGTCCGGGTACAGAGGTAGAGATAGATGAGATGAGCCAATTACCATATGCTTCCGCAGTTGGCTCGATCATGTATGCTATGACTTGTACCCGTCCTGATGTGGCATTTTCTTTGAGCATGGTCAGCAGGTATCAGGGGAACCTATAGAGATTTTCTGTGACAACAATAGTGCGGTTACCTTAGCCAAGGAACCAAGAGATCATGGCAGATCCCGACACATTGACAGAAAATATCACTTCATAAGACACAAGATTGAAGAAGGACTCCTTGTGACAAGGAGAATATCGTCGGATGAGAATCCTGCAGATCCCCTTACGAAGGGACTTATGAGGGTTAAGCATTTTCAGCATGCGAGACGCATCGAGCTGAGGGACGATATTAGTTTTACAGATTAGATAGTTTTCCTGAAACTTGTAAAATGTAATCGACGTTTGATGATGAATAAAATTTGTGATTTATTTATGAGTAAAGTGTTACTATCATTGTCAATTATTTACTATTGTTTCAGTTTTGCATGTTTTGACTTCCAGAATAATTAATTTATTCAAACCTCCACAATCGATCATACGTCGGAAGTAGGTATGAATCAAGATTGTCATGAATTGGGTTTGTAGATGCCTTAAAGGTGTTTAGACATGCCAATGGTTGCTGCAACATTCATGAGTACTCATAAGTTATGAGTATTGGTATAAACCCACGCTCACTTGTATCACTTCATGGAATTTATCTCGAGTGATCGTGAGACGATAACATCATATAAATCTTTAAACCTAGAGATATGAGTTGTTACATATGAGTTGGTTGTGCATTGATTTCACGTAAACGCATCAGTAACTTGATGTTATAAAACATGCCTTTGTGAACAATTCAATAAGTAGTAGAACAAGCATATCAGTCAAAGTTTATCTGTTCCTTCTAGAAATAGAAGCGATATCTAGGCCCCTCGATGATTTTGTGTTGACCCATGTACCAGGCCTGGTTAGAACTAAACCGATGTGTTCAGTGAAGTTCTTCGTCAAACAAATCGGAAAATCAAGAAACAACTGCTAGACAATAAGCAAGACATAGTTCCATGTGTTTGTCCGGCTGATATCATGAGAACAGAGGATTATGTGATCACTTATCTAAAATGGCGCTTCATAGTTCGACAGAGTCTTCATTGTTCGAGGGAGTTTTCGAGAGCTACGATTGTTGGTTGGTTCCTGAAGTTATAGGCAAACATAGTTATTAGACTTATCCAAGTGGGAGTCTGTTGGATAAGGTGTCTAAGTCCATAACTTATTTGGTATATACTTGACCCGACCGGCATGGTCCATTTGGGTTGCATCTCATCCAAACTATTATGGATAATTTTATGAGAGTTATACACATATGTTTATTAATATATTATGAGTTATAATATATTAATATGAAGTTACGTTATTTAATTAGTTTTAGTCTTAAATTAATTATGAATTAATTTAGAGATTAAAAGGAATACTAATTAAATTATGGGCTATTTGTTTTATATAGTGTGGGCTAATACTCATTTGTTAATGGGCTAGGCTTATGTGGAAGTCCATGGATGATCCATGGAGCTTTTAACCCATGGATCCTTGGAAAAGGAAAAGACATGGGTTATTAGGGTTTCACCCTAACCATGCACACTATATAAGCATGCTTATGGAGCATGAAATGGAGCCTAAGAGAAAACTAGTGAACTAGTGTATGTGTGCTTGTGTGTGGCCGATTTTATACAAGGTGTATACTCTCTCAAAGTTTTCCAAGAGTTTGTGGTGTTTGTGATTCCATTTGAGGCATTCACACTATTGGTGCTTGGCCCTCAAACTCCTTAGAACCAAACTCACCAAAAGGTATGTAATCTCTTCTAACTCTTTTATGTTGAAATGTTCCCCATGCCATGTTAGATAGGTTATAAACCTTGGAAAATTATTATTTTGCATGTATTTAGACAAACATAGATCCAAGGTTTATTAGGGTTGCATGCACACTTAGGAAGTGTTAGATTGCTCAAAACCCAACAACAAGAACTTCTAGGGTTTCCAATTGCTTGTTGACTATTTGTAATGCTTGTATGGTGTATTTGATTGCAATTTTGTTGTTATAGAGTAAGTATCATGCATGCTTTCATGTCTTGGATTCTTAATTCTTACTTGAGTGTTGTGATTATAAGGCACAAAATTTCTAGTTGTGACAAAATTCAAGAATACAAATACCAATCCTGGACTTGGAAAAAGATGGGGGTACTTCTGTTTCATTTAATCTTCACGCTCCAAATTGAATTCAGGTCCCCGCTTGGCTTTACAACGAACCTTCACTATCAGAATGCGACTTTGTTTTGTTTGTTTAACCTCCTGATCCATGATTTCTACTGGTTTTTCCACAAAGTTGAGGTTCTCATTGATTTTAATCTCATCGAGATGGATCATAAGGGTCTCTAAGATAAACACTTCTTAAGATTCGACGTGTGGAAGTCGGGATGGATGTTGCTATGCTCTTGAGGTAAACAAAGATTGTATGCTACGGACCGATCTTAGCAAGGATCTCGAATGGTCCTATGTACCTTCGATTTAGCATTCCACACTTTCCAAAGTGTATCATGCCTTTCCAGGGTGAGACTTTCAACAAAACATGGTCTCCGACCTAGAACTCCAAAGGTTTCCGTCTCTTATCGGTGTAGCTCTTTTGTCGATCTTTTGAAGCTATTAGTCGTTCTTGGATTTGTACAATCATTTCTATAGTTTCACGGATGATCTCTGGGCTGGTGAGAGTACTGTCAGGGACTTGTCCCTTGGCTAGTTGCGTGTCGCCCACCTCAGCCCAGCACAGAGGGGATCTACACTTACAGCCATACAAGGCTTCGAAAGGAGCAACCTTGATTTTGGTATTATAACTGTTTTTGTATGAGAACTCAACCAAGGGAAAATGGGTGTCCCACAACATATCGAAGTTAATGACACATGCTCTAAACATGTCTTCCAAGGTCTGGATGGTCCTCTCACTTTATCCATCTGTCTGAGGATGGTAAGCTGTACTCATATCCAACGTAGTTCCAAGAGCTTTCTTCATGGACTGCCAAAATCTCGAGGTGAACATGCTATCTATATCGGAGATAATGGACACAGGTACACCGTGAAGTTGAACTATTTCTTGGATGTAGATTCATGTGAGCTTTTCCATCTTGAAAGCTTCTTGCAATGGTAGGAATTGGGCATAATTCGTTAATCGATCGACAATTACCCATATGGTATCGTACCCACTCAGAGATGTAGGTAATTTAGTGATCAAATCCATAGTAATATTTTCCCACTTCCACTCCTATATCTCTGGCTGTTGAAGCAAACCTGAGGGCTTCTAATATTCAACCTTCACCTTGGCGCAAGTTAGAGACTTGCTACTGAAGGTAGCAATCTCCACTTTCATGTTTGGCCACCAATACAGCTTCTTGAGCTCAAGGTACATCTTTTCCAAACCTGTTTTGAACGGAGTATCTAGTCTTGTGAGCTTTGTTTATGACAATCTCTCTATAACCACCAAACTTTGGGGTCCAGATCTGGTTCATGAAATAACAGACTCTGTCTCCCTTGATCTCCAAGTTGTTCTCCATTCCCCTTAAAGCTTCATCCGACTTGTTTTTTGGCTTTAAGGCTTCCAGTTAAGACTCTCTGATTTGTACGGATAAGTGGGAATGGATGGTCACGGTTAGTGCTTTCACACTCTAACCTGAGTACTCTTTTCGGCTGAGGGCATTCGCTACCACATTGGCCTTGTCGGGATAGTAGCGTATTTCTCACTCGTAATCACATAGTAGCTCTACCCATCGCCATTGTCTCATGTTCAACTCTTTTTGATCAAAGATATGTTGTAGGCTATTGTGATCGGTAAAGACGGTGCACTTGGTTCCGTAGAGGTAATCTTTCCATATTTTCAATGCGAAGACCACTGCTCCCAACTCTAGGTCGTAAATTGTATAATTTACATCGTGTGCTTTCAGCTGTCTTGAGGCATAATCAATAACCTTTCCCTGTTCCATGAGCATACAGCCTAGGCCCTGATTGGATGCATCATAGTAGACAACGAAGTCCTCCTTCCCTTCATGTAGAGACAACATAGGTGCGCTGCATAGGGATTGCTTCAATGTTTGGAATGCAGTGTCTTGATTTTAACCCCAACAAAAGGGTACACCTTTCTAAGTCAGAGTGGTTAAGGGTTTGGCAATCCTCGAGAAATTTTAGATAAACCTGTGATAATAGCCAGTGAGGCCCAAGAATTGACGGATTTATGTGGGTGTCTTCGGTGTTGACCAGTTCTCTATCCCCATGATCTTGGAAGGGTCCACATCTATGCCTTCCTCTCTTACCACATGACCTAGGAAAGTTACTTTTCGAATCAATAATTTGCACTTGGCGAATTTCGCGTATAGCTTCTCCGTACTTAGAGTTTCCAGCACCAATCTCAAGTTTTGTCTGTGATCTTCCTCACTTCTGGAATAGACAAGTATATAGTCGATGAAAATGACTACGAGCTTGTCTACGAAAGAACGACACACCCGATTCATCAGGATGAATACTGCCGGTGTGTTTGTTACACCGAAGGGCATTACTATGAGCTTGTAGTGACCATATCGAGTCTGAGATGTTCTCTTAGTAACATCACTCTCATGGACTCGCAACTATTGGTACCCTGATCTGAGGTCTATTTTTGAGAAGTAGTTGGCTCCTTGAAGTTGGTCGAAGAGGTCATCGATTCGAGGAAGAGGGTAACGGTTTTTTACAGTTAGTTTGTTTAATTCGCGATAATCAATGCACATTCGGAAAGATCCATCCTTCATATTCAGAATTAAGACCGGGGCTCTGCAGGATTAAGAACTCGGTCTGATGAATCCCTTGCTGAGTAGCTCATCGAGCTGGCTAGATAACTCTTGCATTTCTATTGGCGCTAAGCGGTATGGGGATTTAGCTACGGGGATTAGGTCGATGCGAAATTCAACTTGGCGCTCGGGAGGGATTCCTGGGAGTTCTTCGGGAAACACATCACGGAAGTTGCGGACATCGGGGATGCTCTCGAGGTATTTAACTTCCTGTTTCTCATTAATGACATGGGTTAGGAATGCATGACACTCCTTTCACATAAATTTCTGGGCTTTGATGCACGAAATGATACGGAGGTTCGAGCTGAGTTTATCACCATTAATCATGAGGGTTTCACCAGAGGGAAGATTGAGACAGATAGCTTTTTCATAGAAAATGGTATCAACACGATTGGGGCTCAACCAATCCATGTCGATGATGACACCGAAGCTCTTTATGGAAACTGGCATAAGGTCGATGGGAAAGGAATGATCATTCAGGGTATGAGTACAGCCGATGAATATATTGTTAATGCTCTCTTTCTCACTGTTAGCCATCTCAATGGTAAATGTTTCGGTTAGCAGTTGGGCTTTATGTTTGAGAAGATGCTTGAATGAATGACTAACAAAACTTTTTTCCGCACCAGAATCGAAAAGAATGCATGCATAAGATTTGTCAAGGAGCAACGTACCCGTAACAACTGTGGGGTCTATAGTTGCCCCCTCCTGGCACATCACTAGCACTCTCCCCATGCTACCAGTTGTTGTTTCCTTGTGACAGTTTCTCTTGTAGTGCCTGACTTCTCCACAACCATTGTAGGCTTGCCTAACACCTGCTCCAGGGGCCTGGTTAGTGGGTTGGGTTGGTGACTTTCAAACTCGAGTCGTGTACCCCTTCTTTCCACAACTGTTGCACAACATTTCACGACATGCATTAGGGTTATGACGATAATTACACTTGTCGCACCGAGGAAGGGTACCAGCATACCTACTAGTAAGTCCTTGAGTTGTCGGAACAGCGGTAGGACTAGTAGCGGCGTGGACTGCCACCGGTTTTTGTTTCTTTAAGGGCTCCTTTGAAGTTTGGCCGTTACGCTATTTCCAGAACTTTGTCTTCCCACCACTCGCCTTTGCTGGTTCGGGAGTGTCTCATGTTGTATCAAGATCAACTCTGTGATCTATGAGAGTCTGTGCCAGGAACTTGTTGCGGTCAAAAGTGGCTAGCCTAGCGGCCAAGACATTTCCTTGCGTTGGGGGCATCAATCCCCAAAATGTATCTTTCTATCTTTTTGCTTTCTAGGGTGACCATTCCCGGACAAAAAATAGCCAGATCACAGAAGCTAGTTGTGTATGCACCAATATTATAACCCTTCATCTTAAGGTTCCAAAGCTCGTGCTCCAGTTTCTGCATCTTGCCCCTTGGGTAGTATTCAGCAAGCATGAGCTCTTTCAAGCTCTCCCAACCCATATCATTTGCTACTAGTAGGGTTAGGGATTTGACCTTACCATTCCACCAAGTCAGTGCTTTGTCTGTTAAGGTGTCAGAAGCAAACATCACCTTTTTGTCTTCAGAACATGCACAGATCTCGAAGACCAATTCGATCTTCTCAATCCACCGATTTAGGGCAATGACACCTCCATTGCCATCAAAGGATTTGGGCTTTGCGCTCATAAATTCCTTGTAGGAACACTCCTTCTGGTGTCCTTGGATTCCATCAATATTGAGGGGTTAGGCACCACTTCTCGACCTGTGAGAGCCGCCAGGATTTATCTGTGACATTGCGGCAGCCACAGCGACAGTAACAACTGCCTAGAACATGGCAGAATCGAACTGAGGAGGTGGCAGCGGCGGATTCGGCGGGGTATTGTTGTTCTTTTTGATGCGTATTTTCTTCTGAGGCATCTTGTTCTAAAATTAACCAGGAAAAAGAGGATGACAAGTCCTCTGGATTTGAATCAAGATATATCTCAGCCTAATAGATAGCGTGTTCTACTAAGCAATATATAGGGAAGACTTATTAATGCAAGTAAACTATCGCTAAAAAGAATGAGTAGCAACACTTAGAAATGAATCTATATAATGTATTTGATTCTAGTTAAAATACTCCTATAGTATTTTTAGTTGTATCTTATTGTATGATTACTTGCTAAGTTTTAGGCCTTTTGCAACATCACAGTCACTCCGAAGAACATGTTGGTCATGTCTCGAATAAATATAGTTGATTAGACTATATTGACCCTAGACATGGTTACATAACTGCTTAGGTTTAACCGTAGTGTCCAACATCCAAATACTTTTGTTTTGTTCTACTTAAGATATTTTTTCTGGTATGTAGGTATACTTGTATACTTCTTATAAAATACTTATATCTTAAAAGTATACTTTTAGTTCAGAGGACTTCATCCCTTTAGTGTTTATAGTTATATACTTTGTAAGGTTCGTATACTAAGTTCACCATAAAGAATAGCTCTGATACCAATTTGTCATACCCCCGAACCCTAAAACAAACGGCGGAAATGTTCGGAGGTAGATGACGGCATGCGTAGTATAACAACAGTTGCATCATAGTGATCAAAGTAAACATAACCATTACATTGCATATGAATATTCACATCTATTTGAAAAACATATTTTGTATACATTAGTATATGACAAAAGAAAAAGACGTGTCTCCAAAAGCTCCTTTTTCTCAAAAGTCGGCGAGAGTACCTGTCTATTGTTGTCCTAAGAATACAAACAATTTTGAAAACATATCAGCATAAAGTTCGTGAGTTGATAAGCATTTTTTGTAATGAAATTTAGTCACTGAATTTGTATAACAGTTTGTTTGCTTTCCCAAAAAATCCAATATTTCCTTTAGCAAAAGTAGGAAGAAACCAGCTCCCTTCTATCACCACTTAGTTCATACTAATCCCATATAAAACAACATCAAACAGACAATGGATTATGTGGATCTGCCCTAAGCCCACAACCAAACAAGGTACAAGACATGAGACGGAAGCCACATACTTCACGATATATCAAATATTCTTTATAAGTAACCCTGATGTATAAACTAAGGGGTTATAGAATTAACCATGAATGTTTGTTGATATGTTCTTTGTAGTGTAAGAGACGTGATAGTTTGTATATTTGGTTACTACTTGTATGTAATTTCTTGTTTGAAAACCCTAGCTACCACCAGTATGTAAGGTACTTGAGGTTTAACTTGGAAAATCCCTTATTTTCCCTTGTATTTGTTTCGTGGCTTTAATGATTCTAAAATGATAAGGCATAAGTATTATTTATATGTATGTTAATAAAGAAAATGTTCATGAGAAGTGTATTATTACGTAAATATGTCGTACTATTGGCGAATTTTATGACCATAGTTAAACTTGATACGAAGTGAAACGGATGCTGATATCCTTTATTACATTTGTCACCCGTAGACCTACCGGTCTGACTGTAGCTAGCAGCCAGGTGCGGGATAGTCAGTACCGTATAGATCTATACACAAAAGCCATGCTTTCCCTCCTGGAAACTCTGGTTCATAAGGGTAGTCCTCCACTTAATTAATGTTGTAAGCCCCCAAGGACGTGTCTCCTAACTACGTTAACGACTTTACGAGTAATAATATGTCTTGCAGAGTAGAAATAATTATACTTAAATAATTATTAACTGTTGTACTCTTGTAATGTGTGTCATAAACTAAATATGTCATTGCTTATTTGTTCAACAATGTAAGTGGTTCATATATGTAAAATCGGTAAAGAAGTTACCCACAGTATACCTATTATAGTTTGACTAAAAAGTTATGTTCATGATATGCTCTGAGAAATATGCAATTTTGATTAGAAAATGACCCTTATGCTCCACATGATACAAAAAGGACAAGTATCTAAATACTTTATGAAAAACCCTTGGTTTGTATAAATTGCATAAGTTTTTGATTCATTGAAAATCCTTTATGTTTGGCTTGTATTCCTTTTGAAAATGTTTAAAAATCATAAAAGCATAGGGGTATGAACTCACTGTTTGACCTAGGATTCAAATGTAAGTTCGGTATGGATGTTGAGTGTCAACTGAAGGTTCGAATGCGAACGAGCATTATTTAACATATAGTAGCACATATATGTATTACATTAGAGTATTTCATGATAAACATAACAGGAAACCACTCTAAGGACCTGAAAACACTTGAACTAAGCATCAAAACCATATGTGGTCAAATGAGTGACGTGTACGGCCACCCTAAGGGTGTGTACGGCCATGAGTGTACGGCCCATGAGTGTACGGCCATACACTCATGAAGGGATGTTTCTTTGAGATGTTTCCTATGTCCTAAATATCATCCAAGAATTGTTATAGGTCCGATGCTTAGTGCTATTGCAAGTTTGAGGCCAAGAATGATCATCAAAGTGGGTGTACGACCCTAAGGGTGTGTGTACGACCGTACAAAGGGGTGTGTGGCCGTACAGAGGGGTGTGCGGCCGTGCACTCTTCATATTTATGACCAAGTTGTCGATTTTAGGTGCATTAAGGCTAAGATCATGTCCAAGTAAAAGATAGGGGCCAAACTCTCCATTTGGAGAGCCTTTAAGGTGTGTACGACCAAGCTTATGAAGGTGTGTGGCCGCACACCTTCAAAGAGATGAACAAAAATGTTGAAACATGAAGAATCAAAGGATCTTACAAGTATAATTAAGTAAGGATTTGGAGAGCATCTTGGCTTGAATCAAGAGAAAACTTTTTGATCCAGAGATTCTTCAGAGTTTTGCTTCAAGTTGGAGGAAAAAGATGCTAGCTTGATCATTTCCTTATGAGATTTTGTTTTAGGGAACTTTTAGGGCTTTCTTCCATTTGCTTGTGTCTTTAAGTGAATGTGACAACCTAGAAGTTCTATCGTGTACAATTGGTCAATTCTATCAATGTGAAACTCGATTCTATCACCTTTAACCCCATTTAAGGGTTTGTCATTGTGTTTTAAGCCTAGTGCAATCAAAGTTTGGGTTCTAGGTCGAGTTATTCCAAGTCATAGCACAACATTTGGGACAAACACCCCTCTAGGAGGAGTGTACAGCCATACACACGGGTGTGCGGCTGCACACCTACCCTACGAACACACACTCGAGGTGGTGGGTCACCCACCTCTATATATAAGAGGAGACCCCGTTCCTTCATTCTTTTCTTCTTTTGGCTGCACACTACTACTTTCTCTCTCTAGAATTAGCTTCCAATAACCCTTCAAAGGCTTTAGAAACATATGTAATTCATCCCATTCCCAAAGTTGCGTAAGGACACCCAAATTAGCCTCTTTTTCTCTCAAATGGATGGAACTGATATAGGGTTTCCCACAGGGCTCTCTGGAGATAAGGAAGGTGGAAATGAGGGCTTAAGGCCCATTAAATAGGACACAAACGCAGAAAATTAGGGTTTCTCTGCCTAGCACCTACTTGGCAAATCGGGCCTCTGAATCGTCAAGTCCATTCATTAAAGCCACACAGAGAACTCGACTCTACTCGATGAGTTGGACTCACAACTTGTCAAGTCACTCCATAAACCTCAAAAATTAAACACACAATGATATACCTGAAAGTCCGGATGTTACACTTGCCTTACAATTTCCAAAACAAAAATCCAATTTCCATAAAAGCCCAAGCTGACATATTACCAAAATATCCTTTGGCTCCACAACCCAAACCGAACATCCGGATCATCTAAATTACATCATCTACCTCCGAATGAGTCCAAATCTCAATTCCTCAAGGGTCCTAAGTCTACTAATTCTCAATCCTTGATCACGAGCCTAAAATGGAAAATGATTCGGAGCAGGGCATTACATTATTCTTTATCAGAAAAAAATATATATCTAAAAGCATAACTTCACATTTTGAATGCTTAAAAATAAATTATATATTTTTCGAATTCACCATGTGAGTTCATTTTCACATTGTGAATTGGCACATATTCACAATGTGAATTTAACGAAAAAAATTAAAATTTTTTATTGAATTGGATATCATTGGAAAAAGGATAAAAATTTATTAATTTCAATAACACAAGTGTTCCAACAAGGTTGGAAGTCACACCCTGAAACCAATGGCGGAAATGTTCCAGGGCGGAGGACGTCATGTAAGTATCACAACCAATGTACATAGTAAGCATAGTAAACACGAAACATTACATTACATATGAATAATTACATTTGTTTAAAAGTAAAATGATACATATTTTAACTTTCCAATAGTTGAACAAAAGTAAAGACGTGTCTTCTAAAACGCTCCTTCTTCTCCCAAAAGAACGCGGGTACCTGTCTAATATGGACCTAGGAATACAAGGAGTTTGAAAATCAACATAAAGCTGGTGCGTTCATAAGAGGTTTGTTTCTGAAAATGAACGAATTTCCTTTGGTTTCTAAAAAAGTTTGTTATCCAAGAAAATCCCATATTTTCTTATATGTAAAGTTTGGTTATCCGTTTGTTATACGTTCTGTTTATGTACAGTTTGTTATCCTAGGAAAAACCCTTATTTTCCTTAAAAGTTTGTAATTGGTTATCTGTTCTGAATGTAG
Source organism: Lactuca saligna (assembly GCF_052625555.1). Classification (NCBI taxonomy): domain Eukaryota; kingdom Viridiplantae; phylum Streptophyta; class Magnoliopsida; order Asterales; family Asteraceae; genus Lactuca; species Lactuca saligna. The sequence goes on along the minus strand of NC_136419.1, from coordinate 207,148,909 downwards.
TGTACAAGTATCTACCATTCTTAAATTGTTCGTGTTATGTTTCCTGAAAACCTGGTTATCCTTGAAATGTGTGATAGTTTTAACACTTACATAAAAGTATTGTGTGAAAAGTAAATGAATTCATAAGGTTATTAGTTTAGTAGATCCATTATTACCAACAAGTAAATATCTGTAATCTAAATTGAGAGTTCCATAACCATACGATAGACTATATATGGAAATAAGTAGTCCATCATCAATTTATGACTTTCATCACCCTTGAACCTTTCGGTTCGACTATAGCTAGCAGCCAAGTGCAGGGTTGTCAATCCCGTATAGATCTATACACTCAAGTCACGCTCTCCCTCCAAGAGATTTTGGTTACGGGGGTGGTCCGCCACTTGCGTATCTCTGTGAAGTGTTTTCGAGGACATGTCTCCAATTATTAAGATTAACAAATTTACAAGTAATAATGTGGAAAATCCTGTTTGTGATTCTGGTTACAACGGGGGTCTTCCACTCGCGTATCTCTGTGGAGTGTTACCAAGGATGTCTTCTAATGTTCTAGGTTAATAACTTAAACATAAATGAAGTGAAAAATCATTGGTGAAACATATAATATAACACTGTATAATCAGGTTTGCAATTAGTTTGAAAACTAACTCTGCAAGTCAAATAGTTGGTTAAAATGGTTTCCATTGTTAAAATTATATGAAATATGAAACTATTCAAATGAAATAATAACTTTAAGTACACGATATTCATGTACTTTTGCCTGTATCCCCCCCCCCCCCTGAAAACATTGAAAACATGGGAAAACGTAGGGGTATGAGCTCACCAGTCGAGAAGTGTGTCGGTTGGATGCTAAGTGTCAGTTCGGGGCTTGAGAATACGCGAGGTTCCTATGTAATATGAATAGATATATAATTGTATCTAATTGGAATTTGAACCACTAATTATATAAGAGTAAACACTTTTAGATGAGAAAACACTTCAATTCCAGTGTTTGGAGTGACCCGGGTGGTATCTATGGATGTGTATGGCTTGGATATGGAGTTTACTCTTCAAGAGTAAACTCCCAATGGAGTTTTCGGCCCAATGACCAAATCCCCATGAGTTTACGGCTGTAAACTCATGGTGGGGGTGTTTTTCGTTGCCTAATGGTCTTATAACTCATGATAGGTGATGCTAGGATTGGTTTAAAGGCATTGGAAGGGAATTTGGGCATCCTAAGGACCATTTGAGGAGTTTACAGCAGTAAACTATGAGTTTACATCTTTAAACTCTTATGTGTCATGACTTAATGTGTTTTGGTGGTCCTAGGTCAATCCCAAGTGTTTCTAGCTCAGTATCCAAGTCACAGGATGAAGTTAAGGCATCATTTGACCATGCTATAGGAGTTTACGGCCCAGGAACCCTACCATGGGGGGTTTACGGTTGTGAACTCCTTAGGGAGTGTTTTCTATCAAGTTTAAGGTCCCTAACTCGTGTTTGGTTGCTTCTAGACTTTATTCCAAGTCTTAGGAGGTGTTTAAGGGGCATTTTAACACCTAAAAAAAAGTTTACTGCCTATGAAATGGAGTTTATGGCCAAAGGATGTTCTTGGGTAGTAAACTCATGTTTACTCCTAAAATGTCAAAGTTTAGGTGTTCTAAGTCCAGAATGGTAAGCCCCTAAGTCGTATCTAGGCTCCAAATGTGGTTTGGAAGGGTTTTAAGGCTCAAAAACCCATTCTATGTGAGTTTGAGGCCCAAGGGTGTTCCAGGGCCGTAAACTCAAGTTTATGGTCCTATTTCATAGTTTAAACACGAATTTGAAGGTTAAATATGCTAATCTATGAGTTAGGATAGTTATCTTACCGATTTGGAGCTTGTGTTTGGATGATTTTGGATCAATCTTTAAGTTACTAGTGAGATAGTAGAGAGAGAGAGGAGAAAAAGCTTCAAATGATACCTAATTCAACTTTATATATGGTTCGGGTTTGGGGCTCGGTGGAATTCTACCTGATACTGAAGTTGAACGGGGCTTTTGGTCGTACCCAATTAAGTTACCGTAACCTGACGTGGTCGAAACTATAAATTTTCCAAATAAATAATTTGGAACGTTTTCACGTGATTTCACTGTGTTTGGACTCTCACGAGATCATAATAAAAGTCTTAATTAAAATGACCTTATCCAAAAGTCAACGGAAGAATCGAAAATACTAATGGTTTCGTTAACGGAAATGGGTTACATTGACGGAAAGCTTTCGGATTGTGACATTGGAGAATACATAAGAAATCAAAATAAGGTTTTGGAGGAAATGCTCGGCCACGACGTAGGACATGGTACCTACGACGTGGCGTGAGATTTAATGAACGCATGTTTTGGGAGGTTCCACGATGTGGCTTCAAGGGCGAATCTGTGGCAGCTGCCATAGGCCAAATATGGCACTTTTAGGGTTTCCCTCTAATTTAATCGCCTTAAGTCCCTCTCTAGGATATCTCCTTCAGGCTCCACCTCCCCGCCTAGAAACCTTAGCCTCCTTTCCATGAGATTTATCCTGGTTAATTGATTTTGGGTTTGTTCCCTTGATTTGGTAAAGTTTATGAAGGACAGAAGTCCATCTTTGTGCAAGGGATTAAGGAGAGAAATTGGATGCACTATCTTCTCCAAATTTATTAGTGTTTGAAGTGGGACTGTAGGAGAAAGTAGTGCAGAAAGGAAGCATGTCGTAGTGTTTCTAGATCCATCATTTCAAGCGTGTTTTCCTCACTATACTTGTTAGTCGAAGGCACTATGACGACCCATTGGATTTTCTATCCTGATATATAATAGATTGATGTTTTGTTAAGTATGTACTTGATTGGTTATCTATATGATTTCCTATGTTGATGGTTATTGATTATTATTATTATTATTATTATTATTATTATTATTATTATTATATATATATATATATATATATATATATATATATATATATCGACATGTTGTGGTTTGTTGGGTTAAAGCAGACCTGTTTTATGTTGAAGGCAAGATACACAGGCAGTCTAGATAGACTGAAGGCCTGCGATGTGGTCCAGTCAGGCCAACGGCCATGGCGATCTAGCTAGATTGTAGGACTTGCAAGACGGTCAAGTCAAGCTGAAGGCTCATATATGCATATTGTTATCTATATGATTTTGTATGGTAATTTGGTGAAACTCACTAAACTGTGCCTTACAGTTTGATTGATATGGTTTCAAGTAATTTAAAGAACATAGGCAAGGTGAAGACTTGATCATTTAATATAAAATCATTATTAATCAAAGAACCAAGGAATTAAAGCAAAATGAAATGTTGTAGACTTTTACAATGGACGCAAATGCATCTAATTATAACAAAATCCATTTCTTTTTTTTAGTTTAATTTTTCTAGGCTAGGTTTTCTTTCGACAAAAAAATAACTGAACATAACGTTCATGGTTTATTCTCCCTCTTTCCATATAAATCTATATTGATATATAAAACATGAACTTAAAAAAAAATAAATAAATAAATAATAAATAATAAAAAAACTCACTTCATTTTTTTTATTATTTTTTAAAAATCATGGTTTCTTTTTTATCGAATAAATTAATAAATATAATAAAATTCATATTTTTTTGCTACTCTTTAAACATATATTTATATTGATGTTTAAAAAAAATTTGAAATTTCAATTTAGATTCACATTATGAATCTGCTCATATTCAGAGTTTGAATAACAGTAAGTCAGATTCACATTGTAAATTTCGAAAACTAAATTATATACAGTTCAGATTCAAAATGTGAGTAAATCTATTTATTGATTTTATAAAACTAATTTATATGGAGTGAAAAAGTTAAATTAATATAAAACTAAATAAAAATATACTTCGATTCATACGTGAGTTTTATTAAATTTGATAATGATCAAAGAGTTGAAATAGTGAGTTAGATTCACATTGTTAATGTTAAAATTCAAATATTTATAGTTTAGATTCATAGTGTGAATCTGAACTAATAGAATTTTTTTTAATCGATGATGATGTTTATTAATATAAGAGAAAAATATGATATTTTTGGTATCATTAGTTTTTCTTTGATAAATTAAAGTGAAATTGTGAAAAAAAAAACAACAAACAAGTCCGTTTTTCAAAAAAAAATTATTGTTTTTTATATATCAAAATGGATCTTTATAGAAGCAAGACGGAATACTGTGAAAAATGTTATATTCACATTTTTTTTTGATAAAAACGATGGCTTAAATAAAATTTTAACGAAAAGAAGCGGTGATTTTTTTGGTCAAAATGTGAGTTTATGGTATAATCTAGAGTGTATCATAGGTATAAATGTACATGAATTTCCTTGGCTATTGATCATATTTATTTCTGATGCTCACAATTGGTTTCTTGGTTTTTTTAATAATGGTTCTTTATATATATATATATGTGTGTGTGTGTGTGTGTGTGGGTGTGTGTGTGTGTGTGTGTGTTCAGGTTCATTTGAGAGCATGATAATTTTGTGAGACTTAAAACCAAAATCTAAAAATAATTTTAAAATGCAAAATAAAAGAAAGTTCTGAAAATTAATTTTTTAATTATTATTTTCGTCACTTTAATTACAAAAAAATAATAATAAATAAGTAAAATTACCATCTTTTTTTTGTTAAATACGTGAAATATTCTAATAACATTTTACACTGTAAATATTTTACAGCAATTTTTAGAATGTTAAAATATTCTAATAGATTTGTCAAATACGTAAAATATTCTAATATTCTGCTAGAATATGTAAAGGAAATGTATTTTTATTTATTTATTTGTTATTTTTTTGGTATTTTTTTTAATTTTATTTTTGCAAAATGTAAATGATGAAAATAATATTTGAAAAAAAAATTCAAAAATTTAAAATTATTTTGCATTTTAAAAATGTTTTTTTATCTACAAAATGAGTGGTTATGATGGCGTCTCGTGTTCTTATAAAATCAGCTCGTCTCACAAGAATCTCGTTCACGTTCCTTTGAGACTATGTTAATTTTGTGAGACCGTAAGATCAAATATAAAAAGAATTTCAAAGTGCAAAATAAATGGAAAAACTAAAAAAAATTTAATTATTATTTTCGTCACATTAATTACGTAAAGAAATAAAAATAAATAAATAAATTAGTAAAATTATCATTTTTTGAAAAACACGTGAAATATTCTAATAGAGTGTTATACTGTACATATTGTAATGTGATTTTTAAAATGTTAGAATATTCTACTAGATTTGTCAGATTTGTATAATATTCTAATACTTTTACTAGAATATCGAATAAAATTATTTTATTTATTTATTATTATTTTTTCGTATTTTTTATAAAATTTTTTTTGGAAAATATAAATAACAAAAATAATATTTGATTTTTTTTTTCGAAAACTTACAATTATTTTCCATTAAATTTTTTTTATCTATAAAATGAGTGACTAGGATTACGTCTTACGGTCTGACAAAAGTAGATTGTTTTAGATTATATATATATATATACATATATATATATATATATATATATATATATATATATATATATATATATATATATATATATATATATATATATATATATATATATAAGCTTAGGTACCCAAACTCATTATACTACATCGTTTTGTATCATATATATACATTGTAATTGTCTAATGTTCTTATAATTCAACTTATAACTTGATTTTATTCAAATATTTTTATAAATTTTTACATTTATTTTCCTCTTACATAATTTTCATTTTCAACTATAATATATATAGCCTAATTGATGTTCGTCAAAAAGATGTGATGTAAGAGGAAGATAATAATGAAATTTTGAAAATCTTATAGTAATCAAGTTAATGATTGAAGTGGAAGAACATTATAATAAATATATATCAAACAAAACGACGTATTATAGTGAGTTTGAGTATCTAAGCTTATATACCATTAAGGGTATATTCACTTTTCATATATATATATATATATATATATATATATATATATATATATATATATATATATATATATATATATATATATATATATATATATATATATTAGTTTTTAAGATTCGCTAAAGATTGCTCTTTGTCCCCTTTCTTGCCGCCATGGCTTCTATCTGACGATTAAGATGTATATCGCTATAGTCAAAGGCATAACAAAAAGAAAATAAGACTTCGTTTATTCTTGAACAAAGAATACATATATTTTATGTGTACTAAAAGACACTTAAGAACTCGATAGTTCTATGAATTCTTTTTAGAGAGCTTTCATATTTATTTAAATAACTCTTTTATGTAAACGTGTGATTTGTAACATGTATAAAAATATAATGATTGTTGAAAAATGGGACAAAAGTTACGGATTATTGTTTTTTATATTATATAAATATTAATGATTTGTATGAAGAAAACCAAATTCGAGAGGAGTGGTTTAATGACGGAAAAAGGAACACGCTGATCAATCCACTTTAAACTAGAAAACGTTTATTACATTGAAAAATATAAAAAACGACCTAGCCTGAATCTCGTCTACTAAAAGGCTAAAGGAACGTACCTCATCAGGTTCATTTTCCCACTCTCGTCGACATAGCTAATGAAAATTATAGCTTCCTAAGTTGCAACTTGATTGTTGTCAACATCAGGAGCAAAAGAACAATAATTCACCTAGACCAAGACATCTAACGATCAAAGATGCATCATAGGACATATTCAGTGAAAAGTGAAGCTAGGACTCCAAGAAAATGGACCAAGTCGGACAACAAGTAGATCTAATCAACGCACTAATCAAATTAGTCATTGGTAGAAGTCGTTTCAATCTATAAGAAATTAAAAAATAAATTTCAATGAAGATTAAGTGTGTGGATGAAATATATATAGAGGGGATAATGTCACTGTAACACAATGAATTTTTGTGATTTGTCCGCCTTAACCAATTATGTTTTTTTCTTGCTCATAAGGTTATCTAACTTTTACTTTACATGTCAATTTGGTCATTACCGTTAGTTTTTAACCAATCCTCCGTTAACTAGTTATCAAAATTACATGAATGACCCCAATGGTTTAAATTTCTTTCGTAATTGGTCGTTATCAGTCATGTTTTAAATCACTCGACTAAAACTACTACAATCCTGAAACTCTAGGGACCAAAGTGTAATATTATCATTATTCTCCCCATTAAATCTGGTTGAAACTCGAAGCATACAATTTGATTTCATAAACACCAAAACAAATAATAGGCAAAAAAAAATTGATGTAGTAGTTTTCAGGATTGTAGTAGTTTTAGGTGGGGATTGTGGTAGTTTTAGTATCTATCTTCGAACCTTTTCTTCCTTCCATCGATCCTTGCTGCCAAACCATCCCTACCTGAAATATCGCAGCTTGCCTTGCCCCATCAAAGAGATCCTTATGATTCTGCCTTCGTTCTCCCTCGCGAATGGTCAAAGACCGGAAATCCTTTGCCCTTCGCTCCCTTCTATGCTGTTCCCATCAACCCAATGGCCCAAAAGTATCGCCTTGCTGCCACCACTGCTTGCAAAGCCGTGGCTCACACCTCGTAGCCGGAAGAGACGAGGAAGGCTTCGCAGCTTTTCCATTTCCTTCTCTTTGGTCTCACCCGACCCTCCTCTTCACACCCTACTGACGGAGAAGCAAGAGCGCAGCCCCGCTGCTCCTTTCACTTTGTTGCGTAGGCTCGTAAAACCCGGAGATGATCTCCCCCGTTGCTATCAATCGACCCACGACCTACGGGACTAGCCGCCTGCGAGCCTTTCTTTCCATCCCCTCGCGAATCGCCAACCACCGTCGAAACCCCAAATCAGATTCTCCTTCGATTTCGTTTTTGCCTCAACGACTGCTTCGTGTTCCTTCCGATCGACTTGCCATTGCTTTCGTTCATCCGTTGTATACCCGATCAAACAAAAGAAACGGGGTCTTAAAAGCCCTAATGTTACACTTTGGTCCCTAGAGTTTCAGGATTGTGGTAGTTATAGTCGAGTGATTTAAAACATGGCTGATAACGACCAATTACGAAAGAAATTTAAACCATAAGGGCCATTCGTGTAATTTTGATAACTAGTTAACGAAGGAATGGTTAAAAACTAGCGATAATGACCAAATTGACATGTAAAGTAAAAGTTAGATGACCTTATGAGCAAGAAAAAAATATAATTCGTCAAGTCGGACAAATCACAAAAGTTCATTGTGCTATAGTGACATTATCCTTATATAGAGTTACAACTTAGATATTAAGATTCGAAACAAGATAATTAAAAGTAAATTACAACAATAAAACTACAAATACCATATTATGGTGAAGGATCTGGTTGTGAAATGAACCGGTGGTTCAACATAAAGTTTGAAGCAAGAAAGCTCAAAGAATCGCCGTAGAAGAGGCTTCGTCACTATATCTGCGAGTTTGAGATCTGTTGGTAACAGTTGAGCAACAATTTTCTAAGATGATGCTAGTTCACAAATAAAGTAGTTATCAATGGTGATGTGTTTATCATGCTTCTTAGCTATCGGATTTTGGGTGAGATTAAGTGCACTACAATTCTTACAAAGTACAACCGGCTAGAAAAAGGCACCACATTTAATACATGATGAATATAAGTCAGTCAATATAGTTATGTTGATGTATAAGCAATAACACAATATTACGATCCACAACTTGAAGGAGAGACGATCGGCTTCTTTTTTATTACTCCACGAAACCTTGACCGAACCAAGTCCCTCAAGGTACAACCATAGAAACCAGAAGCTCACTTTCTCCTTCCATACGGTGTCCCCACCACCTACTCAAACCGGGCACCAGCTGTACCCTCCGATATCCACACCCAACAACCGAGAATTACCCATGATGCCTTATTGCTCCAATTCTCATCTTTCACTTGACTCATCTAGCTATAAAGCCGCGAACCATCGGATCCCCGATCCGAATTCCACTCTATCCATCCCATGTCGAACAAAAGACCCATTCTTCCATTCCGGAGCAACTCCCCCGAGTTCTCCTCTCGCAATAATACACACATGCTGATCTAGCTCTAGCACCCTCAGGTTTGAATAACCTGATACACTGATGATATCCTCAAACATCCTTCCTGGATGAACCGCTAATACATACCCAAAACCCTGATCAGAATCTCACTAAGAGTCCAAGACTCTTTCTTTGTATCCCTTCCGAACCTCTCTCTCTGGCTCTACGCCCGCGGTATTCCCTTCGCGCCCTGAGCAACATATCAAGTCGAATGAGATTTTATTCAACCGCCGCAACACACTACTCAAAGACCATCGACAGACCACTCCAATCATAACTCTACACTGCCGCTTTCACTTCCGTGAATTCGCACTCCCTTTTGGAATTTCATTCCCCCCTCTTTCCTTACCAAGGAAACCACTCGTCCGCCCAGTCACCATGACAGGCACTATGGTGCTCATCCCACGCTACACTACCTCTTTAAAGTGTTCCCGGCATCCATGCATCACCACTACTCTAACTCTCATCGCAGGGACTCTCAAGCCCATGCACTACCTTCACTGCTCAAAATTGCTACCCGGGGCCAGACCTCCCAATGTAATCACACTGCAACATACGCAACCCATAACCTCGAACCGATCCAACAATACTCGCAGAGTCTTCAGGATGACTGGACCGCCTCCCCAGGCCTTCAGCGAATCTAGGCCACTCTCAGGACCTTCAACCAATCTGACTGGACCGTCCTCTGAGCCTTCGGCCTGACTGGTACGCCTACCGGCCTTCAGTCTATCCGGACCGCTCAACTAACATTCATCACTCCGAACTATCCCTTCGGGAAATCCTCCCGCGCATACCGTTCTAGCCCTCTAGGGGTTCCGAACTCTATCTCCATCATACATACTCGATACCGGCCTGCTCCCATGCCTTCCACAATCAACTGCTCTAGGTCTGTATTCCGCCCCGCATGCCTGATACTCACCCATACGAGCCTGCTCTCGACTGATAGAAATATCGCTGAATTCCCCAAGCAGCTAAACAACCTTTCAGACCCAACGATCATCCGGAGAATTTCCAATTCTCACCCACTTAAGATATTGACAATAAATTACCGGTCGGCATCACCGATCTCCCAAAGTAACCTTGCAGAAAATCAACACTTACACGCAAAATGTTTCTCACCAGCGCCAACAACTTTCATAAAAAATCATGTTTCCACGCTGCACAACCCGCTCGAAAAGAACCTAATATTCAACTATCCATTCCTCAGACTGCAGAATCTACCCGACCTTCAAACCAACGCCGCATCTGCCACCAATGCTCACAAAGATAATCAACGATAGCTCGAAGTACAAATCCATAACCATATCGATCCTTCAGGGAACAAAGGATACCAAAACGAAATCTCGATCACAACTCGCCAAAGCCTCAAGGAACAACGGATACCACACGAAAACCTGAAACGTAATTCCATAACCAACCAACGAAACTAGCAGATAACAATACTCCACAACAATCATAAATAATCCAAAACAGCAAAAGAACATACCCGCAACAGCAAGCTGAAAAACACGACCCTAAGCCCTTGGGGGCTCCGCTCCGCCCTGACCTCCACCTGTGATCCTCAACGTAGCCGGTGCTGGAGCCTGCACCAGTCCTGCAGCAAGCCGTGGACAGTTGACCTTTAAATGTCCAACCTGATGACAATGATAGCATATCCTCAAATCCCGAACCGGCACTGACTGCCGACAATCCCTCGCATAGTGTCCCTCCTTTCCGCACTTGCGGCATGCTCCACCAGACCGACAAACCCCGGCGTGACCCCTTCCACACCTTCCACAGACGTGGCTACCCTAATCTCCCATCCTGGAATCAACGGTCTTAGACCGTTTCGTCGCCGGCTGCGACTGAACCGGAGGTTGCCTCAGCTTACGCATCTGCAACTCAATCTCTAACTCACGCCGCCTGGCGGCCTCCTGTAACTCCAGCAAAGCCTCGCACCTTTGCGCAGACACAAATTGTCTGATGTCTCTCTTTAGCATACTCAGATATCGGGACATCTGAGCCTGCTCCGAAGCGAACTCAGGGCAAAACATCGCCCTCTCAGTAAACATCATGGTGATTTCCGTCACCGATTCCGAATCCTGTTTCAGCTCCAAGAACTCCTGAGCTAACCTCTCCCTCTCGACCTGCGGAACATAACGAGTGCTGAACATCTCTCTGAACCGATCCCATGAAATCGCAGCCCTCTGCGCATCCGAGTACGACCCCGTGGTCAATCTCCACTAATCCTTTGCCCCGAGCCTTAACAGGTTCAGAGCACACCTTACCCTCTGATCAGCAGGGCATGAACACGTGAAGAAACATCCCTCCACATCTGATAACCATCTCATAACAACGACCGGATCCTGAACTCCATCAAAAGTGGGAGGCTTCGTATTATCGAAGTCCCGATACTAGAAACCTCTACTGGCTCCTCCCCCCTGCCACTACTACTGCTGCGGTAGCCGCCGCGGCAGCCGTCTCCGTGAGAGCCGCATAGTGCTCATCAAAATACTCCACCATGGCGGTCTTGATCGACCCAAACAACTCCGACAAATCAGCCCGAAACAATGCAGCAACCTCATCATGCAGGATCTCACGAATCCTCACGTCCAACTCGTGCGTACGCATCTGACTGACAATCTCGGGCTGAACAGTCCCACCCGGAACTCCCTCTCCTGCTCCTGATCCTGACCCGGATCCACTCCAAGCGTGCCCTGAAATCTCCATACTGAAAATAAAACACCAAATCTCAGACATATTCCACTATCCCGGGAACCATCTCTCATCCCAACCCTAGAGGTCATGGTTTCCCTGATACGCGTATGAGTCCGTGCTTTCAGTAGTACGGGCCCATACTACCTTCCACACCTACCCATATTTGTATGAAGTACTCCCACAACACCCTAGCGACATACATAACAACGCTCTATCCTCACAATTAGAGGAACACTAGAAATCTCTCACAAGGAACCCTAGGCTAGCAAGCATCATAAATCAGGCAACTCATCAAGAAATCCTGAAGATCCCTAGCCTAACTCTAGCATGCTGTTCTATCAAAGCTCAAGAAAACAATTGTCATGTATGGTATTTTGGGGTTACTTACTGGCTCCGGCTGATCGTACCTCCGCGTCCTCCTTTACTTATTTTGAAAACCATTTTTAAATTCTCTTTTTTTGGAAACCCTCCTCGATTTGAGACTGGAGTCACACAAGTGTTCCTCTAGTTCACTCAAACCAAGGCTTTGATACCAACTTGTAACATCCGAAAAATACAACCAATTTAAATTTTACAAAACAACCCGATTTTCATTAAAATGTTTACAAAAAGGTCTTCAATACAAATCATTAGACTATTCCCAGAACCACATTGCTACAAAATCATGAGGAGCGGTACGATCGCGCCTTCGCCTTGCCACGGTCTTCTGAAGAACCTGAAAAACATTAAACCACAACTGTAAGCCCGAAAGCTTAGTGAGATACCCCGAAAATACCAACCACGTATACGCCCTTCCAGGCTGCGACCTTCCGTTCCAAAACATATAAAACATACATAACATAATAGAACATAGAACATCCATGCATATCGGGTCTACTGTGTGACTGGTTCGCCGTATCGGGCCTTCAGTCCACCGGATCCATCCTCCAGGTCTAGTCATGTCCTTCGAGTCTACAGTGGGGTTGGTCCGCCCGCATCTGGCCTTCAACCCACCTGGTCCACTCTCTGAGTCTATAGTGTGGCTGGTCCGCCCGCATCGAGCCTTCAGTCGGCCTGGTCCACTCTCCGAGCCTCGGCACGTCTGGTCCGCCCTCGTGGGGCCTACAGCCTATCCGGACCGCTCGCTGGGCCTTCGGAATAACCGGTTCGCCATGGGTATCTTGGCCTACAGCACAAAGCAGGACCCGCCTCAACCCATCTCCAGTCCAAACAACCATGTGCACAAAACATACAATCATATAACAGTCATAGTCAACAAACCGAGCAAGCAGATCACATAGCATATCATTACCCTAACCGGGTTACCGACCTAACAGGTCACTAGCATAGCATCACTCTGTATATCGGGAAACTGACCTTAACAAGGTCTCCTAGCATGTAACATCCTAGCTACCAGGATGCAGACACATCAAACAATAACATAATAACCATATCCGAATCTCAATCCAATAAAGGGTCGGCCTTGGTTCCTTAGACCATGTTGATATAGTGAGGACAACTCACCTCGAAACTGTCGGCTGAAAGGATAAGATCTCGCTGCTCCGAACTCTGACACGAACTCCTCCACTGAACATCAAAACATACAACTCAATAAATACCCTTAGTAACCAAAATACCCCTGGAAGATAACTGGTCAACCTTGGACAGGTCAAAGTCAACCCCTGACTGACCCTACTCGCCGAGTCAACCCGATGACTTGTCGAGTCCATATGCTCAGAACTTCCTTCAATCAGCGACCCAACTTGCCGAGTCACCCCAAGACTCGTTGAGTCCAACAACTCTGAGTGCACTCGCACCCAACTCACCGAGTCATCCCTTGACTCACCGATTCATCGACTTAACTAGAAATATTGGGACTTCCTTGACAAGACTCGCCGAGTCCAAGTGGACTCGTCGAGTCCAAGGCTATCTTCAACCTACTTGCCGAGTTGTTCTTCCAACTCGTCGAGTTCCAGGCCATCTTCAAGCAACTTGTCGAGTCCACCCATGTGACTCGTCAAGTACCACCGGTCTGAATCCATACAGAAGCATCTCAGGCCATGCAATTTATCCAAAACATAGATCCAACCTCCTACAATCAATCCATCATGTAAAGTGGCAAACTTTACGTGAATCTAAAGAGATCTAAGCCTTATTCACCTTAGAACCAAGGTTTGGGACATGGTGGCTTCACTAAGCACTCAAACATAGGAACTTTAATGCACTCTAGGCCTTCAATATTCCAGATCTGAGGTAGCAACCTCAGATCTAACCTCCAAACTCCAAAACATTCCAAGACATACTCCCCACAAACCCCAAAATGATGAAACTAGGAAAACACAGCCTCAGAACGAAAGTATTACCTCCCAAAGATGCCTCAATAACAACCAAACTCGAATCCAAGCAAAGCCCTTTGATCCAAGCCACTTCTCCTTCAAGATTTCTTCAACCAACACCTTTCCAAGCTCTAATTTGCTCCACAAATGAACTCTCCACGAACTTAGGGTTTCTGGAACTCAAGGGGGGGGGGGGATAAGGGAGGCTGTGGAGGGGTATAATGCTCTTTATATAGGGCTCAACCCCGAAAATTAGGGTTTTCCCCATACAACACCTACTCGTCGAGTCCATATTTGGACTCGCCGAGTAGGCCACTTGACACGCGACCAAAGCCTCGACCTGACTCACCGAGTCTATCCATGGACTCACCGAGTCACCCTCCGAAACTTACACTTTTAGCCCGTCAACTCTACTCTTGCGATTCCAGGATGTTACAGAAGTGTAGTCTTCTACCAAGACCCGAATGTTTTGTAAGTAAAATGATAGCTTTCCTTTAATTGTTTAGTACTAAAGTACTTAGTCTAACCCATCGTTTATGTGAAAGAATCACAAAATAAAGTATACAGGAAAATGTACTACTGTAAGTGTTGTCACTAGGTACTAGGACAACACATATTATGTCACTGTTATCCCAAGGTATTAGGGTTAACACGACTTATATAACCTAATGAACATCCGAAGATTTTCCATTCACCCTCTGTAGCGGCAGCAGGGTGGAAGGGGGGTTAATCCCATAACAACGTTAACCTAATGATCATCCGAAGATTTTCATCTCATCCCCTGTTGCAACAGGAGGTGGAGGAATGGTAGTTCCGTAACTGACTCCTAATATAAGTAATCACCGTAGGCATCCGTAGATGTTCATCACCCACTATTGCTAACAGATGGGTTCCGGAATGGTGAGTCCCGTATGTATATCCCGAGGTACTGTGGGATAGAGGCTAATCTAGGTATCCCGAGGTACTGGGGATAGGGTCCTGTCTAGATATCCCGAGGTACTAGGGATGTGCAGGAAGATTTAAACAGAAGGTACTAATAAATCATCCTCGCAATTCGAGATACAAGTATTCATGTTAATGTACATAATTAAGTGTATCTACGTAAAGGTACTCATGTAATGCGTTCATGTACGCGTGTTCATGTATCATGTAAGTATATGTAAACGTACTCACGTATCATGTAATCAGATGGAAAAGTACTCATGTGTCAGGTAATGTACTGTTATAGACTCATGAATGAGCTGACTCTAGTGTGATTCCTTGTAATAGGAATTATGTTTGGTATCTCCAAATTATCCCTATGATAACTTACTAGAAGGTAATTGGTTGTTCAAGTAGGTTTATACACTCTTACCACTCAAGGGTGTGAGAAACTAAATGAAAACTGTAAACTATAACATCAATACATATATAAGAATATAAATGTACATGCATAGTTTAGCTCAATACTGTAAAATGGTTTTATAAGACATCTTATGGGTTTTGAACAATAATTAACAATGACTTGATGTCATTTATAATATACATTTCAAAGGTAAAACAATTGATAACAATGCGTTTTTAAGATTTAAAACCATTTCATGCATCACATTTTGTAGTATGTGAAATCTGTTAAATGACAAACAAAGTTATAAAATACATAACAATGATTTAACAACATGTTTGTTTCTACTTGTATTCCCCCCCCCCCCCTTTAAAGCATTTAAAATCATTTAAAACATTGATTAGGGGTATGAACTCACCTGTAGTTGGTGATTGGAATGAACTGAACGGTATAGGATGGCTAGGTGTCAAGTGAGGTCTTGTGCACACACTACGATCCTAATGAACATATAATCACGCATATATGCACTCAATTAGACTCAAATGACTAATTGAAAATGTTTAAGACATCCTATAATAAACACTTTATATAAGTGTTTTAAGCCTTAAGGATTGCATCTAAGCTATTGTGGGACAGGGTATTTGTGGTTAGGGTTTCCAAAGGACCCTATATGAGAGTTTACTCTCCATAAACCATCATACATGGAGTTTACGGTTGTAAACTCTTGAGTTTACGGCCGTAAACTCCCAAACATGTGTGTTTGGTGTGTTTTGAAGCCCCAAATGCTTTCTAGAATTGTTCTAACTTAGTGGCTAAGTCCTTGGAAGGGTTTAAGGTCTAGAAATGCTCCAATTAGGCGTTTACGGCCTCAAGGACATTCCCCTTAGATTTTACGGCCGTAAACTCTAAGTAATGTGGGTTTTTTTTGCTTTCAAGCCTCTTGCACTTGTGGGATATGTTCTAGACTTTTATTCCTAGCATATGAAGGCATTAGGCACACCTTAGTGCCCTTTTTAGGAGTTTACGGCCCAAGAACCATGTCTTGGCCGTAAACTCACTTTTTTTTGTGTCATTTGATGTGTTTAAGACCTTGTGCTACTTGGGAAAACAGCCTAGATACAAGCCTTAAAGTCCTAGTGTCCTCAAAACACCATTTAGTATTAGGATATGGAGTTTATGGCCTAAGAGAGTTATGGGCCATAAACTCCCAATCTTGGGTGGATTGTGGCTTGTTTTCTTGTCCCTAACATGCATACATAAACATCTAAGGCCTTATCATAGCACAAGTGTCGGTTTTTGCTTCGTTTCGGGAGTTTACCGCTCAAGAACACCTTGGGGTGGAAACTCCTAGATTTCATGTTTTAGCCTTCTAAATCATGTTACAGACACGTATAAAGATTTCTAACATTACTATAAAGAGTTAATCACGTTTTGGTATAAAAACCCGAAGATCCGTCAGAGAGAAAATGGCTTTTCTCTAGTCGGAAATGTGAATAATGAATGATTTTGGTTTAGAAATCTATTTATACTCCAGAGATATTTTGGCAGAAAATATTTTTATTCCTGAAATGATCCCTAATAAAATAGAGTGTTGGAATAACAGTGTTGCACAAAACCCTAGTGCACCCATTCTCCTGATATTTCCTGAAGTATAAACCCTGAATTACTCAAACTTACGCAAAAGTCTGAAAATTAACTGTGACTGCTATAACCTCTATTGAAGTGATATAGTTTGTACATAATGGAAATTTCAGGTTGTCACATCATCCCCCCGTTAGAAGGAATTTCGTTCCGAAATTAGAATTTAAGCAAATAAGAAATTACAAATAACTAAGCGAAAAGGTGAGGGTATTTCTATTTCATCTGATCCTCACGTTCCCAAGTGAATTTCGGTCCACGCTTTGCGTTCCAGCGCACCTTCACTATCGGGATACGGCTTTGTTTTGTTTGCTTGACCTCTCGGTCCATGATCTCTACTGGTTCCTCCACGAAGTTGAGGCTCTCGTTGATCTCGATCTCGTCGATTGGAATAACAAGAGTTTCGTCGGATAGACACTTTTTCAAGTTCGAGACGTGGAAGGTAGGATGTACGTTACTGAGTTCTTGCGGTAGATTGAGTTTGTAAGCTACAGGGCCGATTCTTGCAAGAATCTCAAAAGGCCCTATGTATCTTGGATTGAGCTTCCCACGCTTTCCAAAGCGTATCAAGCCCTTCCAGGGTGAGACTTTCAGTAGGACTCGGTCGCCCACCTGGAACTCCAAAGGTTTCCTACGCTTGTCAGCGTAGCTTTTCTGTCGGTCTCTAGAGGCTTTCAATCGTTCACGAATTTGAACGATCTTCTCTGTCGTTTCCTAAATTATTTTCGGACCCGTGAGAGTGCTTTCGGGAACTCGTCCCTTAGCTAACTGGGTATCACCCACTTCAGCCTAGCACAGAGGGGACATGCACTTTCGGCCATAGAGGGCCTCGAATGGAGCTGCCTTTATGCTCGTGTGATACTGTTGTTGTAGGAAAATTCGAGTAGGGGTAAATGAGTATCCCAAGCTTTTCCAAAGTCAATCACATAGGCACGCAACATATCTTCTAAGGTTTGGATAGTCCTCTCACTTTGCCTGTCGGTCTGTGGATTGTAGGCTGTACTCATGTCCAACCTAGTTCCTAGGGAACTTTGTAATGACTGCCAGAACCTCGATGTGAATCTACTATCTCGGTCCGAGATGATAGATAAAGGAACACCGTGCAGCCTTACAATCTCCCTAATGTAAGTTCTGGTAAGTTTCTCCATCTTGTCTGTTTCTTTGATCGGTAGGAAGTGTGCAGACTTGGTCAGTCTATCAACGATGACCCATATGGAATCAAGTCCACCCGTCGTCTTGGGCAACTTGGTTATGAAGTCCATAGTGATCCGCTCCCACTTCCATTCTGGTATATCCGGTTGTTGTAGAAGACCGGAGGGTTTCTGGTATTCGACCTTCACCTTTGCGCAAGTAAGGCATTTACTCACGAAGGTAGCAATATCTGCTTTCATGTTAGGCCACCAGTATAGCTTTTTAAGATCCAGATACATCTTATCTGAACCCGGGTGGACGGAATAACGAGTGTTGTGAGCTTCGGTCATGACCAAGTCTCTGAAGCCGCCGTGTTTCGGTGTCCAGATCCGATCCATGAGGTATAAGGCTCTGCCACCCTTGACTTCCAAGTTCTTATCCATCCCTCTAAGGGATTCACCAGCCACATTTTCAGGTTTCAAAGCGTCGAGCTGAGCCTCCTTAATTTGCGTGGACAAGTGTGAATGAATAGTTACAGTCAAAGATTTGACTCTATGACCAGTATATTCTTTCCAACTTAGGGCGTCGGCTACTACATTGGCTTTACCCGGATGATAACGAATCTCACATTCGTAATCGCTAAGTAGCTCGACCCACCGTCGTTGTCTCATGTTGAGCTCTTTCTGGTCGAAAATGTGTTGTAGACTCTTATGGTCCGTAAAGATCGTGCTTTTTGTACCATATAGGTAATGTCGCCAAATCTTCAGAGCAAACACAACTGCTCCTTGTTCAAGATCGTGGGTTGTGTAGTTAACCTCATGTGTCTTCAGCTGTCTCGAGGCATAGGCGATGACTTTACCTCGCTGCATCAGAACACATCCGAGTCCTTGGTTGGATGCATCGCAATAGACAATGAAGTCTTCTATCCCTTCGGGGAGGGATAGTATCGGGGCGGTGCACAACGCGCGTTTGAGCGTCAGGAACGCTCTTTCCTGTTTCTCTTCCCAGTTAAAGGCCACGCCTTTCTGGGTCAGGGTTGTAAGAGGTTTCGCTATGCTGGAGAAGTTCTGAATGAACCTGCGATAGTAGCCAGCTAGACCTAGAAATTGACAAATTTCGGTAGGTGTCTTTGGTGCTGACCAGTTCTCAATGGCTTTGATCTTGGAGGGGTCCACGTGTATACCTTCTTCGCTAACCACATGGCCCAAAAATTCGACTCATCGAATCCAAAATTCGCACTTCGAGAACTTCGCGTAGAGCTTCTCCGCTCGCAATGTTTCTAAGATTTTACGGAGATGTTGACTATGTTCCTCCTTACTTCGAGAGTAGATGAGTATGTCATCAATGAAGACTATGACGAACTGATCCAAGTAAGGACGACACACCCTATTCATCAGATCCATGAATACTGCGGGCGCGTTAGTTAATCCGAATGGCATCACTACAAACTCGTAGTGCCCATAACGAGTTTGGAAGGCTGTTTTGGGAACATCCTCCTCTAACACTCGTAGTTGGTGATATCCGGATCGTAGATCTATCTTCGAGAAGTAGTTGGCTCCTTGAAGTTGATCAAACAAATCGTCAATGCGAGGCAAGGGATAACGATTTTTAATGGTAAGTTTGTTGAGCTCTCTATAGTCGATGTACATGCGAAACGATCCATCTTTCTTCTTGACGAACAAGACCGGTGCTCCCCATGGTGAGAAGCTTGGTCGAATGAATCCCTTCTTGAGAAGTTCGTTAAGTTGACTGGAAAGTTCCTGCATCTCGGCCGGTGCCAAACGATAAGAAGATTTGGCTACTGGGGTACCTCCTGGCACTAAGTCGATTCTGAACTCGACTTCGCGTTGCGGTGGTAAACCCGGAAGTTCTTCTGGGAATATGTCGGGAAAGTCGCGAAATTCTGGGATTTTCTGGATGTCCTTCAGTTCTTGACTGGTATCGACGATGTGTGCTAGGCATGCACGATATTCCTTTCACAAGCACTTCTGGGCTTGAATGCACGAAATGATACGAAGGCCCGTACTAGGTTTGTCGCCGTAGATAATTAAGGTTTCGTTGTTAGGAAGGTTAATATGAATTGCTTTTTCAAAGCACAAGATGTCGGCGCGAAGAAGACTCAACCAATCAATACCGATGATAACGTCGAAACATTTAATTGTGACTGGCATGAGATCTATCTTGAAAGTATGGCCATCTAAAGCTAAGGTACAACCTACGTATATGCAGTTTGTACTCTCTGTTTTCCCGTTAGCCATTTCTACCGTGAATGAATTATCTAATGCACATGGTTTTTGTTTAAGCAGGTGTGCAAATTTGTGACTTACGAAACTTTTCTCGGTTCCACTATCGAAAAGTATGCAAGCATATGAGTTATCGAGGAGGAACGTACCAGTAACTATCGTAGGATCAGCTACTGCTTCCTCGTGACCTAGGGTCATAACTCTTCCCACTCCGCCAGCCATCCCCGCTTTAGGGCAGTTCCTCTTGTAATGGCCCACCTCGCCACATCCGTAGCAAGTTTGGCCCATACCGGCGTTAGGAACCTGGGCGGCTTGAGCTGTTGGAGCCTTGTAGTAACGGGCGGTGTGCCCCTTCCTATTGCAGTTCGAGCAGAACATCTCCTTGCAAGGTCTGTGGTGGTGGAAGTTGCACTTGGTGCACTTCGGAAGGGTTCCGGCATAAGTTTTTGCTGGTAAGGGGTTCGCAGGGGCAACAGGAGTCACTGTGGCAGCATTGATCGCCACAAGTTGTTGCTTATTGGAGGATCCTTGCGGAGCCCCTCTTTTCCTTTTATTCCACCCCTTCTTGTGGTAGTCGGGGTTGGACTTTTGTGGTATAGGAGTAGGGATTGTTATGTTCTGAGGTTTCCGGTGATCGATGAGGGATTGTGCTAGTTCCTTGGCACTATCAAAAGTAATAGGCTTGGAAGCTATAACACTCGACTGGATCTGGGGCGACAGCCCCTAGATATATCACTCTTTCTTTTTGCTCTGGGGAGCAACCATGTCAGGGCACAAGTTTGCCAGATCACAGAACCTATTCGTGTAGGTTCCTACGTCAGATCCCAACATTTGCATGCTCTAGAGTTCCTGCTCGAGTTTTTGTATTTCTCCCCGAGGACAGTACTCTCTCATCAGCATGTCCTTCAAGTGTTCCCAGTTGATGGAATACACCACCACCAGAGTCAGGTACTTAACATGGCCGTTCCACCATGTTAGTGCTCTATCAGAGAAGGTACAAGCTGCGAACTTGACCTTGTTGCTTTCTTGGCAAGCGCATATTTCAAAGACAGATTCCATCTTTTCGATCCACTGCCTTAACACCATAACCCCACCAGTACCATTGAAGCTGCGAGGGTGTCCATGGCTTTCGCCGTGGTTCGAGGGAGGTGCACCTGTTCCCGATCCACTAGGGACAGGAGTGTTGATTGCTGACACAGCAGCTGCAACTGCTGCTGTGAAAGCCACCTGAAACATGTTGGCATCAAAGGGGCTAGGTGGTAAAGGAGGTTGAGGTTTCGGTTGTGGTGGTGGAGGAGGTTGTGGTATCGGTTTTTTGTTGATTGGATTACGCCTTGTACTTCTACATGGCGGCATCTTTAACTATACGTTTAAAAGATGATGACATGGATAAGAATAAATGATTTATGAATGTGTCCCATGGACTAACTCCCCATAGTCCAACAACAGAATGGATAGAATAACTAACTGAAAGTGACAACATTTGGATAATAATTTCCACATGATTTGATATCTGTCAATGATACTGGAATTACATATGTAATAAGTTCGGGAAAAATGGCCTAAAAGTAGGCCTTACATCAACCAAGCTTGAAAATTTCGACAGAATTAAGACTAGACCATGACCTAACTGGTCTAAGATTTATACAGGTAGGAAATTAGACCAAAGTTTTACATAAATTAGGTTATATCCAAAAGATGAGATGACGCTATTCTATCGGCGACGGGAACTGCTAGTATGAGTCCTTGATCCCGATAGTAAACGTTTAATGTCCCTTATACACCTGTCCGACATTGCTTCCTGAGCTCGAAGTTCTCTAACTTCTGCTCGGGTTTCAGCAAGTTCCCTCTGCAGATTTGCATTGCGGACCAGTGTCCTTTCATGAGCAGACACTAGTTGGAGAATATGGACAGTGTTAACACCAGAATTGGCGTCAACTTCCGAAACTTGATTGATAGTCGCTTGAGCCATGATCGTGTTTCGAGAAATCCTACGCACCATGATTGGTAGTACTCTATCAGCAGAACCTCCTTCAGTGAGGTTGTAGAAACTTCAGTCGCCATTGTAGGGAATGGGCTGACCTTGTTCCTGACTCCATTCAGTCAAGTTAATGGCCCAGAAGGGTGTGGGTCCTTGAAACACAGGGCGAGGGTTCAGGTTTGGGTTTTGAGCAGCTGGGGGTAGGTTGTTGACTTCTGGCTCCGAGTCCGAACTATCGGAAAAACCCTCAGCATGGTGATCATCCAAAGGGATTGGGTGATCATCTTCTGGCTCTGCCTCCAGCCAACCAGCATTTCCTTGGTTTGGGAAGTACGGATCGCCATGGTGGAATCCAGCCATTTTAATCTACGCGAGAAAAGGGATATAAGAAATAGTTTAAATAGACGAACTAACTAAGATAATTACAGTAAGATGAAATACCCATATGCTATTTCTTTATGGTTGTGTTGGTAAGTTTTTAGACTTGTTGCCACATCACAACCATTCTTGGGCATATGCTAATCACTCCTCGGACCATCATAGTTGATCAGGCTATGCTATTCCCAAGACTGACTATATATCCCCAGGCTCACTTGTGATGTTCAACAATCGTAATACTTTTGTTCTTGTCATTGTGACACTGGTTTTAGTATGAATGCAGGCACGTATACTTTGTTAAATATTTTATTATTTAAAAATATAACTCTTAGACAGAGTGTTTTAATCCCATGTATTTATAGTTAGTATATCTTTTATGGATTGATATACTTAATTCACTATAAACAATGCTCTGATACCAATCTGTCACACCCCAAAACCACGAACGGCGGAAACGTTCAGGGGTGGAGGACGTCATGTGCAGTATCACAACAGTGTAATATAATAAACAAGCAACAACATCATCCATTACATTATAGTAGTAAAGTTTTAATACATGTGTGTTTCTTTCATTGTAGTAAGACACCAAAAATATACGATCAAAATAAAAGACGAGACTTGTGCGCTCCGTCTTCTCAAAACTGGCCTTCGTACCTGTTTACTGATGACCTGAGAATACAAGTTATTTTGAAAGCGAGTATCAGCTTTAAAGCTGGTGAATTCATAAGTATATAAGTGTCATTGCCTTGTTTGTGAAAATCTGTTATAAAGTCCATGTAAATCGTTAAATGAAAATGTTGATGTACGTATGAAAACCCTAGAAAAACCCTTATTTTCTATAAGTATGAAATGTAGTCTTCTACTAAGACTCGAATGTTCTGTACGTATGAAGTATAGTCTTCTACCAAGACCCGAATGTTTTGTAAGTAAAATGATAGTTTTCCTTTAATTGTTTAGTACTAAAGTACTTAGTCTAACTCATCATTTCTGTGAAAGAATCACAAAATAAAGTATACAGGAAAATGTACTACTGTAAGTGTTGTCACTAGGTACTAGGACAACACATCTTATGTCAGTGTTATCCCAAGGTATTAGGTTTAACACGACTTATATAACCTAATGAACATCCGAAGATTGTCCACTCACCCTCTGTAGCGGCAGCAGGGCGGAAGGGGGGTTAATCCCATAACAACATTAACCTAATGATCATCCAAAGATTTTTATCTCATCCCCTGTTGCAACAGGAGGTGGAGGAATGGTTAGTTCCGTAACTGACTCCTAATATAAGTAATAACCGTAGGCATCCGTAGATGTTCATCACCCACTATTGCTAACAGATGGGTTCCGGAATGGTTAGTCCCGTACGTATATCCCGAGGTACTGTGGAATAGAGGCCAATCTAGGTATCCCGAGGTACTGGGGATAGGGTCCTGTCTAGATATCCCGAGGTACTAGGGATATGCAGGAAGATTTAAACAGAAGGTACTAATAAATCATCCTCGCAATTCGAGATACAAGTATTCATGTTAATGTACATAATTAAGTGTATCTACGTAAAGGTACTCACGTAATGCGTTCATGTATGCGTGTTCATGTATCATGTAAGTTTATGTAAACGTACTCATGTATCATGTAATCAGATGTAAAGGTACTCATGTATCAGGTAATGTACTAGTATAGACTCATGAATGAACTGACTCTTGTGTGATTCCTTGTAATAGGAATTATGTTTGGTATCTCCAAATTATCCCTATGATAACTTATTGGAAGGTAATATGTTGTTCAAGTAGGTTTATACACTCTTACTACTCAAGGGTGTGAGAAACTAAATGAAAATTGTAAACTATATCATCAATACATATATAAGAATATAAACATACATGCATAGTTTAGTTCAATACTGTAAAATGGTTTTATAAGACATCTTATGGGTTTTGAACAGTAATTAACAATGACTTGATGTCATTTATAATATGCATTTCAAAGGTAAAACAATTGGTAACAATGCGTTTTTAAGATTTAAAACCATTTCATGCATCACATTTTGTAGTATGTGAAATCTGTTAAATGACAAACACAGTTATAAAATACATAACAATGATTTAATAACATGTTTGTTTCTACTTGTATTCCCCCCCCCCCCCTTTAAAGCATTTAAAATCATTTAAAACATTGATTAGGGGTATGAACTCACCTGCAGTTGGTGATTGGAATGAACTGAACGGTATAGGATGGCTAGGTGTCAAGCGAGGGCTTGTGCACACACTACGATCCTAATGAACATATAATCACACATATATGCACTCAATTAGACTCAAATGACTAATTGAAAATGTTTAAGACATCCTAGACATAAGAAACACTTTATATAAGTGTTTTAAGCCTTAAGGATTGCATATAAGCTATTGTGGGACAGGGTATTTGTGGTTACGGTTTCCAAAGGACCCTATATGAGAGTTTACTCTCCATAAACCATCACACATGGAGTTTACGGCCGTAAACTCCCAAACATGTGTGTTTGGTGTGTTTTGAAGTCCCAAATGCTTTCTAGAATTGTTCTAACTTAGTGGCTAAGTCCTTGGAAGGGTTTAAGGTCTAGAAATACTCCAATTAGGAGTTAACGGCCTCAAGGCCATTCCCCTTAGATTTTACGGCCGTAAACTCTAAGTAATGTGGGTTTTTGTTGCTTTCAAGCCTCTTGCACTTGTGGGATATGTTCTAGACTTTTATTCCTAGCATATTAAGCCATTAGCCACACCTTAGTGCCCTTTTTAGGAGTTTACGGCCCAAGAACCTTGTCTTGGCCGTAAAATCGCTTTTGTTTGTGTCATTTGACGTGTTTAAGACCTTGTGCTACTTGGGAAAATAGCCTAGATACAAGCCTTAAAGCCCTAGTGTCGTCAAAACACTATTTAGTGTTAGGATATAGAGTTTACGGCCTAAGAGAGTTCTGGGCCGTAAACTCCCAATCTTGGGTGGATTGTGGCTTGTTTTCTTGTCCCTAACATGCATACATAAACATCTAAGGCCTTATCATAACACAAGTGTCGGTTTTGTCTTCGTTTCGGGAGTTTACCGCTCAAGAACACCTTGGGGTGGAAACTCCTAGATTTCATGTTTTAGCCTTGTAAATCATGTTATAGACACGTATAAAGCTTTCTAACATTACTATAAAGAGTTACTCACATTTTGGTATAAAAACCCGAAGATCCGTCAGAGAAAAAATGGCTTTTCTCTAGTCGGAAATGTGAATAATGAATGATTTTGGTTTAGAAATCTATTTATAGTCCTGAGATATTTTGGCAGAAAATATTTTTATTCCTGAAATGATCCCTAATAAAATAGAGTGTTGGAATAACAGTGTTGCACAAAACCCTAGTGCACCCCTCTCCTGATATGTCCTGAAGTATAAACCCTGAATTACTCAAACATACGCAAAAGTCTGAAAATTAACTGTGACTGCTATAACTTCTATTGAAGTGATATAGTTTGTACAGAATGGAAATTTCGGGTTGTCACAACTAGCTAAACTATAAGCCCCAAGAAATAATATTTATGTTGTTCCGTCAAGGTGACCTACATCCAAAGATAGGTTTGGGGTATTCTTTTATTTCATAGCTCTCAAACATAGGTTAAAAGAACAATTACATAGAGATTCACCTATCACTCTAGAATTTTAGATACAAAATGCCATAACATGCATCCCTATTTATACTTGAGCGATCAGACTTAAAACCTTAAAGGGCCAAGCCCATCTGCCCATAGGCTCGTGAATGGAGGCAATCAATCATATTCCTCTGTTCATCATCTTTTGGAACATTCTTGAGCATCATAGAGGACTACATAGCATACTTTGCTCATCAAGGACCAAGATGGTCTAACTTGCACCATGATGCCGCAATAAATGTATGGATGGTACAACAGGCTTCAAGTGTGGCACAAGAACATCAAGATTGGAGCAAAAACACCACCTGGGCAAAATAGGAACATCTATGGAACAGCAAGGCCATACATGACGCAAGAGCATACACCATGGCTCAATAGGAGTACCTCATAGTGCAAGAGGGATCCTTATGGCGAAAGAGGGATCCTCATGGTGCAAATGGAACCCCTCATCACAAAATAGGGAGTGTAATGATGCAAAAGCTTCCCTTATTGCTCCATATAACTCCCAAGTGCTCCAAACCCGCTTCAGTACAATCCGTTCCTTTGGGACTTGATCCATTCCTTTATCAGACGATTAATTTTGTTCTCATATGATCTTTTCCATTATTACATGCTCCATAAACCCCAAGTGCTCGATTGAGTTCCAAGTGACCAAATGCTTCGTGAACATGATCCAAATACTCGAGTCACATTTAACAAAGTGCCATGGATATTTCTTTAGAATAACACAAATATGCAAAAAGAAATAGCTTGCGGAAGATAACCATTTTTAAATGTGTTTACAACATCAAGTTGTCGGAGATGCCATATGCTTATGTTGAAAATAGCAAGGATGATAGATATAGTGGCTACCTTGACAATAATTCGGAAGGTATAAGAGTATCTACATCTTAAATTAGCGTAATTGTAACATCCCAAAAATCATGACCAAAAATTTCTTTTAAAAGCATTTCTAAAACATAGAATTAAATCTTTTTAAACATAACAAAAAGGGTTATATGACCAATCAGAGTATTTTTCCCAAAACACTTATTCATTTTATCATACTAAACATCCCAGGCTAAACTTCTTGGTGTGTGCCATGCGATCATCCTGAGCTCTTCTCTCCGCTACCAGAAGTACCTGAAACCAAAACTGAAAACTATAAGAAGGAAGCATAGTTAGTTCCCCAACCTACCACATACCATACATATCTATTTATGCAAACATGTCATACATAAAACTGAGTACATAACAAAATACTGGGCCTCTATAGGCTGCATTGGGCATCGCTCGCCATCGGACCCCGTTAGTATTCAGGCCCCGCCTGGCATCCGGTCCAACTTGGCATCGAGCCCCAATCGGTATACAGATTTGTTTCCCTTAGGCCTCGCCTGGTTTGGGCCTCGACCCTGGTCTGCTACTAAAGTAGTGGAACCCCATCTATACTCCTACTAGTCGTGAGATACGATCCCCGTCCACACTCACGTACTTCCTGCCATGGGCCTCACCCCTACTCTGCTAAATATAGAGATATGGAACACCATCCATACTCAGCTAGTGAAGAGATACGAGTCCTCGCCCACACTCACCTCCCTACTAGACATATAAAAGCATCACGAAGATTGTGACAACCCAAAATTTCCATTCTGTACACACCATATCAGGTCAATAGAAGTTAGAATAGTTACAGTTAAGTTCCATACTTTTAGGTATAAGTTTGACAGTTTTTCAGGATTTACACTTAAGGATATATCAGGAGAGTGGATGCACTAGGGTTTTGTGCAACACTGTTATTCCAAAACTCTATGATATTAGAGTTCATTTCAGGAATAAAATATTTTCTGCCAAAAAATCCCAGGACTATATATAGAAATCTGCGCCACATTTATTCATTAGTTCCATTTCCAACTAGAGAAAAGTCGAATTCTCTCTCAAGGATCTTCGGACTTTCATTCCGGAAAGTGAGTACTTCTATCTAGTGTTGTTTTAAAGCTTCTTATATGCTTAATGCACTAGAAATCATAGGAAAACACTAAGATCTGAGAGTTTACCGCCGAAGAACACCTTGGGGAGTAAACACTTTTATAAGGGCCAAAGTGTGCCCAATGTCGCTCCAAGCCTTGGAACTAAACCTAGAAACTACCATGACATGTTTAGACCACAAAATGATTAAGAAACAAAGAATAGAAGTGAGTTCACGGCCAAGGATGTTCTTGGGCCGTGAACTCCATTTTAAAGTGTCAAAATGCCCTAAAAGCTTTCCTTGAGCAAAGAGACAATTTTAGACATGTACCTAATGTGTTTAGGACTAGCAAACACCATTAGAACACCAAGGGTAAGGTGTTCATGGCCCAAGAAGTTCCAGGGCCGTGAACTCCAAACAATAGAGCCAAATGGTGCTATAAACTCTTCTAAAGCCTTTTACAATAGCCTAGTTTAGTTCCTAGTTAAATTAGGGACTTGATAACACCAAAAACACCCTTCAAAGCGAGATTATGGCCGTAATATCCATGGGATTTGGTCCTAGGGTCGTGAACTCCTAAAAAGAGTTATATTATGCCCTAAACTCTTCCATAGACCAAGCCATTAAGTAGAAATGCTTCTTAGGGTCTTGTAGAGCATCAAACACAAAATGGTCACATAAGTATGAGCTTACGGTTGTAAACTCATGAGTTTATGATTGTAAACTCATTTAGTAGTGTCATTAGGGCCGTGAACTTCATGGTGGAGTTTTCCTTGAGCCCTACACCCAATAACTTTTCCCTACAACACTTAGATGAAATCCTAGAGGCTAATAACACTTGATAATGGTCTTTAGCATGTCCTAGGGTGTCTTGACTTGTTTATTAGTTGTTTATAGACTATATTGTTACACATATGTGATATTATATGTTAACTAGGATCATAGAGTGTGTTCAAGACTTCACTTGACACCTAGCAGTCCTACCTCTTCGGTTCATCCGTATCACCCACAACAGGTGAGTTCATACCCCTTAATCAATGTTTTAAATGTTTTAGGGGGGGGGGGGATACAAGTAGAATCATGCTAATTATTATATCAATCACATGTGATTAATAAGCAGCATTCAAATGATTTACTACACATTAGCTGTTTTACCAAAAAGTTGTTATTCAAAGGATTTTCATATACGTTTTATATGTTTAAAACTCCTGATTTAATTGTTCATTATACACTATATGTTTCATTTCAAAATCATTAACAATTGTGTTTCAAACAAATGTTTCTTTGTATTTAAAATTGTTTTGTTAGATAAATACTTCCAAGCCGTTTTATAGATTGACATCAAGTCGATCTTTTCTTAGATTGTAATCATCTTCAAAATGTTGTACAAAACTTATTTTATGCTTTTATGTTGTCAGTTGCATGCCTATATATGTATGGTTATATAAGAAATGTTTAAAGAACTTAGGAAGGCTATTCACCCTATTTCCTTTTCGTGCATGAGATGTGGTCTGGTGGGATATCGGGTATCCGTCCGAAGGTCATTTAAATATTAGTTATAAATCATGTGTACATATATAGTCATAAAGGTTCTTCCAGTTCATTCAATACCCATGGGTAGCAAGGGTATACATCCATGTTAATACGTACCCGTTACATTACTAGTAAGCTACCATAGGGGTAGTTCAGGAAAATACTAGAATTATTACTAGTACACGACATCATACAATGAGTCAGTTCATTCATGAGTCAATACTTGCTAGATAGAGAGAGAACATACATTACAGCTAGTACACACAGTACATTACTATACATGCTACATAGAGAGAACATACATTAGAGCTAGTACACACAGTACATTACTATACATGCTAGATAGAGAGAACATACATTACAGCTAGCACAGCCAGAACATTTCAGTACATACAGGCTAGACAGAGAAAGATTACACTTTCAGTTAGCACATTCATTACATATACATTTATGTAGTTATGTGAACCATTGGGCGGGTCATGGTAGTTCCTGCCACGACCGCTCTTGTATCCCGAATCTCTTTAATTGGGGAGCGTATGAGTTTGCATATAGATCTATACTGAATTGAGTATCCTACACCTTGCTGCTCGCTACAGTGGGACTTGCAAGTCTACGGGTGCCAAATTTCATTTTTTACGGCGTCTTACATCGTCGTTTTACTAGAGTCGGTAGCAAGATACAGGTTGATCACATGTTATATTCAATACCTTTTTGTTTTAAGGTAGTTGGTACAGCGGTAGTCACTTATTAGAAATACTACAGTACTTTCAAGATTTCAATACACTTAAGGTAGTTAGTACAGTTGTAGTTATTTGATACTACAGCATAGTACTATTTCATTTTCCCATTACATTCACTTCGTGAACATTCACAGGATGCACGGTAATGTAAAAACTATATTGTTGGTTAATGATAGTCAGATTGGGGAAAATACACACTCTTACAAGAGACACACACATGGATACTAGATGCCTTGGTAGAAGGATACAGTTAGTAGGAAACATAGGGTTTTCTAGGATGTTCCTTTACATACAAATACTTACAGTTCATTTACATACAAATACTTACAGTTCATTCGTACAAATACTTACATTTCAAATATATACAAGTACTTACATACAAATTAAGACACTAAAATGCTTATGATCTCACCAGCTTTAAACTTGATACTCTCTTTCAAAATAACTTGTATCCTCAGGTCAATAGTAGATAGGTACATATGCAAGGTTTAAAGAAGATGGTGCTTGTTCAAGACTCATCTTTCATTTTGATTCATAAATTAGTGTCTATTATAATTTTACAGAACACACTTGTATTAAAATTATATTATTAATGCAATGGATGATGTTGTTTCTTGTTTACTACTTTTCATTGTTGTGATACTGTACATGACGTCCTCTGCCCCAGAACGTTTCCTTCGTTCAATGGTTTTAGGGTGTGACAAAGACAACAAGTATAATCTAACGTACTACATAAGAATCTTCCTCTGGATCATCCCGACATTGGACCCTCGGCCTGGAGACATAATATTATCTAACGCACATCAGGCTTTCCCCGACATTGGACCCCTGATCCGGAACCTATCATACCGACACATGCAAGAATCACAAAGACGTGTAGCATCCTAACATTCCTTGGGCATCGCCTGACATTAGGTCGTAACCCAGAACATATATCAATAATTGCCAAGGGATATCCCCTGGGTCTTCCTTCAATACATAAGCATAAACATAAACATAAACATAATGGGTTGACATTGTGGCTATAGACCCATGCACACAGTGAGGAGACTCACCTCGCACTTCTGAAAACTCGATGAACACTTCTGACTGCTAGTCGGCACTTCCGAACCGCTGATCCTTCGGCTTCCCGAACTATCATTACCCAGAACAACATTTAGACCATAATAATCCAAAAGTCAACGCTGGTCAAACTTGGTCAAAGTTAACGGTCAAAGTCAACATCCAGTTGACCAGACTCGCTGAGTTCGTCTAGCAACTCGTCGAGTCCATACTACTCCAATCCCAAAACAACCCCGACTCTACTTGTCTAGTCTAGCAAGAACTCAACGGGTTCTCTTTCAACCATGCCAATGGGACCATCTTCAACCGACTCATTGAGTTCATCCTTGAACTCGTCGAGCTCATCATCCCCCTATGGATGCGACCAGACTATGACTCGTCGAATGGTATGAACAACTCATCGAGTCTATCTTTATAAACTAAGCAGATTGCCTTGGACTCGCCGAGTTCCTCCTTGAACTCATCGAGTATGATGAACTTCATATCCTTTATGGACCCATACTAGTTGAGTCACTAACCAAACTCAACGCATATCCTTAACAGAAGGGTTTTGGGGCAAGAACTGGTCTGACTCGTCGAGTCCCACAACTGAGTCCCCAATTCCATCTATGTCCAACTCTATTCAGATGATTTCAGACAAGCACAAGGCATCCAAGACCGAAATCCAGCCTCCTAGGGTCGTGACCTCATGCAAAGCTACTACCTTTGCATCCGTACATGGCCCTTTTTTGCTCAAAACGCCATAATAACCTCTTAGACTCTTCATGGGGAGTTATAATGGCATAAAGCTTCCACCTTTATGCCTTTACTACTGTACACATTTCCAGATCTGAAATAATCTAGCTTAGGGACGTATAAATCCCAAAAGACATCCTTTTTGGACCATAAACTCGAAAAATAGGGACATAAAGAGATCAAACAAACTACGAGTCAAGGTCTGAACTTGATTATCAGAAAATGAAGAATATGATGCAAACTTCGTAGATCTACAACCTTCTCCTTGGACCTCTAACCATCTTCTTCTTCTTCTTCTTCTAGACTTCAAGAACACTCTAAATCCTTCAATAATGGATCACACACTCAAAGAGAACACTAGGGTTTTGTGGGACAGGTTCTGGACAGTGGAGGCTACAAATGAGCCTGATAGAAAGAGAATAAGATGCTTAAATAGTGCAACAATGTAACAGCCCGGATCCCCAGGTATCTTTACTTTCATATTTTTGATTTTCTGTGAGGGGACTCGGTGAGTTGGAGGTCGAACTCATCGAATCGGGTCGCGGTTTTGGGTGGAGGTTCGCGTCTGGACTTGACGAGCCCAAGGGATGGACTCGGTGAGTCCGCGTTGTTTAATGAAACCCTAATTTCCCGGTCCTAAGCCCTATTTAAAGGACCTTATGGCCTTCATTTGCGGCCACCGTGAACCCTAAGTGCGCGCATATGACTGTGAGACCTTGTGAGTGTGATAAGAGGCCATTTGTTCATCATTTTGTGTATTATTGCAAGAAAGGAGGGAGAAGGTCAAGCTTGAAGAGTTGGGGAGCTTGGATCTGCTTCTATTTCATCAAGGGAACCTTCTTGAGGTAACTTTCGGAGCTAAACTTCGTATTTTGGGTTGATGTGTCAAATCTAGGGTTTCTTCTTACCTTATTTGGCTTAAATTGGAAGTATGAAAGGTCCCATGGAGATATGGAACCTAGATCTAGACCTTAGCAGGTCCAAGAGGCCCTATATGACAAGCTTTATGTCCATTCTTTTGAGTTAGAAGCTAGGGTTGCCATATTAGAGGATATTTCTCAAAAATGAGCCTTGTATACGTTGCATGGCGACCAAGACTGAGACTTTACGTGATAAATAAGCATGGGGAGGCCAGATCTATGTGTGTATGGAACAGATCTGACCGCAAAAGCTAGTTTTAGCTGATGCATGGCATGGACTCGCCGGGTCTGAAGAACAGAGTCGACGAGTCGCTTGAAGATTGTCCTTGAGACCACCCAGTGTGTAGTCCTGCCGAGTTGTGGGTGACTTAGTGAGTCACAGTGAGTTAGAAAGGTTTTGACAAGTGGACCGAGTCAAGTTGGGACTCGCCGAGTTGTCCTTGCGACTCGGCGAGTTGAGTCGCGGTGGCCCCGTGATCCAGGCCCAGGTGGAACTCATCGAGTCAGGGGAGTACTCGACGAGTCAAAGGGAAAATCCTTGCGAGTTGGTTAAAACGCATAGACACGCCGAGTCACTATAGTGCACTCGCCGAGTCCGGTCAAATGGACCAAAGACTGTTGACCAAGCCAACCTGTGTTGACTTGATAAGGATGGTAACTTTAGTGGTACAAGTAATAATTATTGATTCATGATGTCATAGGAGGATTACAGCTCGGGGGTCCGAGCACGACTGATTCCAAGGTTCACGAATTAGCGAGACATACGAGGTGAGTCTTCTCATTATACTGTACCCGGAAGGGTTTGACTGTGTGACCGGAAGGTCGAATATGATATGAGATATATGTCTTATGTGTGATAAGTTATTCGTTATATGTTCCATGTATGATATGCATGATTTGGGCCAGAAGGCAACATGTTATGGGCCGGAAGGAGTGGTCATATGGACCGTAAGGTTGATGTGGGTAGGACCGGAAGGTTTACCCAGTCGGGACGGAAGTCCCCTGAGACACATGGATCGGAAGGTCAAGGCCTGGAAAGGCGTACGTGCATAGGTTGTATTTTGGGGAACTCACTAAGCATTTATGCTTACAGTGGTTGTGTTATGTGTTTCAGGTACTAGCGAGGACCGTGGGAAGGCGCCGGCGTGATCGTACATACACTCGGGGAAACCTTTTTGTGATCTTTTGTTATGTAATCGGTTGTGAATAAATTGTTACATTGGAACCTGAACTTATTACTCAATGTTTTGATGATTGTAAAAATGAAAATTTTTGGTTTCGCAATTTATGACGTTACAAGTTGGTATCAGAGCCTTGGTTTGAGGGATTCGGGTACACCTTCGGGCGTAACTGAACTCAAACCGGGGATTTGAAAAAATTTTAATTAATAAATCAATAAAAATTTGATAAGTGATTTTGAGACAACCAAAGAAGAAAGAGTGTGTACGATCAGCCATCACCCGTACGGTAAAATCTCCAAAATACTCTTGCAATATGTGTTATGAGATATGATATGATACACATGCTAGTAGACTAGGTATACATATTAGGACTAGAGTGGCCTGATTTTGTGATGCCTTAGTCTAGGGAAACCTGCTTCTATGAGGTGCTTGAGAGCGAGTGGGTAACTAGTGTATGATAAGAATAGAGTACTCAGGATTCGGGGTTCGGCGAGGAGGACTTGGGGTGAATACCAAAGCGGTGTAATTGGTAGTATTGGGCCCGTACTACCAAGGACAGTGGGTCAGTGGGCAGCCCAAGTAAGAATCCCTGGGTAACGGAGACTGAGTAGGACTGCGTTATCGAGTGTGATTATGCCCGATAGAGTCTCTGATATTTTTATGTTGTATTTCAGAGACATCATGGTTGGACCACGACACAGACCTGGTACGAGTGGTGTGACTGATGAGGAGCTTCGTCAGATGATTCATGAGGAGGTAGCTGCAGCGATCTGGGCCGAGATTCCGGAGATGTTTGGGTCTATTAAGACCACGCTGATGGAGACATTTGATGAGCGGTACGCCGCATTGACTGAGGCTGCCGCTGCTGCAGCTACCGCAGCTGTGGCCGCTGCCAGATCACAAGGAGGTGACTCGTTGCTATTCTGGGAGTTCAGCAACACGAAGCCACCAGAGTTTGACGGGATGCAGGATCCGATTACTGCGATGAGATGGATTGCTGATATCGAGGGATGCTTCTATACTTGTTCATGTCCGGAGCATCTGAGGGTACGGTTTGCCTTGAACCAGCTCCGCCTGGGAGCAAAGGATTGGTGGAAGTTCGTGGCGGTGAAATTCATTCTGGAAGAGGTCTCAACTGTGACTTGGGAGAGGTGTACTGATATGTTCGGAGACGAGTATGTTCCCCCGGTGGAGAGGGAACGGTTGGTTCAGGAGTTCTTAACCCTCAAGCAGGGTAATGATTCTGTTACGGTGATCACGCGGAAGTTTCATGAGAGGGTGATGTTCTGCCCCGAACAGGTGTCCATGGAGCAGGCTTGGATGAGTCGGTATTTGGGGGTGCTGAGGAGGTATATCCGGGAGTTCGTATCGAACTCGTCATATCAGACTTTTGCTGAGCTTCAGGTGAATGCCAGGAAGCGTGAGATCGAGTTGGAGACCCAGGCCAGGGAGGAGGCTGAGTCTCAACGAGTGGATCGGTGGCCGGCTCAGTCTCAGCCAGCAGCCAAGCGGATCAAGTCCACCGATTCGATATCCAGAGGTCAGAAGAGCCGCACTTGCGGAAAGTGCGGTAAGGGTCACGAGGGGGCATGTCGATCGGGTGCTTGCTACTAGTTTGGCAAGGAGGGGCACATTGCTAGAGATTGCCCCAAGGGATTCATGGTTTGCTTTCATTGCAACCAGACTGGCCATCGGAAGGCTGAGTGCCCCCAGCTTCGCCAGGGTTCCCGAGGTTCGGCCAGTGAAGGCCGAGGCTCCGAAGGCTCGTGGGAGAGCTTTCCAGTTGACTGCGGAGGAGGTCTGCACGGCACCTGATGTCATGGCCGGTATGTATTCTTTCATGTATTTCCATTTATACTGAGATATTGTGCTTATATTATTATATGCGTAGGTACTTTTCTTGTGAATCATGTGCCTGCTTTGGTATTATTCGACTCGGGTGCGAGTTGGTCTTTTGTTTCGTTGGATTTTAGCCAACACATTGGTATCGATCGGGAGGTGATGAGTCGACCCCTGCGAGTTGCTATAGCAAATGAGAAAGTGAGATACGCCACTGAGGTGATTCGAGGATGTGTGCTCGAGATTTTTGGGGTCGAGTTTCCTATAGACTTGGTCCCTATAGCTATGGGGGATGTCTGTGTTATCGTGGGCATGGACTGGTTTAGTAAGTTTGGAGCAGTCATTGACTGCGAGAGACAGCTGGTGATGATTTGAGACCCTAGTGGGGGAGTGCTCGCGGTTTATGGCGAGGGGACCCGGTGTGGGTCGCAGTTTTGTTCGGCTGCAAGGGCAAGGCAGTGTTTACAGCAGGGTTGTGACGGATTCATAGCCTATGTGATGGATACTCGTGTGACCGCGGAGAGGCCCAATTTTATTGATGACGTCCCGGTTGTATGCGAGTATTCGGATGTGTTCCCCGAAGAGTTACTGGGTGTGCCTCCGGAGAGGCAAGTGGAGTTTCGTATCGATTTAGTTCCGGGAGTGGCGCCCATCACCAAGGCGCCTTATCGTCTCACTCCACCGGAAATGCAGGAATTATCCTCGCAGCTTCAGGAGCTGCTGGGAAAGAGATTCATTCGACCGAGTAGCTCGCCTTGGGGAGCGCCGATTTTGTTCGTCAAGAAAAAGGATGGTTCACACCGGATGTGTATCAATTATCGGGAGTTGAACAAGTTGACGGTTAAGAACCGATATCCGTTACCTAGGATTGACGATCTGTTCGATCAGTTGCAGGGGGCATCTTGGTTTTCCAAGATTGACTTGAGGTCGAGGTATCATCAGATGAGGGTTCGCGAGGAACATATCCAAAAGACTGCTTTCAGGACTCGTTACGGACATTATGAGTTTGTGGTGATGCCTTTTGGGCTCACCAATGCCCCGGCCACATTCATGGATCTCATGAACCGGGTGTGCAGACCGATGCTGGATCGGTCGGTGATCGTATTCATCGATGACATTTTGGTGTATTCAAGAACTAGGGATTAGCATGAGGAACATTTGAGGGAGATTCTTGGGGTTTTGAGATCGGAGAGACTGTATGCCAAGTTCTCCACGTGTGATTTCTGGTTACGAGAGGTCCAGTTCCTCGGGCATCTTGTTAACCAGAAAGGGATATTGGTCGACCCGGCCAAGATTGAGGCGGTGTTGAGGTGGGAGGTGCCGAGATCGCCCACCGAGATCAGGAGTTTTCTGGGTTTGGCTGGATATTATCGAAGGTTTATCAAGGATTTCTCCAAGATCGCTGTGCCGCTCACTAGGATGACCCGGAAGGGTGTTACATTTTCATGGGGACCGGAGCAGCAGTCCTCATTCGAGACGCTTTGTCAAAAATTGTGCGAGGCTCCAGTGCTTGCACTCCCAGAAGGGATGGAGGATTTTGTGGTATACTGTGATGCCTCTACATCGGGTTTGGGGGCGGTGCTTATGCAGAGGGGTCATGTGATAGCGTACGCTTCGAGACAGTTAAAGCCTCATGAGTCGAGATATCCCACACACGACCTGGAATTGGGGGCGGTGGTGTTTGCCCTCAAGATCTAGCGACACTATTTGTATGGGGTTCGGTGTATGATATACACGGACCATAAGAGCTTGAAGTACTTGATGGATCTGCCAAATCTGAATATGCGACAGAGACGGTGGTTGGATGTGGTGAAGGATTACGACTGTGAGATCCTGTACCACCCGGGCAAGGCTAATGTGGTAGCCGACGCGTTGAGCCGTAGGGCGGATAGCGCCCCGATCCGAGATATTTGTATGAGATTGATGGTATTGACCCCGATTCTGGATATTATTCGAGGAGCTCAGGTGGAGGCTACAAAGCCAGAACATCAGAAGAAGGAGCGGGTTGTAGGTCAGGTATCAGGATTTGTCACGGATGGTCGAGGGCTTATGACTTTTCAGGATCGGATTTGGGTGCCGTTTGTGGGCGGTACGCGTACAAAAATGTATTTGGATCTCAAGAAGAAGTACTGGTGGCCCTGTATGAAAAGGGATGTCGCTTGGTTTGTCGAGAGGTGCTTGACTTGTCGGCAGGTCAAGGCCGAGCACCAGCGACCGCAAAGTAAGCTGCAACCGCTAGAGATTCCCGAATGGAAGTGGGAACAAATCACTATGGATTTCATCACCAAGTTACCGCGAACTACGAGGGGAGTGGATGCGATTTGGGTGATCGTGGATCGGCTGACGAAGAGCGCTCATTTTCTAGCCATCAGCGAGAGCTCTTCTGCGGAGAAGTTGGCCGAGTTATATATGAGGGAAGTAGTATCTCGGCATGGGGTTCCGATCTTGATTATTTCGGACCTTGACGTGCGTTTCACTTCCAGGTTCTAGAAGAAGTTTCATGAGGAGTTGGGTACTAGGTTACATTTCAGTACTGCATATCATCCCCAGACAGACGGTCAGAGTGAGTGGACGATTCAGACACTCGAGGACATGCTTCGGGCATGTGTGTTAGACTTCGGAGGAAGCTGGGAAACCTATCTACCTTTACCAGAGTTCTCGTATAACAACAACCATCATTCGAGCATTGGTATGCCACCCTTTGAGCGTTGTATCGGTGGAGGTGTCGCACCCCCATCTGTTGGGGTGAGGTAGGACAACAGGTTATGGGTAGCACGGAGATCGTGCTTCGAACGACCGAGCAAATTCAGCTGGTCAGGCAGAGGTTGTTGACCGCTCAAAGCCGACAGAAGAGTTATGCATACAGACGACGGTCCGAGCTTGAGTTTCAAGTTGGTGATCTTGTGCTCCTGAAGGTCTCTCCTTGGAAAGGAGTGATTCGGTTCAGGAAGAGGGGCAAGTTGGGGCCCCGATATATTGGTCCTTTTCGTGTGACCACAAGGGTGGGCCGAGTAGCCTACCGTTTAGACTTGCCAGCAGAGTTGGGACAGATTCATGACACGTTCCATGTGTCGCAGTTGAGGAAGTGTATAGCCGACAAATTGGTGGTGGTTCCATTGGGGGATATTCAAGTGGATGCAAGCCTGAATTATGCTGAAAGACCAGTAGCCATCAGAGATCGGATGATTAAGGTTTTGAGGAACAAGGAGGTACCCCTGGTATTGGTTCAGTGGAGCATCAGAAGGGATCCGAGATGACCTGGGAACCGGAACGTGAGATGCGGGAGCAGCATCTGGAGCTATTTGCCTAGCGGGACTTCGAGGGAGAAGTCTTATTCTA
The DNA here is from genome assembly GCF_052625555.1 of Lactuca saligna. Classification (NCBI taxonomy): domain Eukaryota; kingdom Viridiplantae; phylum Streptophyta; class Magnoliopsida; order Asterales; family Asteraceae; genus Lactuca; species Lactuca saligna. The sequence goes on along the minus strand of NC_136419.1, from coordinate 207,109,237 downwards.
GTGGGGGAGAATTGTAACAGCCCGGATCCCCAGGTATCTTTACTTTCATATTTTTCATATTCTGTGAGGGGACTCGGCGAGTTGGAGGTCGAACTCACTGAGTCGGGTCGCGGTTTTGGGCGGAGGTTCGCGTCCGGACTCGGCGAGTCCAAGGGATGGACTCGGCGAGTCCGTGCTGTTTAATGAAACCCTAATTTCCCGGTCCTAAGCCCTATTTAAAGGACCTTATGGCCTTCATTTGCGGCCACCTTGAACCCTAAGTGCACCCATACGACTCTGAGCCCTTGTAAGTGTGATAAGAGGCCATTTGTTCATCATTTTGTGTATTATTGCAAGAAAGGAGGGAGAAGGTCAAGCTTGAAGAGTTGGGGAGCTTGGATCTGCTTCTATTTCATCAAGGGAACCTTCTTGAGGTAACTTTCAGAGCTAAACTTCGTATTTTGGGTTGATGTGTCAAATCTAGGGTTTCTTCTTACCTTATTTGGCTAAAATTGGAAGTATGAAAGGTCCCATGGAGATATGGAACCTAGATCTGGACCTTAGCAGGTCCAGGAGGCCCCATATGACAAGCTTTATGTCCATTCTTCTGAGTTAGAAGCTAGGGTTGCCATATTAGAGGATATTTCTCAAAAATGAGCTTTGTATGCGTTGCATGGCGACCAGGACTGAGACTTTACGTGATAAATAAACTTGGGGAGGCCAGATCTATGTGTGTATGGAACGGATCTGACCGCAAAAGCCAGTTTTAGCTGATGCATGGCATGGACTCGCCGAGTCTGAAGAACAGACTCGACGAGTCGCTTGAAGATTGTCCTTGAGACCACCCAGTGTGTAGTCCTGCCGAGTTGTGGGTGACTCAGTGAGTCACAGTGAGTTAGAAAGGTTTTGACAGGTGGACCGAGTCAAGTTGGGACTCGCTGAGTTGTCCTTGCGACTCGGCGAGTTGAGTCGCGATGGCCCCGTGATCCAGGCCCAGGTGGAACTCGTCGAGTCAGGGGAGTACTCGACGAGTTAAAGGGAAAATCCTTGCGAGTTGGTTAAAACGCGTAGACTCGCCGAGTCACTATAGTGCACTCGCCGAGTCCGGTCAAATGGACCAAAGACTGTTGACCAAGCCAACCTGTGTTGACTTGATAAGGATGGTAACTTTAGTGGTACAAGTAATAATTATTGATTCATGATGTCATAGGAGGATTACAGCTCGGGGGTCTGAGCACGACTGATTCCAAGGTTCACGAATTAGCGAGACATACGAGGTGAGTCTTCTCACTATATTGTACCCGGAAGGGTTTGACTGTGTGACCGGAAGGTCGAATATGATATGAGATATATGTCTTATGTGTGATAAGTTATTCATTATATGTGCCATGTATGATATGCTTGATTTGGGCCGGAAGGCAACATGTTATGGGCCGGAAGGCGTGGTCATATGGACCGTAAGGTTGATGTGGGTAGGACCGGAAGGTTTACCCAGTCGGGACGGAAGTCCCCTGAGACACATGGACCGGAAGGTCAAGGCCTGGAAAGGCGTATGTGCGTCGGTTGTATTTTGGGGAACTCACTAAGCATTTATGCTTACAGTGGTTGTGTTATGTGTTTCAGGTACTACCGAGGACCGTGGGAAGGCGCCGGCGTGATCGTACACACACTCGGGGAAACCATTTTGTGATCTTTTGTTATGTAATCGGTTGTGAATTAATTGTTACATTGGAACCTAAACTTATTACTAAATGTTTTGATGATTGTAAAAATGAAAATTTTTGGTTTCGCAGTTTATGACGTTACAAACAAATCCCAATTTAGGGTTTTCCAAAGATCTAGCCAACTCGTCGATTCATTCTTCTGACTCTTTGACTAGGTCACTTAACCCACGACCAAATTAGCGCTGCTACTCGTCGAGTCACCCATCTACTCGACGAGTCACTTCCTCATCTTAAGCTTGTCTTTCCTTTTTAGGTCTTCTAAATTCAGGGTGTTACATTAATGTATTTAACCACTATATGGACTTTGAAATAATCAACTGTCACAACTGGAAATTTTGTGTCATGAAATCCATACATTCAACCTAATGTGAATCAAAAACTTCAATCAAATACAATATGCAAGTACTACAAATAGTCATCAAACAATTGGAGACCCTAGAAGTTTTGGTTAAGTCCATTTTGGACTAAGACTTCCTTATTGGATCCAAATGGACCAATAAACTTCCAATTGGACTATCATGGGCTTAGAACCCTAATTGGGCTCTAATTGGACCCACACTTATTTATTTCAACAATTTTGGGCCATATTGGGCCTAGAAACGAAATGAATTGAAAGCTTTGAGCCATGAACACCCTAAACTAGTTCATCAAAAATAGAAAAAAATCATACTACATTCTTTTAAGCATAAAATACACTCTAACTAACTCTAATTTTGGGCTTAAGGGAAAAAGCCCAAATTTTTCTTTTCCCTTTCAAAAATCTCGGCCCAAGACCCAAATCCAAGAAGGTGAGGAAGAGTTGACTATTTGCTTGCCACCTCACTATTACCCATAGGACCTCCATGCATTATTTCCCATTCTTCCATGCAAATCACTTCAAGATCACATCCCTTCTTCTCTCCTCTCTCATTCTCGGCCACAAGCACACACACACACCACAACTCTCTCACAAATCCTCTCTAAATCACTCAAGAACATCTCTCCCTCTCCACTCAAAAATCTCGAGTTCTAGGAAGCCTTCAAGAGGAAATCTCCACAAAATTCTTCATCTAAGGTAAGATTATGCATAGATCTATGATTTAAATCCTTTTGTTATCAAAATCCTTTCCTAAACTATGCAAAAATCGTGATCTTGCACCCTAGAACCATCTCAAACTCGAGATCTACCAAGGAAAGGTGCTAAGGCCAAAAATCATCAAGTTTTCTTCCATCTTTTCTCCCAAAAACCGAAACAACACCCAAGGTGAGTTTCATATCCCCTTATTTTCGATTTTTATGAGTTTTTGTGGGGGAGAATACAAGAAAAGGTGTAGATCCATCATTATGTGTATGTTGTGGTTGATTTCTATGCTTATATGTATGTTTTGTATGATTTTATTGATAGATCTAGGGTGATATGCTAAAAACCGAGACATACATCTTATCATAGCACAAAATAGACTATCACATGCAAAGTATACTAAGAAAATTGCTAAATAGCTTAACAACACTTAACTTGGGCTAAAAACTCATTTTTTTCGACATAAAATGTTGAAAATGCAAAGTTGAAGGGCCTAACATGAAACATTTCGAAATCTGATGGGTGTGATGAGTCAAAACAGTTTGCATAATGTATTTTTCTGAAAATATACCATTTAGAGGGTTAAAAACATAAATTCCAAGCTTATTGGGCTAAACATGACATTTTCGGCCCAATAGGGCCCAATATGCGAAATTTTCTAAATTGGAGGACCAAAACTGCATTTTTCTGTAAAACAGTGGGCTATAAGTGTTCCATATGCTTTTCAAAGGTTTAAAATGCTTTCCAAATTTAAAAGGGACCAAAATTGTAAAATTTTTCCAAATTGGGTCAAAAATGTAAAAGTTGCGAAAAATAGGGGTTATAACCGAGAAAACTGAAGTTTCAAGGGCTTAAACTGTTTTCTATGATAAGTTTGCTGGAAAAATACTTATGTCAATAATTTTTGGTATAAAAATGTCAAGAAAATTGATTTAAGGACCAAACCGGAAAATTTTTAAATAAAGGGGTAAAAAGAGTAAATCCTTCAATCAAGGAGGGGCTGAAAACAGAAAATCTTCAAGGCTAGTTAATACATGCAATTTGACCAATTGATGGTAACACGCTTGTCGACGAAATACAATATACTACAATACCAAAAGTCGTTGTCAAACGAATTGGTTCGGTCTCGAACCAATAAAAATCCAAAATCACTAACACAACGAAGTTACGACATTTCGATTCATAACCATAACGATTACGATTACATGCGAGTGTGCACAGACGTCTACGCACCATCTTTGGGCCCCAAAAGTGTAAAATCTTGTCCGTTGAGCCTAGCTAGCCCAACGACCTGATCTTAAGGCCCGAAGGTCTCTCTCTCTTACGAAGTGTTGGGTTTTACCGACCCTACATGACGTAACAGGACTTTCAATGGCAATATGCTGCTGGTCCCCAAGGGTCCTTCAGTGCTGCTAGTAAAGTCTGTAACTCACGATTGCGAGTTGGGCTTCGGGCCCTTCGCAATTGCATTTGGTCTCGGACGACGCGGGGAAACCCCGAAGGTTTCGTACCTTTTTCCTTCCCTCCGGTCGTGGGACTTAACAAGTCCGGTAGGATCGAGTCGCGTGAAGATTTACGAGTGACGCCTATAAGGATCGCTTGTAAGGTTGTTGACTTGTCGTTTTCACGAACGCTTGTCCCAACACTTCACCACCCTCTGTACCCTCGATGCCTCCGGAATACAACGATACAACTATAGAACTCAAACAAGCATACTCATGGATCATCACTTATTATTTTTACACCATTCAATTTCTAGAAAATATCGGATTTTCTAAAGGTTTTTAAACAACACATCGGATTTCAAACTCTACTTATGAACTCACCAACATTTCGTATGTTGACGTTTTTCAAAATACTTGTATTCTCAGGTAACAGATAAAGTGAAGATGATTTGTACTCGCTGACTTTTTGCTATGATTTAAGTAGTACCAAACAGTTATTTCTTTGAATGTAATTTTTGGAACAATGTAATGTATGTAAACGTTACCAGTTGTATCAATTCCAAATGTTGGTGATGTATAATGTTATGTTTCATATATATGCATTGTAATGGTATTCAATGAGTCACGATAGCCCCCGGACGTTTCCGCCGTCTGGTTCGGGGGTGTGACATCAACAAAACCATCCAAATGATAAAACTTAGAATCTCATTGATGACGAACAACAATATAGGTAGCATTTGATCTTACATTGTTGCAAGCCGTTATGGATGTTCGGTTTCAAGGTGCAAGAAAATCAAATTCTTACAAGAAAAGATAACATTATGAATCGGAGTAGGAGAGACATGCACTAGGTCCAAAATGGAATAGTTTTAAAAATATCATATTTACCTAGAGTGACTTATAGTGTACCCGGTTCGGAAAAGAAGCAAATACCAACCTAGGAACCTTTAAACCTAATAGACATGAACATTATTTATTATGATAGAATGAAGCATGATTCACTAATAATAAACATGGGGCATAGGTTCTACGAAAAGCATATCTGACGAAAAGCATAATATAAAGATACCCACAATAAACAATAAGCTGTCCTTACCTGGACTACACAACAATCCAGGTAAAAGCTCGAATTAATACATCTTTGAAAGCCTATAAAAGCCGATCATATCCAAAGGAAAGAGGTAGAACATTTCTCTAAAAAACTAATATTGCAACACTCTCATTTGACATTAAAGTTAGGAATTAGATAGCAATACTAGGGTCCATCCAAAGGTATCACTTTCTTACTTTGTATTTGTCTACTTTAGAAGTGTGCCTTCTTATTTGTGCATTAGGGAAAGAGATGACCCAATTGCTACCAGGAACCTGGGAGGCTACATAGCAACATTGAAGCAATTCATATTATCATAGTTAAAAATGCAACAATGGAATCATCAAGCAACCGTAAAGGGTGTCACACCCCAAAACCTGAACAGTGGAAACATTCCGGGGCGGAGGACGTCATGTATAGTATCATAACAATGCAAAGTAGTAAATAAGCAACAATATCATCCATTGCATTAGTAGTATAATTTCATACAAGTGTGTTCTTTTGATAGTAATAAGACACCAAAAATGAATAATCAAAATAAAAGACGAGTCTTGATTGTGCTCTGTCTTCTCAAAACCTGCCATCGGTACCTGTCTAATGATGACCTGAGAATACAAGTTATTTTGAAAGCGTAGATCAATATTTAAGCTGGTGAGTTCATAAGTATTTAGTGTAAATGCTTGTATAATTTCGTTGAAAATGTTTGTAAATGCTCAATGTAAATGTTTGTATATGTTTGAAAACTCCTAGAAAATCCTATATTTTCTACTAATATAAAAAGTAGTATTCTACCAAGACCCGACTATTTTGTATGTTTTTTTCTCTGTAAAAGTGAATGCTTTTCCCAAATATGACTATCATTACCAAAATATGGTTTTATATTACCCTTTGTGTGAGAAGATCACAATTTGAATATAATGGGAAAACATATGTGTACTATAGTATTATTTTTATTAACTACTGAAGTAGTAACTACCTTAAAAAGAATGGTTTAATTAAGGCAAAATGTGATAAGATTGTTACCATACTAAACTGACTATAACATGATGATGAAAGACGTCGGAAGAAATGACATTTGGCACCCATAGACATGCAAATCCCACTGTAGCGAACAACAAGGGTGTAGGATAGTCAATCCAGTATAGATCTATAAGCAAACTCACACTCTCCCTCCAGGAGATTCTGGTTACAAAACGTGACACAACGAAATGGTCGCTGTGTCATGAAGTATTATCTCACATTATGTTATTTCTTAACCTTGTTATATTATACTTGTTATAGTAATAGTCTTCCATGTATATTATTCTTTATATAGTATTCTATGTATAGTATTCTCTATATAGTATTCTCTGTATAGTATTCTATGTTATAGTGTTCTCTGTTATAGTGTTTGTATATGATAGTATTCTCCTAAACTATAACTATTATAGTTTACTAGTGATTTCAGTAATTGAATGAATGACTGAATGTATACCAGTGCTACCTAAAGGTACTGAACTAATTGATAGTACTTTTATATCCACATCCAAACAAGGAAAAGGAAATAAAGCGAGTTAGCAGTCCTAAGTCCTTTAAGCATTATTTATATAACTATACATATATAGACATGCTTTTGACAGTATATAAGTTTAAAAGTGGTTTTGTAATACATTTTAAGAGTTTTGAACAATAAATAATAATGACTTGATGTCAGTTTGTAAAATGATTTAAAAGTAGTTTGGTTGGTAACACAGTTTAAAGTAAATGAAATCCTTTGTTTGAAACACAGTTATAAATCACATGTGATTGATTATATAACTAACATGTTTTCTAATTGTATTCCCCCCATAAAAGCATTTAAAATCATTTAAAAGATATATTAAGGGGTATAAACTCACCTGTAGTGAGTGATGTGAATGAAAGATCGTTTTGCAGGATTACTATGTGCCTAGTGAAGACTTGAGCATAATGGATACTAAATAGCATATAATGACACATATATGTATCTAATTAGTGGTTATAACATCTAATCATGGAATGGAACATCCTTAGGAAGTAGGTAACACTTGTATTGAAGTGTTAAACCACATAGGGTTGCATACAAGGGGAGTATGGCCTCACATAGGAGCTTATGACCAACATGGATGTCACACATGAGTTTACTGCCAACGCAGTTCATGGCTCTAAGATTTTATGGCTGTAAACTCATGGAATTTTGTACCAAAATTGCGTGTTAAGGTCTTACAAGTCATTAGGAAGTTTTATTTGTTCAAGTCTAAGCCTTAGGAAGGAGTGGTACAACAATTGCACCAAAAATTAGGGTTTACGGCCCAAGGAGATTGCCTTGGGCGTAAACACCTTTCGTTCTTGAGTTTCTTGATGTTTTCTAGTTTTTTATCAAGTTATTCAAGCATATAACAAGCTAATGGTAGTGTATTTACTTATAAGAAGGTTGTAAGGGTGTTTAAGGTCCAAGAACACTAGTGTGTGTTCTTGGTGTTCTTGGTGAAATGAAGAACACTTAAAGATCTATCAAAATGAAGAGATTTCATGGATGAAATCTGTAATGGCCGAAATTTCGAAACAATTAAAACTTTTCAAAACAATTCATTTTAATAACGTTGTTACAAAAAGGGTTTTCAATACATTATTTAACAGAGTATTTTTCCCAGGTCCATTTCATAAAACACCAACGCGAGGAACGGTACGATCACGCCTTTGCCTTGCCACAGACTCCTGAGAACCTGAAAACATAAAAACCACAACTGTAAGCCCGAAAGCTTAGTGAGGTACCCCGAAAATACCAACCACATATACGCCCTTCCAGGCCACAACCTTCCGGTCCAAAACATGTCGCCTTCCGGCCTATAGCATAATGCCTTCCGGCCCATAACACATTGCCTTCCGGACCATAACATATTGCCTTCCGGCCCATAACATATCGCCTTCCGGCCCGCACCATAAAAAGCATACATATCATGACAGAACATAAAACAACCGTGCATACCGGGTTACACTACAGACCAGACGACCATACACATAACATGTAATCATATAGCAGTTCACAGTTAGCAAATCGATCAACAGATCACATAACATATCGTTACCCTAACCAAGATACTAGCCTAGCTGATCACTAGCCTAACATCACCCTACGACTCAGCCAACATAATAATTATGCACATACGCCTTTCCAGGCCATGACCTTCCGGTCCACATCGCATTGCCTTCCGGCCCGCAACATGTAATGCCTTCCGGCCCATATCCCGCAATATCATACAACAGACAATTACCCGGATTTCCATCCGATAAAAGGGTCGGCCTTGGTGCCTTAAACCCTATAGATATAGTGAGGATAACTCACCTTGAAACTGCCGACTGAACAGATAACTCGAACTGCTCCGATCCCTGATACGATCTCCACCACTGGACAGGCACCAATGCACTGAACTCAAAACCATAACCAACAATTACCAAAATACCCCTGGAAACCACTGGTCAACCCTTGGTCAAAGTCAACCCCTGAAGGACCCTACTCGCCGAGTCAACCCTATGACTCGCCGAGCTCCCAACTCAAAACTTCACCCAATCTGCGACCTAACTCGCCGAGTCACCCCGAGACTCGCTGAGTCCAACAACTCTGAGTCCATTCGCACATAACTCACCGAGTCATCCCTTGACTCGCCGATTCTTCGACTCGACCAGAAAATATTGGGACTCGTCGAGTCCAAGGCTATCTTCAACCTACTCGCCGAGTTGTTCATCCAACTCGTCGAGTTCCAGACCATTTTCATCCAACTCGCCGAGTTGTTCTTCCAACTCGTCGAGTCTCAGCTAGTCTTCAAGCAACTCGTCTAGTCCACCCATGTGACTCGCCGAGTACCACCGGTCTGAATCCAAATAGAAGCGTTCCAGACCATGCAATTGATCCAAAACATAGGTCTAGCCTCCTACAACTCATCCATCACGTAAAGTGACTCGCCGAGTACCACCGGTCTGAATCCAAACCGAAGCCTACAACAATACATCTCCAAAGATGTTCCCACAACACGCCATCTGACCTTAACCGGACCAGGTCCCACAAGGCATACCCGTCGAAACTTGAACACACTTTCCCTTCCTTTACGGTGTCCTGACCACCGTCTCGAATCGGGCACCGACTGTACCCTCTGATAATCACACTCGATAACCGAGAATTACCCAAGATACATTACTGCCCCAAATCTCAATAATCACTCGACCCATAAGGGTTAGAAAACCATGAACCATCGGATCCCCGATCCAAATCCCACTCAATCCATTCCGAGATGACTGAGAGACCCCTTCTCAATCTCAGAGCAACTCTTACGAGTTCTCCCCTTGCAACCGCATACACATGTTGAACTAGTCCTAACACCCTCAGGTTTGGAAAACCTGATACACTGATCATATCCTCAAACATCCCCCGGAATAAGCCACTAATACATACCCCATACCCTGATCAAAATCACACCGAGAGTCCAAGACTCTCTCTCCCTGCATCCTTTCTGAGCCTCTTGGCTCTACACCTGCGGAATTTCCCTTGCAACCTCAGCAGGCATCCCAAAACGGATGAGCTCTTATTCCACTTCCGCAAACATGGGGCTCAAAAACCATACTCGAATCACTCTAATCACAACTTTGCTCTGCCGCTTTCACTTCTGTGAACTTGCACCCCCTCTCGGAGTTACACCTCACTCTCTCTTCTTTTACCAAGGAAGCCACTCGACCACAATGTCACTCCGACAAGTGCCACGGTGCTCGCCCAACGCTACACCACCCTCTCATAGCGTATCTGCTATCCATCCAACACACATATTATGACTCTCATCGCAGGGGACCCTCAAGCCCATGCACTATCTCAACTCACCAAGATCACTACCCGGGGCCAGATCTTCTAATGCAACACACTGCTATATACCCAATCCATATCCTCAAACTGATCCGACAATACCTGCAGAGTCTTCAGCATGGCTGGACCGTCTTACCAAGCCTTCAGTCCATTCGGGTCCTCAACAAGCATTCATCATTCCGAGCTATTGCCCCCGGAAATCCTCCCATGCATACCGTTCTAGCCCTGTAGGGGTTTCCAAACTCTAATTCCATCATACATACTCGATCCCGGCCTGCTCCCAGGCCTCCACAATCAAATGCCCTAGGTCGGTATCCCGCCCCGCATGCCCGACACTCGCTCCTATCAGCCTATATTCTGGGCTGACAGAACACTGCTGAATCCCAACAGCTATGCACTCTAAAATACTCATCGATCTCCCAGAGAGTTCTCCAACTCTCCCCCACTTATAGCACTGATTAACAACCACCAGTCGCCATCACCGACCTTCCAGAACAACCCTATACAAAAAAAAACACTTACACACGGACTGCTTCCCACAAGCATAAACAACCTTAACGAGATCTCACATCAACACGGATACCAAGACGAAAACCCGAATCACAAATCCATAACCATGCCCAACCCTCAAGGAACAACGGGTACCAAGACGAAAACCCGAATCACAAATCCATAACCATGCCAAACCCTCAAGGAACAACGGGTACCAAGACGAAAACTTGAATCACAAATCCATAACCAAAACCTCAACCCGCAAAACGACGAATACCGCATCAAAAAGCACACAAAGATACCAGCACAAACAATATACCACAATAATCGCAAGATAACATGACATCCAGAAAGAAACATACCCGCAGCTGCATCCGGCACTGCTCTGACCTCCTCTGCCGCAAGCTAATAAGCACGACCCTGAGCCCTTGGGGGCTCCGCTCCACCCTGACCTTCTCCTGAAATCCTCAAAGTGGCCGGTGCTGGAACCTGCACCGGTCCCGCGGAAAACTGTGGACAGTTGACCCTCATATGTCTAATCTGAAGACAATGATAGCAAATCCTCAAATCCCGAACTGGCGCTGACCGACGACAATCCCTCTCATAGTGTCCCTCCTTTCCGCACTTGCGGCATGCACCATCGGACCTGCAAATTCCGGTGTGACTCCTCCCACACTCCCACAAGTGCGGCTGCTCAGATCCCCCATCCTGAATCAACGGTCTTAGACCGTTTCGCTGCCGGCTCCGACTGAACCGGAGCTTGCCTCAGCTCACGCAACTGCAACTCAATCTCTAACTCACGCCGCCTGGCGGCCTCCTGCAACTCTAACAATGTCCCGCACTTCTGTGCGGACACAAACTATCTGATGTCTCTCTTTAGCATACTCAGATATCGGGACATCTGAGCCTGCTCCGAAGCGAACTCAGGGCAGAGCATCGCCCTCTTAGTGAACATCCTGGTGATTTCTTTCACCGACTCTGAAACCTGCTTCAGTTCGAGGAACTCCCGAGCCAACCTCTTCCTCTCTACCTGCAGAACATAACGAGTACTGAACATCTCTCTGAACCGATCCCATGAAATCGCAGCCCTCTGCGCATCCGAATATGACCCCATGGTCAACCTCCACCAATCCTTTGCCCCGAGCCTCAACAGGTTCAGAGCACACCTCACCCTCAAATTAGCAGGGCATGAACACATGAAGAAACACCCCTCCACGTCCGATAACCATCTCATAGCAACAATCGGGTTCTGAACTCCATCGAAGCTGGGAGGCTCCGTATTATCGAAGTCCCGATACTGAAAATCCCTATCAGCTCCTCCCCCTACCGCTGCAACAGCCACTGTAGCTGCCGCGGCAGCCGTCTCCACAAGAGCCGCATAGCGCTCATCAAAATATTCAACCATGGCGGTCTTGATCGACCCAAACAACTCCGGCAACTCAGCCCGGAACAATGCAGCAACCTCATCATGCAGGATCTCGCGAATCCTCGCATCCAACTCGCACGAGCTCATCTGACCAATAATCTCGGGCGGTACTGACCCGTCCGCAACTCCTCCTCCTGCACCCGATCCTGACCCGGATCCGCTTCCAGCATGCCTCGAAATCTCCATACTGAAAATATACTAGAAAACCTCAGACTCTTCCCGCTATCCCGGGAACCAACTCTCAACCCAAACTTAGAGGTCATGGTTTCCCTAATACGCGTATGGGTCCTGTGCTTTCAGTAGTACGGTCCCATACTACCTTCCACACCTACCCATATTTGTATTAAGTACTACCACAACACCCTAGAGAAACATGTGTAACAACGCTCAACCCTCACCACTAGAGGAACACTGAGAATCTCCCATAAGGAACCCTAGGCTACAAGCATCATAATCAGCCAACATTTACATGAATTCCTGAAGATCCCTAGCCTAACTCTAGCATGATGTTCTATCAAAGCTCAATAAAACAATTGTCATGAGTGGTAATTTGGGGTTACTTCCTGGCTCCAACTGATCGTACCTCCGCGTCCTCTTTTACATAAAATAAAATAAAAAAAAAACCATTTTATTTCCTCTTTTTAAAACCTTCCTCGATTTGAGACTAGAGTCACACAAGTGTTCTTCCAATTCACTCAAATCAAGGCTCTGATACCAACTTGTAACGGCCGAAATTTCGAAACAATTAAAACTTTTCAAAACAATTCATTTTAATAACGTTGTTACAAAAAGGGTTTTCAATACATTATTTAACAGAGTATTTTTCCCAGGTCCATTTCATAAAACACCAACGCGAGGAACGGTACGATCACGCCTTTGCCTTGCCATAGACTCCTGAGAACCTGAAAACATAAAAACCACAACTGTAAGCCCGAAAGCTTAGTGAGATACCCCCAAAATACCAACCACATATACGCCCTTCCAGGCCACAACCTTCCGGTCCAAAACATGTCACCTTCCGGCCCGTAGCATAATGCCTTCCGGCCCATAACACATTGCCTTCCGGCCCGTAACATATTGCCTTCCGGCCCATAACATATCGCCTTCCGGCCCACAACATAAAAAGCATACATATCATGACAGAACATAAAACAACCGTGCATACCGGGTTACACTACAGACCAGACGACCATACACATAACATGTAATCATATAGCAGTTCATATTTAGCAAATCGATCAACAGATCACATAACATATCGTTACCCTAACCAAGATACTAGCCTAGCTGATCACTAGCCTAACATCACCCTACGACTCAGCCAACATAATAATTATGCACATACGCCTTTCCAGGCCATGACCTTCCGGTCCACATCGCATTACCTTCCGGCCCGCAACATGTAATGCCTTCCGGCCCATATCCCGCAATATCATACAACAGACAATTACCCGGATTTCCATCCGATAAAAGGGTCGGCCTTGGTGCCTTAAACCCTATAGATATAGTGAGGATAACTCACCTTGAAACTGCCCACTGAACAAATAACCCGAACTGCTCCGATCCCTGATACGATCTCCACCACTGGACAGCCACGAATGCACTGAACTCAAAACCATAACCAACAATTACCAAAATACCCCTGGAAACCACTGGTCAACCCTTGGTCAAAGTCAACCCCTGACTGACCCTACTCGCCGAGTCAACCCTATGACTCGCCGAGTTCCCAACTCAAAACTTCACTCAATCCGCGACCTAACTCGCCGAGTCACCCCGAGACTCGCCGAGTCCAACAAATCTGAGTCCATTCGCACATAACTCACCGAGTCATCCCTTGACTCGCCGATTCTTCGACTCGACCATAAAATATTGGGACTCTTCGACAAGACTCGCCGAGTCCAAATGGACTCGTCGAGTCCAAGGCTATCTTCAACCTACTCGCCGAGTTGTTCATCCAACTCGTCGAGTTCTAGACCATCTTCATCCAACTCGCCGAGTTGTTCTTCCAACTCGTCGAGTCTCAGCTCGTCTTCAAGCAACTCGTCGAGTCCACCCATGTGACTCGCCGAGTACCACCGGTCTGAATCCAAACAGAAGCGTTCTAGACCATGCAATTGATCCAAAACATAGGTCTAGCCTCCTACAACCCATCCATCACGTAAAGTGGCAATCTTTACGTGAATCCAAAGAGATCTATGCATTTTTCACATTAGGGCTAAGGTTTGGGACAAGATAGCTTCATCCAACACTCAACACAGAGACTTTCCTGCATTCTAACCCTCCTCCATTCCAGATCTGAGGTAGCAACCTCAGATCCAAGCTTTAGGCTCCAAAATAACCCAAGATAAGTTTCCCCCCAAACCCCAAAATGAAGAGACAAGACAATAGCAGCTTAAGAACGAGATTTTACCTTCAAAGGGTGCCCTAAACTGCAAGGAAACTCGAATCCAAGCAAAACCCCTTGCTCCACACCTTCAAACTTCCAAACTTTCTCCAACAATTACTTCTCCAAGCTCCAATCCACTTAACAATGGTGCTTCTCCACGATTTTAGGGCTTCAAGGACTCAAAGGGGGTGATAAAGAGGCTGGGGAGGAAACATAAGGCTCTTTATATAGGGCTCAACCCCGGGAATTAGGGTTTTCTCCACTCAGCGCCTACTCACCGAGTCCATCTCAATGACTCGCCGAGCCGGCTATTTAACACGCGACCAAGTCGCGACTCTACTCGCCGAGTCCATCCATGGACTCGACGAGTCACTCTTTCCCAAATTACACTTTTAGCCCTTCCACACAACTCTTGCTATTTCGGGATGTTACAAAATCATGTACACTCACTAGATAAATAGATGTAACAAGAATTCAAAGGAAAGAATTCTTACATTTTTCGAAGATTAAGATGAAGATCTTATGATACGTGAGAGAGAAATTGGGTTTTTAGTCTTGAAATGGAAGAGAAATGAGGAAAATGATGTAAACTCATGTATTTAACATGATTTCATGGCCAAAACATGAGTGTACGCCTCCAACAAGAAGGTTTGGCTTTAAACTCGTCATAATGGGTTTAAAGCTTGATTAGGGCACAATGGACTCAAGCAGATACTTCCTAACACCCGATTCGTGAATATACTAGGCTTAGAACACTCAAAAAGACTCTACAAAGTGCTAAAAGATAGCAGAAACAAGTCTTACTTTGATTGAATTGGTTGAATGTATAAGATATAAATTTCGGGTTGTCACATCATCCCCCCGTTAGAGAGAATTCCGTCCCGAAATTAGAGTTTAAGCAAATAAGTAATTACAAATAACTATGTGGAAAGATGAGGATATTTCAGTTTCATCTGATCCTCATGTTCCCAAGTGAATTTAGGTCCTCGCTTGGCATTCCAACGAACCTTCACTATTGGGATACGACTTTGCTTCGTTTGCTTGACCTCACGGTCCATTATCTCTATTGGTTCTTCCATGAAGTTGGGGCTCTCGTTGATCTCGATCTTGTTGAGTGGGATTACAAGAGTCTTGTCGGATAGACACATTTTCAAGTTCGAGACGTGGAAAGTAGAATGCACGTTACTAAGTTCGCAGGTTAGGTTGAGTTTGTAAGCTACATGGCCGATTCTAGCGAGAATCTCAAAAGGCCCTATGTATCTTGGATTGAGCTTTCCATGCTTTCCGAATCGTATAAAGACTTTCTAGGGTGAGACTTTCAAAAGAACGCGGTCTCCGACCAGGAATTCCAAATGTTTCCTTCGTTTGCTTGCGTAGCTTTTCTATCAGTCTCTAAAGGCTTTCAATCGTTCATGAATCTGAAGGATCTTCTCTATAATTTCCCGAATGATCTCCAGAACTGTGCGAGTGCTTTCAGGAACTTGTCCTTTAGCTAACTATGTGTCAGCCACCTCAGCCCAACACAGAGGCGATCTATACTTCCAGCCATATAGGGCTTCAAACGGAGCAACCATTATGCTCGTGTGATAAGTATTATTGTAGGAAAATTCGAAAAGGGGTAAATGGATATCCCATGCCTTATGAAAGTCAATCACATAGGATCACAACATATCTTCCTAGGGAACTTTATAGCGACTGCCATAACCTCGAAGTGAATCTGCTATCTTTATCGGAGAAAAAAGATATAAGAACACCATGTAGTTGTACGATCTCCCGTATGTATGTTCTTGTTAGCTTCTCCATCTTTCCAGTCTCTTTGATTGGTAGGAAATATGCGGATTTGGTCAATCTATCGACGATGACCCAAATTGTATCAAGTCCACCCATTGTCTTGGGAAACTTTTTTATGAAGTCCATAGTAATCCGCTCCGATTTCCACTCCGGTTTCTCCTGTTGTTGAAGTAAATGTGTTGGTTTCAGGTATTCGACTTGGCCTTAGCACAAGTAAGACATTTAATTACGAAGGTAGCAATCTCTGCTTTCATGTTAGACCACTAATATAGTTTCTTAAGATCCAGATACATCTTTTCTGAACATGGGTGGACGGAATATCTAGTGTTGTGTGCTTCAGTCATGACCAAGTCTCGTAAACCACCGTGTTTTGGTGTCTAGATACGATCCATGGGATATAAGGCTCCTCTACCCTTAACTTATAAGTTGTTATCCATTCCTCTTAGGGATTCACTCACCACAATTTCAGGTTTCAAGGCTTCTTGTTGAGCCTACTAAATTTGTGCAGACAAGTGTGAATGGATAGTCATAGTCAAAGGTTTGACTCTCTAACCAGAGTATTCTTTCAGCCTAAGGGCATCAGCTACCACATTTGCCTTGCTGGGGTGATACCGAATTTCGCATTCATAGTCATTGAGTAGTTCGACCCACCATCGTTGTCTCATGTTGAGCTCCTTATGATTGAATATGTGTTGAAGGCTCTTGTGGTCTGTGAAGATATTACTCTTTTGTAACAACCTGGTTATTTCAGGTCAATGTAATGTCTAAAAGTCGAGTCTTGTAATCTCTTTGTGATGTAATAAGAATATCATCAAAAATGAAATGTTCAAAATCTCCATTTGAGTATACTATGTGGTAGATATCATGATAAGGTTTCAAAAAATATAAAGAACACTAAAATCCAAGTTATAATGAAGGAGTTATGACCAATCAAAGATTCATAACACTATGGGTAAAGCGTTGTTAAGCATAAGATGAGAAATTTTGATTAAACATTTTTTAGCCTTAGGTATCTAAATGAAAGTCGTAGATATCATTAAACCGCGAACATACATAACAAGAACGCTCAAATCTGACTTCATATGAGGAAGTTATGATTTTTCGTGTTTTGGATGTAGCAGTAGAAAGCTAAATACTCGAAATAGAGATCGAGGGAATTTTAACCGAAATAATCTAAATGAGAATCTAAGACCTCAACAATGGTAGTAAAATGGTAAATAGTCTGTCGAAAACAGACATCGGATAAAGAAGTTACAAAATTTAAGTTACAGAATTTTAATGGACCTTTCGTGTTCAGGCCTGTTAAAAACAATATCATTAAAATAACATCAAAATTATACGACAGAGTCTAAATAAGAGTTGTAGAGTACATTATCACCTGTTTGTGTATATAAAGAACGTCAAAAACAGAGCTTGTATGCGAAATTACAGATTCTACAAGTTCGAGGTGCACAAACCGACACGAGTTACGCCTAGGGTACCCTCGTATGCCCAACGTACTCGGGTGCTAGGCTTTAGATCATCCACGTCGCCCCTCTACGCCTATATGCCCCATCCCATCCGAAGTCTGGCAGAAGAGGATGTGATCATGCATGGCATCCGGTACGCCCTGCGTACCGATGGTTTCCAGCCCCTATAAAAGGGATGCGCAGGTTCCTGGCAAAATTGCTCATTTGCTCTCTTTCTCCTGCGTTTTTACTCCATTTTGCATGCAATCAATATCCTGAAGCCCCGGTTTTCATATGCAAGTCCCGAAGGAAATTTTACCCTCCTGAGATTCCCGAGAATCCCGAGAAACCCATTTTCTCCTGTCGAAGTTCTGCTCGGTTTTCATCTCACCATCTTCACTCCATGAAGTGAGTTCATACCCCTTTTATACAACTTAAAATATTACATAATGTACTTTTAATACCTTTCGGGGGAAAATACAAGTAAACACACAGTTGATCCCGAGTGAAAATGTGAAAACTCTTGTTATACTTTCCATGCATTAGATTTATACCAAATGCAGAGTACCCAGGGTAGCCACCCTTGTTAAACCATTTTATGCATTCAAAGATCATATGATTTATGCTTTTTCAAACATTGTGAAAGAGGATAAACATTTCATACAAAACAATTATTTTAAATAAAGACTTAGTTGTGAATCTGTGAGACGATTACATCTTCATTACAACCTTTTTGTTAAAAGGTACTACCTAAACTCCTGTCTATTATAACCAGAGTCTCTTATTTGGAGAGTGTGTCAAATATGTATAGATCTATACGGGAAGTCATGATCTCGCGCCCTGCCTATTAGCTACAGTCCTTTGGGTGACAGTTTGTCATAACGTTTCGACGATTGAAGACCGTCACCGCAGATATATTATGTTTAGTATGGTTATAAAACTCACCAGATCGACAATTATTATGGTGTTCTTATTTTATGAATAAGTAGTTATTAAAATCATTCTTCATCTAACAAGTGCATTATTCTTATAGCTTTATTATATAAAACTATGCCTCAACCTTTTAACCATTTCAATTGCTTGCGATTTTCGGTCTTGGACATTAGAGACTGCCTGTTACTTTAGGAAAATAAGGGATTTTCCTGGCACAACTATTTACAATTCACAATACGAGCATTCATATGCATTTCATACTTTTATAACAAAATAAGGGATTTTCTTGGAAAAGGTACGAACTTTGGAATGGTATACATTTTCTTAAAACCGCTTATGAACTCACCAACTTAATTGTTGACACTTTTTTTTTGAAATAACTTGTATTCTTAGGGAATCGCTAAGCAGGTTTGGAAACCAACTTTTGGGGATTAACGCTCTGACGTTAATTACTTCTTTGTAAAGATGTTTATGTATTTATCGTTTGAACATGTAACCAATACAATTATGTTAACATTTTGAAACATTTATATGTATGGTGATATGTACTTTGCTTACTATGAACTGATATGATACTGAATATGATGTCCTCCGCCCTCGAACGTTTCCTCCATTCTGGTTTGGGGGTGTGACAGATTGGTATCAGATCATTGTTTATAGTGCCTCAAGTATATCAAAACCGTTTTTGGTATACAACTATAAACACAACTAGGCAAAAACACTATGAGTAAGAGTCATACTTTTAAAATTATATTTATTTAATTTTTGTAAAGTAGGCATGCATTCATTTCATATTAACAACATTGTCATAAATAAATCAATATAGAAGTATTATAAATAAATTGTGCAGTGCAGGTGTGCCTTGGGACATGTAATCGGAACCGGGATGAATATAGCATAATCAACTATATTTTTCCGAGAGCCGACTAACGTATGCCAGGGAGTGTCTGCAGTGGACAACAAATTAAAAACTTACCAAGAGCATATCATTAAGAATACTATGGTAGTATTTGGGTATCTTTAACCGTAAAACTTAAAGGTAAACTTTACATGCTTTAGCTTATAGTCAATTCTTAACCCTATTCTCGTATAGACTCAATGGCTGGTTTCCATCACCTCGGTGACCCCTACTACCCCAACCAAGGTAATGGGAGATGGTTTGAAGATGACCCCGAGGAGGAACCCATGGAAGACGAGGATGAGGAAGGTTCGGGTAGTTCAGCCTCAGAGCCTGAGGTAATTAATCCGCCATCCATCCCACCTCCATCCATCCGACCTCCTTTCAGCATGGGATTTCAAGGACCAACTCCCGTCTGGGGAAGCCACATCCACCATTGGAGCCAACAGCAAGGACTGTGTCCCCCTTATGGTATGTGTCGGGACTTCTACGATGTCAGCGGAGGAAGTTCAGCTGATCGAGCACTCCTAGTTGTGGTAGGCAAACTTGCTAATTAGGCTTATTAATCCGAAGTCCAAGCAAACCGGATTCGCGAGGTTGACATAAGGATGGAAGATAACGCAACTGATATCCGTCGCCTAGACATGCTTCAAGGGAATGCTCAAGTCCATACCAACTCTCTCCAGGAGCAAATGACTGTAGGTCTTTCCGAAATGAGGGATTTGAGGGAGCAACAAGCTACCTTTGACAAGTGTCTCATGGGAGCCAAGCAATCGGATGCGGAGTCAAGCTCCAAGCGCAATCCGCACAACAAGTAGTGTTCGCCTAACTCCCAAATTTTGATATAGAAAAGGACCATCAGCTAAAAGTCTTACTTACTTTAACTTTCTGTAATCGAAGTCCTTTAGAAAGGTCAATTTTTTTTCTAACTTCGGATGTAACGCAACCATATGTTTAATATATATATGGAATATCTCTTTCGTGTTTTAATTCTGTGCATTTCATTCGACTTCATGAGTTTATCTATTGCTATTCAAACTCCATTTGTGAAACAAACTCAAAGCCCTGTGTAGGTCAAGAAGTGGTAGAGGCTCACACTGTTACTGTTCCTACCACCACTGCACCCACAAGTTCATATAGTGGGATATTTCCGAAGTGCAACCAATGCAACTTCCACCACTACAGTCGTTGTCGTGACTTCCAATGCACAAGATTCAATAAGAAGGGGCATATGGTCCGCTTCTGCAAGAAGCCAGCCCAAAAATCCGCCCCCACTACTACTGTCGGAGTAAGCCACGCCTGCTTTCAATGCGGAGCCATAGGGCACTAACGCAGGGACTGCCCAAAGGCAAACAACAGGAGTACCATCGGAAGGGGCTGAGTGTTCTCAATGGGACAGGATGAAGCCGTTGCAGACCCCACTATTTTTATGACTATGTTTCTTCTCAATAACTCGCATGCATGCATTTTGTTTCATAGTGGAGCGGAGAGGAGTTTTGTTAGTCATAATTTTAAAGGCCTGCTAAAACAAACACCCCAATCATTAAGTGAACCATTTATAGTAGAAATGACGAATTGTAAAATAGAAGGCAATAAGGAGATATACTTAAACTGTACCCTAACTCTAAACGATAATACCTTTCCAATCAACCTCATGTCAGTCTCGATTAAGAGTTTCGATGTCATCATAGGCATGGACTACCTGAGCTGTCATCATGCGGATATTTTATCTTACGATAAGGTCGTTCACCTTAATATGCCAACCGGCGAAACCCTCATTATCTATGGCGACAAACCCAATACCCCTCTTCGTATTATCTCGTGTATCCAAGCTCAGAAGTGCCTACGGAAGGAATGCCACACGTTTTTAGCATATGTTGTGGATGTGAAACGCGAAGTCCAGGACATCAAGAGCGTGCATGATGTATGCGAGTTTCCCGATGTTTTTCCTGAAGATCTTCCAGGAATACCACCCGCGAGACAAGTCGAATTCAGAATCGATCTAATTCCTAGAGATACCCCGGTAGCCAAAGCACCCTATCGATTAGCCCCAACGGAGATGCAGGAGTTATCCAGCCAACTGAATGATCTACTTAGCAAAGGATTCATCAGGCCAAGCTTCTCACCTTAGGGAGCACCAGTGTTATTTGTGAAAAAGAAGGGTGGATCATTTAGGATGTGTATTGAATACCGAGAGCTCAACAAACTTACCATCAAGAATCGATATCCCCTACCACGAATCGACCACTTATTCGACCAGCTCCAAGGAGCCAACTACTTCTCCAAGATCGATCTGAGATCAAGATATCACCAGCTGCGAGTCCTGGAGAGTGATATTCCCAAGACGGCCTTCTGAATCAGATATGGGCATTACGAGTTCGTAGTGATGCTGTTCAGACTAACCAATGCCCCTGCCATGTTCATGGACTTAATGAATCGGGTATGTCGTCCATTCTTGGATAAATTTTTGATAGTATTCATAGATGACATACTGATTTATTCAAAGAGTAAAGAAGAGCATGGTCAACATCTGAGACAAGTCTTAGAGACATTAGGAGCTGAGATACTTTATGTGGAGTTCTCAAAATGTGATTTTTTGATTAGGAAGGTGGACATCCTAGGTCACGTGGTCAGCAAAGAAGGAATCCACATGGACCCATCTAAAATCAAGGCTATCGAAAATTGGTCTGCACCAACTACACCAACGAACGTTCGCCAATTTCTACGCCTTGCTGGTTATTATCGAAGGTTTATTTAGAAAATCTCCACCATCACAAAGCCTCTTACCTCCCCAAATCAGAAAGGTGTGACCTACAACTGGGGAGAAAAGCAAGATGTTGCATTTCAAACTCTGAAACAGGCCCTATGTTGTGCACCCATACTTTCTCTTCCAAAGGGGATCGGAGATTTTGTGTTGTATTGTGATGCCTCGAATCAAGGGTTGGGATGTATGCTAATGCAGGGAGGAAAGGTTATTGCGTATCTTCACATACCACAAGCACATGAAGTCGACTACACCACTCATCACTTAGAGCTTGGAGTTGTGGTCTTCGCTCTGAAAACCTAGAGGCACTACATATACGGTACCAAGTGCACCATCTTCACATACCACAAGAACCTTCAACACATATTCGACCAGAAAGAGTTAAACATGAGACAACGACGTTGGGTCGAATTGCTCAACGACTCTGAATGTTCGATTCGTTACCATTTGGGAAAGGCGAATGTAGTGGCTGATGCGCTTAGTCGTAAGAAGTACTTTGTTCGAAGAGTAAAGTCGTTAAACATGTCGATCCATTCGCATCTATCAACACAAATCAAGGAAGCTCAAATAGAAGCCTTAAAATCTGAAAATGTGACAGGTGAAACCCATAAAGGGATGGTCAAGAATCTAGAGATCAAGAGTGACGGAGTACGGTACCTCATGAACCGAATCGGGACACCAAAGTTTGGTGGGATCAGAGAGATAGTTATGAAAGAAGCACACAAGACTCCTTACTTCGTACACCCGGGTTCGGATAAGATCTAACTGGATCTCAAACAACTCTACTGGTGGCTAAACATGGAAGCAGTAATTGCTACCTATGTGAGCAAGTGCTTGACTTGTGCCAAGATAATAGTAGCACACCAGAAGCCCTCAGGTCTACTCCATAACCCGAAATACCTAAGTAGAAATAGGAACAGATTTCCATGGACTTCATAACAAAACTACCCAAGACTTAGGGTGGTCATGATACCATTTGGGTGGTTGTCGACAAACTAACCAAGTCTGCTCATTTCTTACCGATCAAGGAAACTGATAAGACGGAAAAGCTAATGAGAACCTACATCCGAGAGATAGTGCAACTTCATGGAGTGTCGATGTCTATCATCTCAGATAGAGACAGTAGATTCACTTCCAGATTCTAGCAATTGTTGCAAAAATACATGCGAACAAGGTTGGATTTGAGTACAACCTATCACCCACAAACTGACGGACAGAGTGAGAGAACGATCCAAAATATAGAAGACATGTTGTGAGCGTGTGTGATCGACTGTGGTAAAGCTTGGGATGTTCACTTACCATTAGTCGAGTTCTCTTACAATAACATTTATCATACTAGTATCAAGACTACTCCATTTGAAGACCTTTACGGCCGTAAGTGCATATCACCTCTGTGTTGGGCGGAAATGGGCGACACGCAGTTGGCAAAAGGTCTAGTCCCTGATAGCACTCTCACTAGTCCGGAGATCATTAGGGAAACAACTGAAAAGATCATCCAAATTCGAGAGTGTTTGACAACCTCTAGGGATAGGAAAAAGAGCTATGCTGAGAAACGATGAAAACCCTTGGAATTCCAGGTTAATGACCGCGTGCTACTAAGGTCTCACCCTGGAAGGGCATGATATGCTTTGGGAAGCATAGAAAACTAAATCTAAGGTACATTAGACCCTTCGAAACTACTTGAAGGATTATGAAACAACCCAAAAATTTCGTTTTTCGATATAATCAAAACCATAATTAGAGTGTCATATAATAAAACCATACGTGATGTATTCCAACATAATAGAAAACACTGTGCGGAAAACTGTATCATACTACGTCAAATAAAAACAAACTAAATCAATCCCAGGCTAAAAGCTAAAGTTGTAGTGTGTGCAATGTCGTCACCCCGAGCTCTTCCCTTTGCTTGCGGAAGTACCTGAAACCAAAACTGAAACTGTAAGCACGAAGCTTAGTGAGCTCCCCCAAACTACCACATACCATACAATAACATATAAACACCTATTGGGCCTTGCCG
The DNA here is from genome assembly GCF_052625555.1 of Lactuca saligna. NCBI lineage: Eukaryota > Viridiplantae > Streptophyta > Magnoliopsida > Asterales > Asteraceae > Lactuca > Lactuca saligna. Next base: position 207,084,935 of record NC_136419.1, on the reverse strand, counting down.
ACTGCATCGGGACGAAGCCCGGCAACTGCATCGGACCGAAGTCCGGAACTGACTGGGACCTTGTCCCCTGCATCGGACCAAATTCTAGAACTATCTGCATCGGACCGAAGTCCGGAACTAACTGCATCGGACCGAAGTCCGGAACCGACTGGGACCTTGTCCCCTGCATCGGACTGAAGTCCGAAACTAACTGACTGAGCATAGAGTAGCATAAGATAACAACTAGCATGAACACATATAATGCATACTACATCGGGCTGTAGCCCGGAACACATAATACATAACACATAAAACATAGCACACAAATCCTGTCTGAGCCACGAAGGCATCAAACATACTAGCAACTACATCAGATCAAAGTCCGGAAGCTACTGCTAACTGAACGGGCCGGTATTGTGGCCTTAGACCCGTCCCTACTGGAAGGAAACTCACCTCGTAAATTGGCTGCTGAGTGTGTGGCTCTGGAAGCTAACGGCTGCTGCTCCTGTATCTCCCCGGCTACAAGTCCACAAACACACTCAATCAAATACTAAACACTGCACTTGGGTAAAATGACTCTTTTACCCTTGGTCAAAGTTACTCTCATTTGGACTGACTCGCCGAGTTGGGCCACCCAACTTGCCGAGTCCTACTCTCACTTTTCAATCCGACTCGCTGCTACTCGTCGAGTATGGCATCGACTCGACGAGTACCCTCTTGATCCAAGAACTCAGACAATCTTCATCCGGCTCGCCGAGCCGTATGAACGTACTCGACGAGTTGTTCTTGATCTTAAGAAGATTGCCTTGGACTCGCCGAGTTGTATGAACAACTCGCCGAGTCCCTCCATTTCTGAGTCTACCATCAACTCGCAGAGTCCACTCTCTAACTCACTGGTTCCACTCAACACTGGTAAAAATGAAGGAATCGGGGACTCGCGACTCAACTCGCCGAGTCGTTCTTCCCGACTCGTCGAGTTGCCGCCATGCAACTGTTTTTCACCCATTTTTGCTTGAATCCAACACATACAAATGATAGATCTGAGTCCAATAAGCTGGTTTACCACGTAAAGTTTCCAACTTTACGTGTACAACACATGAATAAGGGAAAATAAGGCTAAAAGATGCATAAAAGGGATTGATCTAGGGTTAATATGCAAAGTATCCTCATAAAGGCAATAGATCTGGACTATGGGACTTCTTCAATGAATAGATCCAAGGTTATCTCGGCTTATTAGGGCGTTCATGAAAGCACAAGGCTTGGAACAAGCATCAACTAGATCTTAGAAGAGTTCTAGTGGAGGTTTAAAGCATAAAACAAGAGGGGAAATCCGAAAATACCTCAAATAACTCAGATTTGCCCTTGGATCTTGGCACTCCACCTCTTCTCCTTGCTCCTTTCTTCTTCCCCTTCTTCAAGCCTTCACAAAATCACTTACAAACTCTCAAGGATGAACTAGGGTTTTCTCACAGCTTTTAGAGGGTGAAGGAGGCGAGAATGGGGGCTATAAGGTGACTTAAATAGTGGGCAACCCAGGGATTTAGGGTTTCACCCAGACGGACGGACTCGCCGAGTCCGGGATATGGACTCGCCGAGTCACTAGCTAACACGTTCTCGAAGTTGCGACCCTACTCGGCGAGTCAGGCTATGAACTCGCCGAGTCCATCTTGCAAAACTTTAAAACAATTACTAATGAATTAACATACCGGGAACGGGTCGTTACAATTCTCCCCCACTTATCTCAGACTTCATCCTCGAAGTCTGCTACGGCTGGATCTGTAAATATCTCCGGGTAGTGCGTTCTCATCTCCTCCTCAGCCTCCCACGTCCATTCAGACCCCTTCCGGTGCTGCCACTGAACCTTGACTAGCTGGATTACCTTGTTCTTCAAGGTCTTGGTCTTTCGATCCAGAATCGCGACCGGCCTCTCAATATAATTCAGGCTGCTATCAACCTGAATATCCTCTAGGGGAACGACTGCTGACTCATCCACCAAACACTTCCTCAACTGCGACATGTGGAAGGTGTTGTGGATCTGACTAAGCTCCTCAGGAAGATCTAACCGATAAGCAACCCGACCCACCCTGGCCAAAACCCTGAAAGGACCAATAAATCTGGGGCCCAATTTGCCCCTCTTCCAGAACCTAATGACACCCTTCCAAGGTGAGACCTTCAGAAAGACCATATCTCCCACCTGAAACTCCAAGTCCGAACGCCTCCTGTCAGCGTAGCTCTTCTACCGACTCTGCGCAGTCTGCAGCCTACTACGGACCTGCTGGATCAACTCAGTCGTCTTGAGCACCACTTCTGTGCTCCCGATGACTCGCTGACTGACCTCGCCCCAACAAATCGGGGTTCTACACTTCCTCCCATATAGCATCTCAAAAGGAGGTCGATCAATACTCGCATGATAACTGTTGTTATACGAGAACTCCGCTAACGGAAGATACGTATCCCAACTGCCCCCAAACTCTAGAACACATGCCCTCAACATGTCCTCAAGAGTCTGAATCGTCCTCTCGCTCTGCCCGTCAGTCTGGGGGTGAAAAGCGGTGCTGAAATAAAGACGAGTACCCATCTCGTCGTGGAACCGCTTCTAGAATCTGGATGTGAAACGGACATCTCGGTTTGACACCACCGATACCGGCACTCCATGACGTGCCACAATATCTCGCACATAAATATCGGCTAACTTTTCCGGCGATATACTCTCCTGAATCGGAATAAAATGGGCACTCTTCGTCAACCGATCCACTACTACCCATATCGAATCCACTCCGCGTGCGGTCCTGGGAAGCTTGGTGACAAAATCCATGGTGATGTCCTCCCATTTCCACACGGGAATGTCTAATGGCTGCATCTTGCCGTGAGGTCTCCAGTGTTCCGCCTTGACCTTCCGGCAGGTCAAGCATCTCTCAACATACCAAGCGACGTCCCGCTTCATGCAGGGCCACCAATAATCAGGTCGAAGATCTCAATACATTTCCGTCGCCCTTGGGTGGATAGAAAACCGAGACTTATGAGCCTCGTCCATCAACACCTGCCGTACTCCACCCCAATACGGTACCCACACCCTACCATGAAGCGTCAGCAAACCTCGACTATTATAATCAAACGAAGCTACTTGGCCCACTATTCTCTCACACTTCTGCCTCTCCTCCTTGAGACCCTCCATCTGAGCCTCCTTGATCCGTTCCAACAACGGAGTGATCACTGTCATCCTCATACATAGATCTCTGATAGGGGCCGCCGACACTTTGCAGCTTAGGGCGTCGGCCACCACGTTGGCCTTCCCTGGGTGATAAAGGATCTCACAATCATAATCATTCAGCACGTCCAACCACCTCCTCTGCCTCATGTTCAGACTCGGCTGATCCATAAGATATCGCAAGCTCTTGCGATCCGTGTATATAGTACAATGGACCCCATAAAGGTAATGTCTCCAAATCTTGAAGGCAAACACAACTTCCCCCAGCTCCAAATCGTGGGTAGGATAATTAGCCTCGTGAGGCTTCAACTGTCTCGAGGCATAAGCTACCACATGGCCTCGCTGCATCAATACTGCTCCCATACCTATGATCGAAGCATCACAATAGACTACGAAGTCCTCTACTCCCTCTGGCAAGGTAAGGATCGGAGCCTCGCACAATCTCTATCTGAGAGTCTCGAACGCCGCCTGCTGCTCAGGCCCCCAACGAAATACCACTGACTTCTTGGTTAGTCGGGTGAATGGCACTGCTATCTTGGAGAAGTCCTGAATAAATCTCCGATAATACCCTGCCAACCCTAGGAAGCTCCGAATCTCAGATGGAGACCTCGGGACCTCCCACTGCATCATGGCCTCTATCTTGGCCGGATCTACCAAAATACCCTTCTGGTTGACGAGATGACCAAGAAACTGCACCTCGCGCAACCAGAACTCACACTTGGAGAACTTCGCGAAAAGTCTCTCCCTCGTCAAAGTCTCCAACACCTCCCGCAGGTGCTCCTCGTGCTGCCCCTGTGTCTTGGAATATACCAAGATATCGTCTATGAATACTATCACTGACCGATCCAGCATTGGCCTGCACACGCGGTTCATGAGGTCCATGAACGCGGCTGGGGCATTGGTGAGCCCAAATGGCATCACCACGAACTCATAATGACCATACCGGGTCCTGAAAGCAGTCTTTTGTACATCCTCATCTCTAACCCTCATCTGATGATAACCGGAGCGTAGATCGATCTTGGAGAACCAAGACGCTCCCTGAAGCTGATCAAACAAGTCATCTATCCTCGGAAGTGGGTAACGGTTCTTCACCGTTGCCTTGTTCAACTCCCGATAATCAATGCACATACGATGCGACCCATCCTTCTTCCTCACAAACAGGATCGGTGCTCCCCAAGGAGAATTTCTCGGCCGAATGAAACCCTTGTCTAACAACTCTTGTAGCTGTGTAAACAACTCCTGCATCTCAGGGGGAGCTAGTCGATACGGTGCTTTGGCTATCGGAGCCGCAACAGGAACTAGGTCGATCCTGAACTCAACCTGCCTCTCTGGAGGTATCCCGGCAAATCCTCGGGAAACACATCCGTGTAGTCTCAAACAATAGGAACATCATCAATCGTCGTCTTGCCCTTCTCCCGGGCATCCAAGACGTAAGCTACAAAACCGGCGCAACCCTGCTGAACATAGCGCCTCGCCCTAGCGGCGGAACAAAAGATTGGTCCACGCTGTGGCCTCTCGCCCTGAATCACTAACTCTCCCCCACTGGGAGTGCGAACCCTCACTAGCTGAAGCTCACAATCAATCACCACCCCATTGGGGCTCAACCAATCCATGCCCACAATAACTTTATTCCCTCGCAGGGGAATAGGTACCAGGTCCACTGAAAACTGCTCATCAAATATCTGAAGAGTACACTCCCTATGTACTCTGCCGACCCTCACGGTCCTATCATCTGCTATCTCAACCTCTAATGGACAATCCAGCTCCCCTGGAGCTCTGCTAAATCTCTTGCTAAGCGCAAGCGATACGAATGATCGGGTAGCCCCCGAATCGAACAATACCAAAGTAGAAATGCCGTTCACCGAGAACGACCCTAAATAAAACATATCATCAAGTAATATTCAAACGATAATGATAATTAAAAGGTGAAGGAAAGATACATACCCGTCACCACATCAGGAGTCGCTTGCGCCTCCTCTGCTGTCATCTGAAATGCCCTGCTCTCTTCGCCACTGGCGCATCAGATCGGCTATGCCGGCCATCCGTAATCCTCAAGGTGGCAGGGGCAGGTGCAACCACCTTCCCTGCTGCAGCTAAACTGGGACACTGGGACTTTTTATGTCCCCTCTAATTGCACTGAAAGCAAATCAGATTTGATGCTGTAACCGTAGTAGCAGGGGCCGTACAATCCCTGCTCAAATGCCCAATCCGACCGCACTTGTAGCAGCCGGAACTCCCTGCCTTGCACGCCCCCTCGTGCAATCTCCCACACTTGCTACACCGACCGTGGCTCTGCTGACTACTGGACCTGTGATCTGAAACCTTGGGCTTTTTGCCCACACTCTCTGAACCCGAAACCGCCTCCGGTTTCCTCTTCTTCTCCATCTCGAGATCAATCTCCCTCTCCCTAGCTCTAGCAATCATGTCGTCCAGCGTTTTACAACTGGACGGGCTCACAAACATGCGGATATCACTCCACAACATCTCATGATAACGGGCCTTCTTCATCTCCTCATCGGCTGCATACTGAGGAACAAGAAGAGCCCTCTCCCTGAACTTGGCGGTGATCTCCGCCACTGTCTCTGTAGTCTAGGTAAGGTCCTGAAACTCCCTAGCTAACTGCTGCACCTCAATGACCGGTGCAAACTCCGCCCTGAACCTGGTAGAGAAATCAGCCCAGGTCATGGCATCCAATGCCGCATCATCTCCGATGGCATGTCCGACCTCCTCCCACCAATCCTGTGCCCTGTCCTTCAGAAGACAGGACGCCAATCTAACCTTGTCCCCCTCGGGACACTTGCTAGTGCGGAAAGCGTTAGCCACATCCGCCAACCATCTGGTACTCGCTATGGGGTCCCGCGCCCCATGATAGTCTGGAGCTCCGCATGCCCTGAACTCCCTGAACGTAAGTGTGCGCGACCCCATCATGGCTGCCATCTCCTCACGGAAAATACCCAATCTCTCATCCATCAGCTCTAAAATACCCTCCTTGATCGAACCGAAGATCACATGAGTCTGCTCCAGTATGATGTGGGTAACCTTAGAAGAAAGGAACTCTCTGGTCTGCTCATCCATCTGCCCGACCTCTGGGCCTGATCCAGATCCTGATCCCCCTCCGTTATCTGAGCTGGCGACTGCTGGTCTCGGACGCAACACTACCATTCTGAAACATATCATAACAACATTAGAACACTGAAATATCTCAAGGGATCATGACACTGCTACTAGCTTCCTGGTCTTGTCTTGGCCTTCCTTGATTCGAGTACGGATCCTCTACTTTCAGTAGTACGGGCCCATACTACCTTCCACATCTATCCATACTTTCCTCAAGAACTGCCTTGACTCCACCAAGTCACTTCTACTACTGCTATTCTCTGCTACTCTCATCCTAGGCTTGCCCTAGGGAAACCTCAGGCTCAACACGACTGGTCCTCAGCTGCCGAAGGTCTCCTCATAATGCCAATTAGCCACCACCTAAACACCATCACATGTGATGAGGATCAGATAATCCTTCAAGTAAAAGACCCGTCCCTATAACGGTTGGACTCAAACAAGAGCTGCGCAATAGGGCCAGTTCCAGTACTCTGGGATTATTCAAACCTGATCACATGTGGTGTGGCGTGTTCACCTAATGGCTAACTCTCATTACTCAGAACCCCACCAAGCACGAAGCAAGCAGCATTCGGATAAGGGAAACAGACTCAGGCAAAACTATTCTCATAACAAGAAACTGCACTAGCAAAGGATGCTAAGCTCATACTATCAGGCATAACCTAAACAGGCTATCCTACTGCTGTCTACTCAGTACTAGCATGCAATACTCATAAAGTTGTAACACATAAGCAGGCACATAAGGCATTCTCCTAGATCCTTAGTCCTATACTAGCATGCTGTTCTACTGAAACTGAAACTGAACAAATAACTTGTATGGGTAATTTGGGAGTACTTACTTGAGCTCGGCTGATCGCATGCACACACCTCTATCTCGTTAAAAAAAACGATTTCTTTCCTTCTAAGTGCTTTCAAAATTCTTTTTGTAAAACGTTTTTATTATTTTTAAAATAAAATCTTTTATTTCCCTTAGTTTGAGTTCAGATACACCCGGAAGTGTATCCGAATCCCTCAAACCAGGGCTCTGATACCAACTTGAAACAACCCAAAAATACGACCCAAAAATTTCGTTTTTCGATATAATCAAAACCATAATCAGAGTGTCATATAATAAAACCATACGTGATGTATTCCAACATAATAGAAAACACTGTGCGGAAAACAGTATCATACTACGTCAAATTAAAACAAACTAAATCAATCCCAGGCTAAAAGCTAAAGCTGTGGTGTGTGCGATGCCGTCACCCCGAGCTCTTCCCTTTGCTTGGGGAAGTACCTGAAACCAAAACTGAAACTGTAAGCACGAAGCTTAGTGAGCTCCCCAAACTACCACATACCATACAATAACATATAAACACCTATTGGGCCTTGCCCACTGCATCGGGACGAAGCCCAGCAACTGCATCGGACCGAAGTCCGGAACTGACTGGGACCTTGTCCCCTGCATCGGACCAAAGTCCGGAACTATCTGCATCGGACCGAAGTCCGGAACTAACTGCATCGGACCGAAGTCTGGAACTAACTGCATCGGACCAAAGTCCGGAACTAACTGCATCGGACCAAAGTCCGGAACCAACTGGGACCTTGTCCCCTGCATCGGACTGATGTCCGGAACTAACTGACTGAGCATAGAGTAGCATAACATAACAACTAGCATGAACACATATACTGCATACTACATCGGGCCGTAGCCCGGAACACATAATACATAACACATAAAACATAGCACACAAATCCTGTCTGAGCCACTAAGGCATCAAACATACTAGCTACTGCATCGGATCAAAGTCCGGAAACTACTGCTAACTGAACGGGCCGGCATTGTGGCCTTAGACCCGTCCCTACTGGAAGGAAACTCACCTCGTAAACTGGCTGCTGAGTGTGTGACTCTGGAAGCTAACGGCTGCTGCTCCTGTATCTCCCCGGCTACAAGTCCATAAACACACTCAATCAAATACTAAACACTGCACTTGGGTAAAATGACTCTTTTACCCTTGGTCAAAGTTACTCTCATTTGGACTGACTCGCCGAGTTGGGCCACCCAACTCGCCGAGTCCTACTCTCACTTTTCAATCCGACTCGCTGCTACTCGTCCAGTATGGCATCGACTCAACGAGTACCCTCTTGATCCAAGAAGTCAGACAATCTTCATCCGGCTCGCCGAGCCGTATGAATGTACTCGACGAGTTGTTCTTGATCTTAAGAAGATTGCCTTGGACTCGCCGAGTTGTATGAACAACTCGCCGAGTCCCTCCATTTCTGAGTCTACCTTCAACTCGCAGAGTCCACTCTCTAACTCACTGGTTCCACTCAACACTGCTAAAAATGAAGGAATCGGGGACTCGCGACTCAACTCGCCGAGTCGTTCTTCCCGACTCGCCGAGTTGCCGCCATGCAACTGTTTTTCACCCGTTTTTGCTTGAATCCAAGACATACAAATGATAGATCTGAGTCCAATAAGCTGGTTTACCACGTAAAGTTTCCAACTTTACGTGTACAATACATGAATAAGGGAAAATAAGGCTAAAAGATGCATAAAAGGGATAGATCTAGGGTTAATATACAAAGTATCCTCATAAAGGCAATAGATCTGGACTATGGGACTTCTTCAATGAATAGATCCAAGGTTATCTCGGCTTATTAGGGCGTTCATGAAAGAACAAGGCTTGGCACAAGCATCAACTAGATCTTAGAAGAGTTCTAATGGAGGTTTAAAGCATAAAACAAGAGGGGAAATCCGAAAATACCTCAAATAACTCAGATTTGCCCTTGGATCTTGGCACTCCACCTCTTCTCCTTGCTCCTTTCTTCTTCTCCTTATTCAAGCCTTCACAAAATCACACAAAATCACTTACAAACTCTCAAGGATGAACTAGGGTTTTCTCACAGCTTTTAGAGGGTGAAGGAGGCGAGAATGGGGGCTATAAGGTGACTTAAATAGTGGGCAACCCGGGGATTTAGGGTTTCACCCAGACGGACGGACTCGCCGAGTCCGGGATATGGACTCGCCGAGTCACTAGCTAACACGTGCTCGAAGTCGCGACCCTACTCGGCAAGTCAGGCTGTGAACTCGCCGAGTCCATCTTGCAAAACTTTAAAACAATTACTAATGAATTAACATACCGGGAACGGGTCGTTACAGATTAGTCTAGTGGCTTACAGACTTCAACTTCCAATCGAGCTTAACAAAGTACATCCAGTGTTCCACGTATCGAACCTGAAAAAGTGTTTGTCCGACGAAACTCTTCGAATTCCACTCGATGAAATTGAACTTAACTAAAATGTTAACTTTGTGGAAGAACCCATCGAGATCATGGATAGGGAAATCAAAAGAACAAAACAGAGTCGCATAGCAATAGTGAGGGTTCGCTGGAACGCTAAGCGAGGACCTAAATTCACTTGGGAGCGAGAAGATAATATGCAACAAAAGTACCTGCATCTCTTCCCTAGTCCATTAACACTTATTTTGTAATTAATTTTGTGACGAAATTCCATCTAACGGAGGGATGATGTAACAACCAGTTTTTTCAAGTCAATGTAATGTCTAAAAGTCGAGTCTTGTAATCTCTTTGTGAAGTAATAATAATATCATCGAACATGAAATGTTCCAAAAGCTCCGTTTATCATGATAACGTTTCCAAAAATATAAAGAACACTAAAATTCGAGTTATAACGAAGGAGTTATGACCAATCAAAGAGTCGTAACACTATCGGTAAAGCGTTATTAAGCATAAAACAAGAGATTTCGATAAAATACTTTTTAGCCTTAGGTATCTAAATGAATGTCGTAGATATCACGAAACTGCAAACATAAATAGCAAGAATGCCCAAATCTGACTTCGTATGAGGAGGTTATGATTTTTCGAAGTTTCGGGTGTAGCAGTAGACATCTAAAAACTCATAATAGAGATCGAGGAAATTTTGACTGAAACAATATAAATGAGAATCGAAGATCTTAAAAATGGTAGTACACCGGTAAAAAGTTTGTCGAAAACAGACATCAGATAAAGAAGTTACGGAATTTTAACGGACCTTTCATGCCCCAGTAAGTTAAAAACAATATAATTAAAATAACATCAAAATTAGACAACAGAGTTTAAATAAAAGTTGTAAAGTACATTATCACCTACGCGAGCATATAAAGAACGTAAAAAGTGGAGCTTGTATGCGAAAGTTACAAATTCTACAAGTTCGAGGTGCACAAACCGACATGAGTTACGCCTAACGTAGCCTCTTACGCCCAGCGTACTTGGTTGCTAGCCTTCGGATCATCCACGTCGCCCCTTTACGCCTCTATGCCCAATCCCATCCAAATTCTGGCAGACGAGGATGTGGTCATGCATGACGTCCGGTACACGGGTTTCCAGCCCCTATAAAAGGGATGCGAGGGTTCCGGGAAAAATTGCTCATTTCCTCTCTTTCTCCTATGTTTTTACTCTGTTTTACGTGCAAGCAATATTACAAAGCCCCGATTTTCATATCCAAGTCCCAAAGGAAGTTTTACGCTCCCGAGATTCACGAGAAACCCATTTTCTCCTATCGAAGTTCTGCTTGGTTTTCATCTCACCATCTTCACTCTATCAAGTGAGTTCATACCCCTTTCATATCCCTTCAAATACTGTGTAATGTAAGTTTAATACCTTTCTAGGGAGAATGCAAGTAAACACACGGTTGATACCGAGTGAAAACGTGAAAACTCTTGTTATACTTTGCATGCATTAGATTTATACCGAATGCATAGTACCTAGGGTAGCCATCCTTGTTAAATCATTTTATGCATTCAAATAACTTATGATTTATTCTTTGTCAGACATTGTGAAAGAGGATAAACATTGCATACAAAACTATTATTTTAAATAGAAACTTAGTTGAGAATCCTTGAGACGATTACGTCTTCAATAATACCATATTATTAAAAGGTACTACCCAAAGTCCTGTCTACTATACCAGAGTCTACCGTTTGGAGAGCGTGTCAAATGTGTATAGGTCTATACGGGAGGTCTTGATCCCGCACCCTGACTGTTAACTACATTCCTTTGGGTGACAGTTTGTCATAACGTTTCGACGCCTGAAGATCGTTGCCAGAGGCATATTATGTTTAGCATGGTAATAAAACTCACCGGATAGACAATTATTATGGTGTTGTGATTTTATGAATGAGTAGTTATTAAACTTTTCTTCATCTAACAAGTGTGATCTTCTTATAGCTTTATTATATAAAAATATGCCTTATGCTTTTAAGCATTTCAGTTTCTTGCGATTTTCGGTCTTGGATATTAGAGACTGGCTGCTACTTTAGGAAAATAAGGGATTTTCCTTGCACAACTATTTACAATTCACAATAAAAAAGTTCATATGCATTTCATACTTTTATAAGGAAATAAGGGATTTTCCTGGAAAACGAACAAACTTTGGAATGGTATACATTTTCTCAAAACCGCTTATGAACTCACCAACTTAATTGTTGACTGTTTTTCTTTGAAATAATTTGTATTCTCAAGGAACCGCTAAGTAGGTTTGGAAACCAATTTTTTGGGGATTAACGCTCTGACGTTAATTACTTCTTTTGAAAGATATTTATGTATTTATCTTTTAAACATGTAGCCAATACAATTATGTAAACATTTTGAAACCATTATATGTATCGTGATGTGTACTTTCCTTACTATGAACGGTTATGATCCTGAATATGACGTCCTCCGCCCTCAAACGTTTCCATCGTTCTGGTTTGGGGGTCTGACAGATTGGTATCAGAACATTGTTTATAGTGAACTAAGTATATCAAAATCATTTTTGGTATACAACTATAAACAGAACTGGGCAAAAACACTATGAGTAAGAGTCATACTTTTAAAATTATATTTATTTAATTTTTGTAAAGTAGGCACGCATCCATTTCATATTAATAACAGTGTCATAAATACATCAATATAGAAGTATTATAAATAAATTGTGCAGTGCAAGTATGCCTTGGGACATGTAATCAGAACTGGGATGAATATAGTTTGATCAACTACATTTATCCGAGACCGACTAATGTATGCCAGCGAGTGTCTGCAGTGGACAACAAATTTAAAACTTACCAAGAACATATCAATAAGAATACTATGGGAGTATTTGGGTATCTTCAACCATTAAACTTCAGGGTAAACTTTACGTGCTTTAGCTTATAGTCAATTCTTAACCCTATTCTTGTATAGACTAAATGGTTGGGTTCCATCACCACGGTGACCCCTACTACCCCAGCCAAGGTAATAGGGGAGGGATTGAAGATGACCCCGAGGAAGAACCCTATTCTCGTATAGACTCAATGGCTAGTTTCCATTTTGAAACCATTATATGTATGGTGGTGTGTACTTTCCTTACTATAAACTGTTATGATACTGAATATGACGTCCTCCGCCCTCGAACGTTTCTGCCATTCTAGTTTGGGGGTGTGACATATTTGTACCATACAGGTATTGTCTTCCAATCTTCAGAGCAAATACCACTGCTCCTAACTCAAGATCGTTTGTTGTATAGTTGAATTTGTGTGTCTTAAGCTGACGGGAGGCATAGGCAATTACATTTCCTCTTTGCGTAAGAACAAAACCAAGCCCTTGGTTGGATGCATCGCAATACACAATGAAATCTTCTATCCATTCGGGGAGGGATAATATTGATGAACTGCATAATGCTTGTTTCAGTGTTTGGAACGCCTTCTCTTGTTTCTCTTCGCAGTTAAAGGCCACACCATTGTGGGTCAATGAAGTAAGTGGTTTCACGATGCTGGAGAAGTTCTATATAAACCTGCGATAGTAGGCTTGTGAGACCTAGAAATTGATGAATTTTTGTAGGTGTCTTCGGTGCTGACCAGTTCTCAATGGCCTTGATTTTGGAAGTGTCTACGTGAATTCCCTTTTCACTAACAACATGGCCCAAAAATTTGACTCTTAGGATCCAAAATTTGCACTTAGAGAACTTCACTGAGAGCTTCTCTGATCGTAATGCCTCTAAGACTTTTTGTAGCTGTTGACTATGCTCCTCCTTACTTCGAGAGTAGATAAGTATGCCATCAATGAAGAAAATGAAGAACTGGTCCAAGTAAGGATGGCACACCCTATTCATTAGATCCATGAATACAGCTGGTGTGTTGGTTAATCCGAACGTCGTCACTACAAACTTGTATTGTCCATAACGAGTTCACAAGGCTGTGTTGGGGATATCCTCTTCCAACACTCGTAATTGGTGATATCCGGATCTTATATTTATCTTCGAGAAGTAGTTCACTACTTGAAGTTGATCAAATAAGTCATCATTGCGGTGTAAAGGATAGTGATTCTTAATGGTAAGTTTGTTCAGCTCTCTATAGTCGACGCACATACAAAACGATCCGTCTTTCTTCTTCACGAACAAGACCAGTGCTCCCCCTGGTGAGAAGCTTCGCCTAATGAATCCCTTCCTGAGAAGTTCGTTAAGCTGACTGGAAAGTACTTGCATCTCTGCTGGTTCCATACGATAAGAAGATTTGGTTACAGGGGTAGCTCCTGGCACTAAGTCAGTTCTGAACTCGACTTGGTGTTGCAGTGGTAATCCCGGTAGTTCTTCTTGAAAGATGTTGAGAAATTCGTGTACTTCTGGAATGTTCTGAAAGTCTTTCACTTCTTGACTCATATCGACGATGTGTGCAAGGAATACATGATATTGTTGGATAAGGTGTCTAAGTCCATAACTATTTCTGGTATGTACTTGACCAGACTCGGCATGGTCCATTTAGGTTGCATGGTACCATGCAATTGGATAGACTAAATGAGAGAAATAACATTGTGGTTTATTAATATATTATAAGTTCTAATATATTAATAGTATTATTTAATTAGTTTGATCAATAATTAATTAAGTGATCAAAAGATAACTAATTAAATATACGGGTTGATTATGTAAATCATCCATAACTTGTATAGTGGGCTAAAAGGCTACATGGATTATCAAGTTGGGTTAAACCCATTGGATGCTCCATGGGAATTACAAACCCATGGGTCATGGAAATGAAGAGTCCTGACACATTAGGGTTTACATAGTGTAACCCTAGATATGTCAACACTATATAAGGAACCCATTCTCCACCAAAATCGGCTACACACGTACAAGTGAGGGATTGGCCGATTTTTGAAGTGTGTGTATTCTCTCAAAATTTTACTCCTTTCCATTTGGTGTTGTGTGAAGTATTTGAGGCATCACACCTGGGGTGCTAGGCTCACAAGGTTTCAAGGATCATAATCAACAACAATGTAAGTTATTCTATCTTTCATTCAAGTTAAAAATGTTCCTCATGTATGCTAGATAGGAATATAACATTGGAATTCAACTTTGGATGATAATTAGAAAAACATTGATCCAAGGTTATTAGGGTAGCATGTACACTTAGGCAGTGTTAGAATGCTCAAAACCCATCAGTGGTATCAGAGCTGTTGAAGATTATTGTGTTGCGTCTTGGGCCCTTTTTGTTTTACAGCTGGATTGGGCTTGTCAATCCATGGTTATCTAGATTAGCCTTCTTTTTCTTAGAAAAACGGTTAGGGTTTTAATATAAATATATGCATGCATGTATATGTATAAGTAAGCGGTCGTCATTCTCATTGATTATTGTAAACCCTAAAATCCTCTACAGTTGATGTTCTTTATCGAGCTCTTCTGAGGATTGTTTATTAATCATTCAACACCTTTTGATCCATTTGCTTGTTCTTATTGTTTATCTGGTTATTTGTCTACCTGTTTCATAGATCTAATCGATCTTCAAGTTTATTTTTAAACTCATCAATTGGTATCAGAGCAGGAGGCTGTGTAATCGATACACTTCTTTTCTGTGCAAAAGCTTCGATTAGGGTTATTCTACATTCATTGATATTTATTGAGCCATCATCTCATAATTGACGTATCTTGATATTTATTATTTTTGCCCTAATTTGATATATTACAAGTCTGATCTTTGAACAGGTTATTCGATCAATTATGGATGAGTCGCAATCCAATCCCATCAATATTTCAAACAGCATTGGATCAACAACGAAGATTCCCATCTTGTACACCCATGATTATGAAGTCTGGGAGAATCACTTTAAAGATTATGTCACAGGATCTGAGGATAATGGATACCTCATCTGGGAAGCAATCATCTCTGGACCTTTTTCTCATTCAGCAACTTCAAGGATTATTAAAACTCAAAAAGAGTATAACGATCTTCTGAAAGATGTTAAAGATCTGGCACAAGACGAAAAAGTTAAATTTCAGTGCAATATCAAAGCGTTAAGATTGATCAGATTTGCTCTTCAATCCGATACTTTTAGGCTGGTAAGTTCATGCACGACTGCAAAAGAAATATGGGACAGGCTACGTGAACTGTACTCTACAGACGAAGATCTTGAACACTCCATTCAAACCTTACTCTTGTCTGAGTTTGGTGAGTTCAAGCAAGGAACAGAAGAAACGGTAACTCAAACGTTCGATCACTTCAATCATCTTCTTAGCAAGATGATCAAACATGACATCGAAAGGAAGCTTATTGAACAGAAGGTTATGTTTTTGAACGGACTCAGATCTGAGTGGAGAGCAGTCGTGTCCACAGTTAAAGCGCACGAGCAATTCAAATCCTATTCTTTGGCAAAACTGGTGGGGATCCTAAAATCTCAAGAAAAGATCGTATTACAGGAGAAAAACGTGGTTTCAGGTCTCGGTTCATTGGCCCTCCTGTCGAAAAGCAAAGCGGTGATAGAGGACGAAGATCTCAACTTGGATGATTATGATCTCACGTCTGTGGACTATGCTATGATGGTGTCAAACCCCAAGAGATTCATCAAGAAGAGATTCCCCACTAACAGGAACCGAAACTGGCAAGGGAGTTATAGCTCTGAAAAGGTCAAAGATGAACCAAAGGCTGCAGAGTCAAAGAAGGAACCGAAGGCTGAAGAAGATTCTGGAGTAAGCTGCTTTTATTGTGGAGGAAAGAACCACTATGCAAAAGACTACGTCCTCAAAAAGATGGCAGAAAAGGACGAGGAAAATGATGAAGAAGCTACGTTGATGAAAAAGCTTGATGAATTAAGGATGAAGAAATCTACTGCTAATCCTCCTATGAATGCTTTAATTGTGCAGGGTTCGGTAGCTAATGATGAGTTCGGTGGGGTGGAGGTCTGGTCAACCGACTCCGAAAGATGATGAAGTGAGGAAGCCTTCACATGGAAAGGCTTATGTAGCGAAAGAAGAGAGCAGTGGAGGAAGATGCTTGATGGTGTCCGACGTTTCTCAGATGAGGGGATACAAAACTGATGGTGGGAATGATGACAAGGAAGAACAGAATCTGTGCTTTACTGCCAAACCACTCGGCGTGCAGTTCAGCGAACTTGATGAACTGATCAAGAAGGTACAATCATTTTTTGTCTCATTTAAAGTCCCACAATGCTCATATGAAAAGGAATTAAAAAGTGTTAATTCAAGAATCTCTCATCTAGATGGTAGTTTAACTCAAACTCGGGTCACCAATTCTAACCTAACTGACCAATTAAGCAGGGCATCTTCGAAGAGTAAGGAACGGCGGATGTGGATCGAACTGAAGGAGTCGGAGTTAATCAAAATAAAGGATGAAAACATTTATTTGCAAAGAGACAATTTAAAGCTTTTGAAACAGCGAAATGTTTTTTGTCTGATTGCCAAACGTCTTTATACTAATATTACTCAGCTTCATTTGAATTGTGAAATAGGGCAAAAAATTCATCGCATGATTTTACCCTTTCTTGAGTTTAAGGAAGATGAAATTGATGCTGATGCATATAATTGTGAGAGTATTATTTCATCTGAGGATGTTAATCCAACATATTTGTATGGACTGGACAAAATAGAATCTTTCATAAAATCCAAGGACCACAAGAACATGCTCAAAAATCTTTTGGATGAAAATGATAAACTGAAGCTAAGAACCGAAACCATACAAAAATTTGACTCACTGAATGTCAACTTAAGCTCAGAAAATAAGATTGATGTTGAAAATGCATCTGAGCTTAATAAGGACGATAATATGAGTGAAATTTATGTAGAGGACACAATTGATTGTTCAGAATTTGTCAAGAATGAACCCGAGAACCACAAAAATCTTATTTCAGAAAATTCTGTGGATTTCGCTCGGTTGTCCCAGCAAAAGTCCCCAATTCTTGTAGAGAAGGCAGTCGTATACCAAAAAGTTAGAACCACTCCGAATCAGGTGTACAAAGTCACAGGTGTAACCGAACATCAGACTGCTGAACTAACAGCTATTGTGAACGAAGACAATGCTGATGGCTGTGACGAGTTCTTCTGGTCAGCTCCCATTGACAATGTTGATGAAACGGTAGGTCTGTCTGAAAGGACTTCATGGAAAAGCAAAGGCAGATACGTACTAGAACCTTTAAATAAACCTGATGGCTTCAACGTGGAAAGTACCATTGGAACAAAAGATGTCCCTCAAGAGAAAGAAATTCCTGCAAAAGAAGTCACATCTCCAACTGAAACTACATCAGTTCAGAGTGGATCAGCCTACGAAAATCAAAAACATAAAGCTAACATCCATCATCGACCAAAGCAGATGAGAAATTCAAAACGAGAAAGGAATCAGAGATACAGGAAGAATCTCTCAGAAAGAAAACAATTTTGGCAATCGCAAAATGCCTATTTCTCACATGAAGACAGGAATTTAAACCCAGAGAAAAATCCTGTTGGATCGATGGAGAGTAATAACAACCGAAAGCAGAAGTTCGGTTCAGAACACAATGACAACCGAAAGCAGAGTCTCGGTTCTGAGCAAAACAACAACTGAAAGCAGAGGTTCGGTTCAGAGCACAATGACAACCGAAACCAGAGGCTCGGTTCTGAGCAAAACAACAACCGAAAGCAGATGCTCGGTTCTGAGCAAAACAACAACCGAAAGCAGAGGTTCGGCTCAGAGCATAACAACAACCGAACGCATAGATTCGGTTCAGAAAATGATTTCAACCGAAAGCACAGGTTTGGTTCAGAAATCAAAAGAGATCAAAACTCTAAGGTTGGTCCTACCGTTAATCAAAAGCAAAAGAGTCATCTAGAATCTTCAACCAAGAAGTCATACCGTTCTGAGCTATCTCATTCTAATTCTTCAAAATCTTCTGTCTCTTCTCGTCCTAAATTCCACTCTGTTCCTTCTCAAAAATCACAGTCATCAGCTGACCAAAAAGGAAAACAGAAGGTTGAACCAGAATCAATACCAAAAGCATCAAATCCAAATAAAATCAAAGTTTTCACCATCAAAAGGAAAGATGAAACAACACTAATAAAAAGAACATATTTAGTTGACATCTCTCTTACTATTCCAGTTCCAGTAAAAAGCTCACGTGGACCCAAGAAGCTCTGGGTTCCTAAATCTGCTTAATTTTTGCAGGTTATCAGTGACGAGCAGTTTGACAAAGAATGGTACATTGATAGTGGTTGCTCGCGTCACATGACCGGAAGGAAGGAAGAGCTAAGGGAATTCAGATCTCTTTCAAATGGTGGAAATTTCAAATTTGGGAACAACTCCTTCGGCACCATCAAAGGCTACGGGATGATTACAAACGGTGATTTCTCAATCAGGAAAGTTGCATATGTAGAGAGACTACAACATAATCTCATTAGTGTATCTCAGCTTGTTGGAGGTACTGGTCTCAAGGTCTCGTTCGATGATGAAGGTTCGGAAATTATTGAGAAGAAGACGAACAAAGTTATTCTCAAATCAGATCGCAAAGGTGAAATGTTTCCCCTAAATCTCAAACCAATCAAAGGAAACCCAGCCATCTGCCTGTTATCCAAAGCACAATCTGACGAAAGCTGGCTATGGCACCGAAGACTCTATCATCTCAACTTCAAAGATATCAACAAACTTGTCACTAGAGGTCACGTTAGAGGTCTTCCATTGCTCAAGTATGATAGAGATCATCTATGTGCTGCATGTGAAATGGGGAAGCAGAGTCGTCAAAGCCATCCATCTATAATAAACACTAAAGTTGATGAACCACTAGAATTACTTCATATTGATTTATGTGGTCCATCTTCTATAGAAAGCATTGGTGGTAGCAAGTATATTCTTGTTATTGTTGATGACTTTTCACGTTTTACATGGGTGTTTTTTCTGAAGCTTAAATCTGAAGCGACTCACAAGCTAAAAGTGTTCATCAAGCAGATTGAAGTACAGCTGAAGAAGGTCGTTCGCAATATCAGAAGCGACAATGGGTTGGAGTTCAAAAATAAAGAATTTAAAGAATTCCCGGAAGAAAAGGGAATCAGTCACAACTTCTCAACTCCCTACACATCTCAACAGAACGGGATTGTCGAAAGACGAAACCGATCCTTATGTGAAGCTAACCGAACAATGCTAAGTTTTGCTTCCTTACCTTTATATTTTTGGGCTGATGCTATTTCTGCTGCTTGTTTTACACAGAACAGGTCGTATCTTAACATGCGCTTCACTCTCACTCCTTATGAGATCATCAACAACAGGAAGCCAAATGTGAAGTTTTTCCATGTGTTTGGTTCCAGATGTTTCATTTTCAATTCCAAAGAACACCGCAACAAGTTTGATGGCAAAGATGACGAAGGGATATTTCTGGGTTATTCTCTTACTTCCAAAGCATACAGGGTGTTAAACAAGCGTTCAAGGAAAATAGAAGAGACCTACTACGTGACTTTTGATGATAGCTATGTTAAAAAGCTAAAGGCTAACGAAGACACAGCTGGAGAAATCTTTCCTCAAACTGGCCAAGTCACAGCCTCGATCGCTAATCTATTCGAGAACTTCATGGAGCTTTTTAATGAACCAGAGAAGGCCACTCTTTCTGAAGCCAGTGCAGCAGACAACAGGGTAGATCACTTGAAGCAACTTATTGACGATGCTGCAAGAAGAATGAATGAAGAAGAATCAGGTTCAAAAGACCCTCCCCAACACAATGAGTCAGTCGAGGGGGAGTGTCCACCATCAGTCGAGGGGGAGGATCCACCTTCATCCCAGCCAAGTTCACAAGTTGAGGGGGAGCTAAGGTCTCAACCTTCAACCGAAAGCACATTGCCGACCGAAAGTGCCTCACCAACCGAAAGTGCCTCACCATCCGAAAGTGCCTCACCAACCGAAGGTGCATAAACGCCCGAATGCTCAACACCACAAGAAACCAATGTAGCTCAAGATTCACAAGACATTCCTGTAAGATCATTTGTCGAGGAGGAGCATACTGATATGTCATACGACTTCGACAGTCTGTCCGAACCAGAAGAAATGATAAATGCTGAATTAGATCCATCTTTTGATCCGAACTTCCCTCCTCTCACCAAATGGACCAGAGATCATCCTGTCTCTCAAGTTGTTCGTAATATCTCAAAAACAGTTCTGACTCGATCACAACTTACGGCAAAACAAGCATCCTTGTTCTCAAAAGTCAAATTCTGCATGTTTAACTCATTCGTATCAAAAGTTGAACCAAAGACAGTTAACACTGCTCTTGATCACTCCGATTGGGTTCAAGTTATGCAAGACGAACTGAATGAATTTGAAAGGAACAAAGTCTGGCGTCTTATTCCAACTCCTCCAGATGCCTCGGTTGTTGGTCTCAAATGGGTCTTTAGGAACAAACTTGACAAGGAAGGGAATGTTATAAGAAACAAAGCACGTCTGGTAATAAAAGGATACTGTCAGGAGGAAGGCATTGACTATGAAGAGACTTTCGCTCCTGTAGCTAGGCTGGAATCAGTGAGAATATTTCTTGCCTATGCTGCTCACAAAAACTTTGAGGTCTTTCAAATGGACATCAAATGTGCATTTCTCAATGGCGAACTCGAAGAAACTGTGTATGTGGAGCAACCTCCTGGATTCGTGAATGAAAAGTATCCCGATCATTGTTACATTTTGGATAAAGCCGTGTATGGTCTGAAACAAGCACCGAGAGCCTGTTATGAAACGCTGACTAAATTTTTAAAGATGTCCAAATTCAAACAAGGTTCGGTTGACCCAACCTTCTTTCGCAAAAAGGAAGGTAACCACCTTATGATCGTTCAAATTTATGTCGATGATATCATCTTTGGCTCCACGAATCCTAGCCTAACAGCTGAAGTTAGAAACCTGATGGAGACTAAATTTGAAATGAGCTCGATGGGTCCCATTAAATTTTTCCTTGGTTTAAATATTAGACAGGGACCTGAAGGCATCTTTATCAACCAGGAAGCTTACACAAAGAATCTCTTAGCAAAATTTGGCATGATAGGAGATTCAAAGGTCAAAGTCCCAATGGCGTTCGACACTAAGCTCACTCCATCCCTGGATAAACCGGCTGTTGATCTTACATTTTATCGTCAAATGATAGGCTCTCTAATGTATCTTACTGCTAGCAGGCCTGACATAATGTTTTATGTTTGTTACTGTGCTCGGTTTCAGGCAAATCCACGGGAGCCTCACATGCTTGCAGTGAAGAACATATTACGTTATCTCAAGAGAACTACCTCTTTAGGTTTGTGGTACCCTTCTAACTCAGGCTTCTTCGTTCAAGCCTACTCAGATGCAAACCTTGGTGGTTGTGGTCTCGACAGGAAAAGCACCACTGGCGGCTGCCAATTCCTCGATGGAAAGTTGGTTAGCTGGCAGTCAAAGAAACAAACGTGTGTGTCTTTGTCTACTGCTGAAGCAGAATACATTGCCGCTGCTTCCTATACCTCTCAAGTGATTTGGATCCAAAGTCAACTCCGAGATTATGGACTCAATATGAAAAAGATCCCACTATATTGTGACTCTGAAAGTGCAATTAGGATTTGTCATAACCCAGTGCAACACTCCAAGACCAAGCACATAGCACTGAGGTATCACTTCATCAAAGATCACGTGGAAGATGGAAACGTTGAAGTACACTTTGTTCGAACCACTGATCATTTGGCCAATGTCTTTACCAAAGCTCTTCCTGAAGCGACTTTCAACAAAATTCTACAAGGCTTAGGTATGATGGTAGGAGAGTCGGTCCCAAATCCTCAAATCTCTAACTAAGAATCAGGAACCAAAATAGACAGACCGCTTGGTCTCTCTCTGCTCTGGAGATTTAATGGAACCGAAATAGACAGACCGCTTGGTCTCTCTCTGCTCTGGATATTTAATGAAACCGAAATAGACAGACCGCTCAGTTCCTCTCTGTTCTGATATTTTAATGTCACCGAAATACACAGATCGCTCGGTCTATCTCTACTTCATCATTTTTTTCTGTTGTACATTTTATCTTTTCTTTTTCAGAAAAATTTCAAAAACACAAAAACATTTTTCCTTTCTGTTTTTTATTCCGTTTCTTACTTATTTCCACTACTCGCTAGTCCTGGTTGGTGTAAGCTTTGCACAGGTAAATACAAGTATCACCTTCAATAGTGTTCAACCAGGTATGTTTCATTTTTCTCTCAGACTAGTTAGACGTCCCTAGAAGCATGTTGCTGTATGTTGTCACAAGCCTCTATGACCTTGAGTAAGCCTTAATGATTCGATCAATACCTATCGTTTCTTCCCAATCAGGCTATTTTCCAACACTCGGTCTAGAGCTACCTTACTCTTCTCATTTGAAACATGAGTTGCTCTACTTTGTCCCACTTCTGTAGCAGAAGGTACATTCGGTCTCTTAACCACCTCCTCAAATTCTACATTTACCTTCGATTCCCTAAAGTAACCCTTGATGCTTTCGGTCTTTACCACTGAAGCTTATGGTTACACAACATCTGTGTTTATGATCATGGATTCGCTTACCACGTTCCAAGTGAAACCCAACATCCAATACCTAAAATGAACTGACGGTGCATGATATACTCAAGATGTTACATGGAAATCTCATTTTCTTTTTGCGTGATCTTTTATGAAATCATCTCTACCTAAGACATTTCTTCCCAAAGAGGTCCAGTTTATTTTTTATTTGAGATTTCTGTTTATCCCATGCTTGTCACAAGATAATTCCCACCTACCTGTTCAACAGATCACATTGGTCTCACAAGTACCTCTGCCAACACTCAGTTTTATGTTGAGACTTGATGTTCGGTTAGAGGACTGCCACCCCACAGCCTATGATCAAAAGATGCCTTTCATTGTTTATTGACAGACAATTGATCGTATTTCTTGGGAAACCACACAAGCACTTCAAGTCTCTCTTGGCTTTGAAGGTAGTGATTCTTGCCCGAAATCCTCCGCCTTACATCTTCATCATAGGCATCACTCACATCTCCAACACCTTTGATTTATTTCTTTATCTTTCACACTCTTATGCACGGAAATTAATTTTTCCAACATTCTGATTGCTGTTTGGTACGTGGTTTTAAGTTTCAGTTGTAACCAAACAAGGGCACAAGGAATTTCAAACGGTACAAAAATATGATTTGGGCGCGTGCAGTTGATTCGTTTCACACCCACATGTGCTGATGTTTTCCTGGGATAAACCATAACATCCAATCGCACTTTTTCAGGTGACATTTTCATTCCATAATCATCACGATTTTCTCTCTCCTGTGAACGGTATAAATAGAGGTGATCGTGTTCCTTGTCATTTACCACACACGTATCTTCTCTCTCTGAAAAAGTTTCCACTGTTCATCTTCTTCTTCGATTCAACAATGGCGACTTCTTCTTCTGCGCACGATCAAACTGCATCTTCATCTTTGCTTTCCATCAAGCCTAATCAGAATATGATTATCGAGATGACCCCTTTATTATATGATGCGTACATGCTCCATGTGGTGGAATGTCTGAAATATTCCCCATTACTGCTGGCTCTTACGCAGGTGGAAGCCGTTCCGATGTTCCTACTTTCTCAAGTCTACACATCAGCAAGTTATGACAAACACAAAGATCGTATCTACTTCACCATCCATGACAACAAAACCTCCGTCTCCAAAACCAAGTTTTGCTCTCTTCTAGGGCTTGCCGTTGATTCTTCCGTCATCTCACCGGATTTTGTCTCAACTACCCAGATTTTATCGATGATGTACGAGATGGGTTATACCGATGTTCTTATGATAATCGCAAAGGTCAAGAAATCTTGTCTTCATTCTCAGTGGAATGGCTTGCTTACCCTGTTAATCAAGGATTTAGCGGAACGTTGTGGTGGTTCTGATACCACGAGCAAAGGATTTCTCACCACTCTTTATGGTCTTTACAATGGCATCAACTTAGATTATGGTTCCATAATCTGGTCTCAAGTCATTCAGAGTCTAAACACCTCAACCCGGTACTCCGAGATCTCTTGCGGATGTTTCTGGATGCTCATCACGAAGAAAGTCATGGATTCCCTAGAAATCCCTGTGATGAAGGTGTTGGAATAGTGTCTAAGGCTATAACTATATTCGGTGGTGCATGGTCCTTTTGGGTTGCCTTCACCATAGCAACTTGAAGGATGATTTATTAAGAGAGAGTGAATATTATAAGGAATAATATTTAGCTATTTGATTAATATAAGTCATAAATTAATTGGTATTAATTTGGTGATTTAAAGGGATTAATTAAATAAGAGGGTATAAACTGTCAATTGTTTGATAGTTAGACTTTAGACTAGAAATCCATTAGGATACACCTTGGACGGATTCTAAGAGCTTTAGATAAGCTAAAATCGTCCATAGGGTTATCTATGGAATGGATTTGGATAGCCTTAAGAGAAGATTATCCAATTACGGTTTAGGGTGAAACCCTTAAGGAGTCTAAAGGTATAAATAGGCCCTTGGGATGGGGAATTCGAGTACAACCTTGTAGAACCTGAAGAAAGGAACCTCTGGTCGAATTCCATTCCCTCTCCACTCTCCTAAATCATCTTGCTTGCTATTGGTGTTTGTAAGCCATTAGAGGAGTGACAATTGTGACTCTAGAAGCTCCAAGACAAACAAGATCAACAAGGGACTCAAAGGTATGATTCTAGATCTGTTTCATTATTGTTGTTTAACCTAATTAGCCATTAGAAGTCTTGGATTCAAAAGCATGTTTATTTGAAAGCCTAGATCCAAGCAATAGGGTTTTGCATGCGCACATAGGAAAGTTCTTATGGCTAAAACCCAACAGTGGTATCAGAGCCTAGATTGGTTTTCTTTAAATTGTTGCTTAATTAACTGAAACAAACCTGCAAAATTCGATTTTTTGGGTTTTGAGTCACTGACTCGTCGAGTTCCAAGGTGGACTCGTCGAGTAGGCCTGACTCGGCGAGTCCCCTTGTGCACTCGGCGAGTCTAGGCGTCAGGAATGGCCAGATTCGGGATTTCTTTGTGTTTATCTTATCCAAACTTTCCATAAACTAATTAGATCAATATAAATCCGATTTTTTGATAAATATAAGTGTTATCTTGATCTAGTTAAAGGTAATTATCAACTAATTAAATATTTAATTTCCTTATATGATAATTAATTAATTATTTTGATTATTTTGGTAATTATCTTCAAAGAAATCAAAGATAAATCAAATAAAGATAATTAAGATATTAATTGTTAATTGAAATTATTTGTTATTTGATCCTCCATGTTTTAAATGTTTAAAACCTACCCTAAAGTTTTGAAATTTATATTTGTGATTAAAAGTTTTAATTTAGACAACTTAAATTTCAATCCCTAGATTTTAAAAGGTTTAAAATACAACCCTATACTAATATGATATTAATAGTATAATATATATATGTATAACTAAATGCTAGTCTTACCGTTAGTAGGCCTCATTCACGAAGCCGATCTATAAGGTGGGTATAAGGTTGCGGCCTATAAAATGGCGCTTAATGGGTGTACACTCACACCCACCGCTTGCTTGATTGGTGGAGGGTTGTTAGCCGAACGGGTAGGATAGGGCAACCTCATCCTCTCATTAAAAGTATGATAAGAAATACGAAGTAACTAAATTTTTTTAAAAATTCCCAATCTTAGTTACTTTAGGAAAAGTGAATCGATGCAATCCCACGAAATTACACTTTGCACCTTGCTAAGATGTTAGTGGAGCGTGTGTGGTTTACCGGCACACTAATTGGTTCTAAGCGAAGGTGGCAAAGGGTGATTCATTGTTCATCATAGTTCGATGGAGCGTGTGTGGTTTACCGGCACATCGAATAGGTGATCGTTACAATGAAGGCACCATGTAAATTTGCATGGTAATTCACACCCGCTTTGTGATCCTCGGCATCCCAGTCACAAACAAGAGGGGCATATCGAGATTTAAACATGCCATTGAATAGTTCAATGAATCTCATCCAAATCTAGGAATTCTCAAAAACACTTAGGACTAAAAGTTTAAGTTTTGTGATGGAGAATTAGTGAATCGTCATTCACTTACCTTCAATTTATTTGCATATTGGATTACGGCATCCCTTTTCTAGTATGTAAATGTTGTTGTTGGATCCTGGCCCTAATTTTTCTTATTGGGTGATAATTAGGGATTCTTGTTCTAATCTATCTTTGTCCTTTCTATATATGTCAAACGCAAACAACGCTGCTGCTAGTTCTTTCACGTTGATGAGCCTTTGCCAAAAGGTCACCTTCGATGGAACGAACTTTGGCGAATGGATAAGATACATTCGCACCATTGCTCGCTATGAGGATAAAGAGTATGTCCTCGACGAGAAGCTCGAGAAAATCAACCCCGAAGTTGCTACTCCCGCCGAAATCACCGCCTTTGAAACTCATGAGCGAGATGCAACGAAGGTACATTGCATCATGATCGCCACCATGAACTCCGAATTCCAAAAGTCCTACGAGGACATGTATCCATACAAAATGCATCAAGACTTGTTGGAGAGGTACCACCAAAACGCGAGACAAGAGCGTTACGAGATCTTCACTAACATGATTTCCGCCAAGATGGGTCATGGAGAATCTCTTACCGTGCACTTGCAAAAGATGCAAAGATATGTCGACCGCCTTCGCAAGTTAAATGTTGACTTCGGTGAAGACTTGGCGATCGACATGGTGCTTCACTCTTTGCCTCCGATGTACAATCAATTTAGGATGACATACCACATGAACAAAGAGGAGGTCACTCTAAGTAAACTCCAAGGTCTCTTGAGGGTTGCTGAGAGCAATTTCAAGGACAAGTCTGTTGCACCAACTCCCAATCCATCCGCTGCTCCTGTCTTGGCTATTGGTCAAGGGAAGGGAAAGAAGAGGAAAGCTTCTTCAAATAACTATCGAAAGGTGAAAGCCCGAGATGGTTCCTCTTCTAGTGGGACCAAAGTTGATCCCTCTAAGCCCTGCTCTAACCCGAAGGAGGCAGAGTGCCACCACTGCCACAAGATAGGACATTGGAAGAGAAGTTGCCCGGATTACCTGCAAGCCATCAAGGAAGGAAAGATCAAGCCATCTTTCGCAGGTATATATGCAATCAAATATAATGATTCTAATCATGCTATTTCTTGGGTTCTTGACACCGGTTATGGTTATCACATTTGTTCTAATGTGCAGGGACTAAGAAGAAGTAGGGATGTGGAGCAAGGAAGGATCAATCTAATCATGGGGAACAGAAGATCGTCGCCTGTGACCAAGATTGGAGTGTATTCTTTAGTGCTTAAGAATAGTTTAGTTTTAGATTTGAAAAATTGTTGCTATTCGCCAGAAATGGCTAGAAACATCATTTCATTTCATGGTTTATATAGACAAGGATTTAGATTTTCTTTTAATAATGAGAATGGTTCTATTTTGGCTTATCTAAATGGTGTCTTTTACTTTGAAGCTATACCATGTAATGGAATATATGAAACTGTTATGATTGTTGATAACTTAGGAAATGATGTTTTGAATATTGATTCTTCCACTAGTATGGATAAAGCATCCTTGTGGCATTGTTGTCTTTGACATGTCAACAAGAAACGCATAGCCCAACTCCAAAAGGATGGAGTGTTGGAGTCATTCGACCTTAGGGAAGATGACACATGCGAGTCTTGTTTACTTGAAAAGATGAGTAAGTCACCCTTCACGAGTACTTGTGAAAGGGGTGAGGGACTATTAGACCTAATACATACCGATGTATGTGGACCTTTTAGATCAACCACGAAGGATGGGAACCGCTTCTATGTGACTTTTACCGATGATTATAGTAGATATGGGTATATCTATTTAATCAAGCAAAAGTCAGAAACCTTTGAAAAGTTCAAAGAGTTCAAGAATGAAGTGGAGAATCAATTGGGCAGGAAAATCAAGATGCTTCGATCCGATCGAGGAGGAGAGTACCTAAGTCTTGAATACCACGATTATCTCAAGGAGTGTGGAATAGTTTCACAATTGACGCCTCCTAGGACACCGCAGTTAAATGGTGTGGCAGAAAGGCGTAATCGAACCTTATTGGATATGGTTCGCTCTATGATGAGTCGTGCTTCACTACCTATCTTCTTTTGGCGGTATGCCTTAGAGACTGCCGCCCATATCCTTAACCGAGTCCCTACTAAGAAGGTTGCCAAAACACCTCACGAGATGTGGACGGGGAAAGCTCCCTCGTTGGCACATATCAAGGTTTGGGGTTGCGAGGCTTTTGTAAGACGAGATACTCACGACAAGCTTGAACCTCGAAGTGAGCGATGTATTTTCATCGGCTACCCGCAAACTTCCTTTGGATATCTCTTCTACAGACCAAAAGATAATGTTATCTTTGTTGCGAGGAGAGGAGTTTTCCGAGAGCGAGAACTCATAAGCCAAGGAGACAGTGGGAGGCAAATCGAACTTGAAGAGATTCAAGAATCGGTAGATGAAGGAACCTCTACCGCTGACATTCAACCCGAGGAGGAAATTCCGGTTGAACCGATTGACGAATCCTTACCTCTTAGACGTTCCGATAGAGTTAGAGTTCATCCCCAGTTTTATGGTTTTCATATTACTACCGAAGGGGACACGTATATTAGTGATGGTACACTAGTAAATCTTGATGAACCTAATAGCTATAAGGAAGCCATGGCAGGCCCGGAGTCTGCGAAATGGAAAGAGGCGATGGATAGCGAGATCCAATCCATGTACGATAACCAAGTTTGGAATTTGGTTGATTACGTGCCCGAACGTAAGACCGTAGGGTGCAAGTGGATCTTCAAGAAGAAGACCGACGTGGATGGGAACGTACACACATATAAGGCGCGATTGGTTGCGAAGGGCTTTACTCAAACTCCCGGAGTTGACTATGATGAGACCTTCTCACCAGTTGTGAAGATTAAATCTATTAGAGTGATGCTAGCAATTGCCGTATTTCATGATTATGAGATTTGGCAAATGGATGTCAAGACCGCTTTCCTTAACGGAAAGTTGGCTGAGGATGTTTACATGGCTCAGCCAGAGGGGTTTGTGGATCCAAAGCATCCGAATAGAGTGTGTAAGCTTGAGAAGTCCATTTATGGACTTAAGCAAGCGTCTCGCAGATGGAATCTTTGTTTCGATGAGAAAGTCAAAGAGTTTGGATTTGTACGAAGCGAAGACGAATCTTGTGTATATGTCAAAGCCAGTGGGAGTATAGTAAGCTTCCTCGTTCTATATGCCGATGACATATTACTCATAGGAAACAACATCCCGACTCTGCAGGAGGTTAAGTCCTGGCTCGGGAAGTGCTTCGCTATGAAGGACCTCAGAGAGCCTTCTTACATTTTGGGAATAAGGATAGTAAGAGAAAGAAGTAAGAGACTAATTGGACTTAGTCAGAATACTTACTTGGAAAAGGTACTAAAACGTTTTAGTATGGAAAACTCAAAGAAGGGAGAACTACCGATACAAGGAAATGCCAAGTTGAGTAAGACTCAAAGTCCGAGTACCGAAGCTGAGATAGCAGAAATGAGCCGAGTACCATACGCTTCCGCAGTTGGCTCAATCATGTACGCTATGACTTGTACTCGCCCTGATGTAGCCTTCGCTTTGAGCATGGTTAGCAGATATCAAGGGAACCCTGGCAAAGCACATTGGATTGCGGTGAAGAACATCCTTAAGTACCTTCAGAGGACGAAAGAATGGTTCCTAGTCCTTGGAGGGAGTGATGACTTGAAGGTGCGAGGGTATAGTGACGCCAGCTTTCAGACCGACAGGGACAACTATCGTTCGCAGTCGGGCTGGGTTTTTACCCTAAATGGAGGAGCAGTAACATGGAAAAGTTCCAAGCAGGAAACCGTAGCTGATTCAACGTGCGAATCAGAGTACATCGAGCGAGCGAAGCGTCGAAGGAGGCAATATGGCTGAAGAACTTCATCGGTGATCTTGGAGTTCTGCCGGCCATAAAGGAGCCCATGGAGATTTTTTGTGATAACGAAGGTGCGGTTGTCTTGACCAAGGAACCGAGGGATCATGGTAGATCTCGACATATCGACATAAAATATCACTTCATTAGACATCGTGTAGAAGAAGGACAACTCGTAGTGAAGAGGATATCATCAGAAGATAATCCAGCAGATCCGCTTACGAAGGGACTGAGTAGGGTTAAGCACTTGCAGCATGCTAGGAGTATTGGGCTGAAGGATGATATTAGCATAGATTAGATAGTATTAGAAACGTATAATAGATAAATGTAATTGACATTTGATGATTAAATAAAGGAGTTTTATTTATGAGTAAAGTTACTCTCACATGTTAGTTGTTTAACTATTGTTTCACTTTGCATGTTTTAACTTCCAGAATAATTGAGTTTATTAGGAATAATCGAATTATTCAAATGGTCCACAATCGTTCATATGTTGGGAGTAGATATGAATGAAGATTGTCATGAATTGGTGTGTAGAATGTCTAAATGGTGTTAGACATGGCAAGGGTTGCTGCAACGTTCATGAGTGCTTATGAACTGGTTTTGAGCATTGGAATAAACCCGCGCTTGCTGGAATCACTTTATGGAATACGATATAAAAGGTGATCGCAAGATGATAATATCATATGGTCTTAAAACCTAGATATATGGTTTATTATTTGTTAATTGATTGTGCATTGATAATGCGAAAACGCATCAGTAACTTGATGTTATAAAACGCATTGTTGTGTATAGTTGGTTAATGAATAAGTAAATGCATATAAGTCGAAGTTTATCTGTAAATTTTATCCTAAGAGGATAGAAGAGATATCTTGGCCACTCGATGATTTGATTTGACTTATGTGCCGGGCCCGGTCAGAACTGAATTGATGTGTTCGATTAAGTTCTATGTCAAATAAATCGAAGATCGAGAAATCTAAATGCTAGACTAACCATTCCATAGGATTGTCAGCATGATATCTAACAGAGGACTGTACGATCCCTTATCTAAAGGACAAGATTGATTAGATCAGAGTTGACAGCGTCTTTGAGAGCTACGATTGCAAACCGTATTGTACTTGTATAGTTATTAGACTTATCCAAGTGGGAGACTGTTGGAATAGTGTCTAAGGCTATAACTATATTCGGTGGTGCATGGTCCTTTTGGGTTGCCTTCACCATAGCAACTTGAAGGTTGATTTATTAAGAGAGAGTGAATATTATAAGGAATAATATTTAGCTATTTGATTAATATAAGTCATAAATTAATTGGTATTAATTTGGTGACTTAAAGGGATTAATTAAATAAGAGGGTATAAACTGTCAATTGTTTGATAGTTAGACTTTAGACTAGAAATCCATTAGGATACACCTTGGACGGATTCTAAGAGCTTTAGATAAGCTAAAATCGTCCATAGGGTTATCTATGGAATGGATTTGGATAGCCTTAAGAGAAGATTATCCAATTAGGGTTTAGGGTGAAACCCTTAAGGAGTCTAAAGGTATAAATAGGCCCTTGGGATGGGGAATTCGGGTACAACCTTGTAGAACCTGAAGAAAGGAACCTATGGTCGAATTCCATTCCCTCTCCACTCTCCTAAATCATCTTGCTTGCTATTGGTGTTTGTAAGCCATTAGAGGAGTGACAATTGTGACTCTAGAAGCTCCAAGACAAACAAGATCAACAAGGGACTCAAAGGTATGATTCTAGATCTGTTTCATTATTGTTGTTTAACCTAATTAGCCATTAGAAGTCTTGGATTCAAAAGCATGTTTATTAGAAAGCCTAGATCCAAGCAATAGGGTTTTGCATGCGCACATAGGAAAGTTCTTATGGCTAAAACCCAACAGAAGGATGATCTTCTCGCTTCAATAGCTTCTTTCCACACTAAGAAGATTATTGTTTATGATCCGAGTAAGTTTCTACATTATGGATTACTTCTTGAATCCATGTATAGGTATGTCACGCCTCATAGCAAGATCGTGGCTGACTACAGCACCAGAACTCCCTTGCCTCCAAGGGTTCTGTCTGACGAACAGAAAGCCGCCTTGGAAGCCCTAGATCAACCTGCCAACCGTGGCAAGAGGGCTGGTAAAAAGGAAAAACAAGAGAAGAAAGCATCAGAACCGAAAAAGGAGAGAAAGCCAAGATCCTCCAAGCGAAAACATGATGCAGATGAACCTTCTCAGTCAAAAACAAAGAAGGTTAAGAAGATCGCTAAAAGGGCCAAAGGATCCCCTTCTCCTGGCTCTGCTCCAAATGACCAATCAGACGCAGAAGCTGCTGCTCCTCATGCTTCCCTTACAGAGCCAACTACTGCTCAGTCTCCTCAACAACCATCCTCTCCTACAGATACTCATCTTGCCTCTCCACCAGCATCTCCCAAAATTACAAACCCACCCACTCCTCCACCTTCTCCTAAAATTCCTACCCCACCCCCATCACCGAAACAGAAGGTCCCACTTTCTGTTCCTATCATCATCCCTCCCACTATAAAAGAACCAACCTCTTTACCGACTTCAACCATTCCTTTCTCTGTTACTATTCCTACATCTTCGATCCCTACTTCAATCATCACCGAATCCGTTACTACCACTTCTTCCCAACCACCAGTAACTGTCAATATATCTGATACAGGGGCTACTACTGTGGTTAAAACCCCTGTCATTAACATCCCACCATCACCTTCTCCATCCTCAACCTCCGGTGCTACTTTGGGCAGTGATGATGAAGAGTACGATTCTCTTTATTATAGCCCATACCGGATTCCCACAGATACTGATGCAGATACCCCTATTACCAGTCAGCAGCTTCAAGAAATTCACGACAAACTCGATAGTTTGTTGGCTGATAATAAAGCCTATGGGGGTGTGGTACTGAAAGCCTTTATCGAGTCTGCAATCAAGACGTATACTGATGCTCTGGATTGTTCCACCGATGCCATTGACAACTCAGCCGCTTCATGCTCCAAAGCTACAAAGGAAGATCTTTCTCGATTCTCTCAAAGCACATGCTGATGCTAATGCGGCCAAGTATCAAACGTCTGTGGAATCCTTTTCGGCTACCCTTCAGGGTGAAACCTCCAAGTTTGAGGCTCTGAGTGCTGACCTCAAAACTGAATCCACCTCTTTTCTCCAATCTTTGGATTCACGTTTTGCTTCTCTAGCAGCAGAGAGCACTTTAAAAGAAGATCTTGTCAAGCATCAGGCAACTATTGACCTTCAGAAGATACAACTGGCCCAGGCACAAGAAGAAATCTCTTTGCTGAAAACTCAGCGGGCTATTCTTCAAGGTTGCGCTGGCAATGTCAAGAATATGTTGACAACTATCCTCGACACTCATGATCCCTTTCTTACCCTTACCATCCGACAGCATCTCCAGGCTAAACTCCTTCCTGTGATTAACATTTTGAACGAAATGAAGGGTGTCTAGGAGAAGCTTGTTCTTCCGAGACAAGGGGGAGAGGAGGGTACACCAAAGACAGAACCGAAGGTTAATTTAGCTTCGGGTACTGTAAAACAATTACTTGTTGAGAGCGAGTCAGATACTGATGAAACTATCGCTGAAGCTCTTCAACGAAAGAAAAGAGACAAAGAGCTGGATGAGACACTGAAAATAGCTCGAGAGGCAGAGGCCAAAGAAAGAAGAATCAAGGAGGATGAGGATGCTCTACAGGCCAAGAAGACTTTGTTCCCAGAATGGGACAGAGACACACTCATTAATCAAGCGATTGACTTTCCCTCCATGTATTGGTTGGAACCGATTGCATCTTTTGAGTGTAAGAATACCAAAGACTCGCAGTTTGACATGCCAATCACACGAAAGGCTTTTACATTTCATTGCTTCGATGTCACTGCTGATGTCCCTCATCCAAACTTGAAGGTTGACAGAGAATTAATAGATTTTTATTTGAAGTGTGGTCAACCACAGTACTTGACATGGAGTGCACAGAAGATAATAAAGGTCAAGGTATTGAAACCAACACAGGCTGGGAAATTTGTGAACGTTAACTTCAAAGTCAACAGAGGAACGGCCAACACAGAACATTTTATTTCTCTGGCAGATCTTCCCAGTCTGAATCCTCATGATTGGATTCTGCTATACAACATTCTTCTCTCCAATCAAAGAGAGTATGAACCTATTCTGAAACATCTCAAAAGAATGTTGGCTTCCTATATCCATGAGCTTGCCACTATGGATCAGGAAATAGCAAAAATAATGAACAAGAAACCGACCATCAAGCCTACTTCCAAGACAGGAGATGTGCACAAAATGAAGATAGGGCAAATTGACTCTTCAAATCTGACGGTCATGTTCACAAGAGGCGATAGGCACAAGTTTTTGTTTGATTTGGTAGACAAGCATCTGTTTTCAACAGATTGTCTGGAGCATATCATAAACATTATTCACCAATGCAAGCAGAACTCTACAGCTGACAAGAAGAACTTCACTGATATGCTTCGGTGGTATATCACTTTCAGGCATCACATTCTGGCCATTATACCGAGGATTTTTGAGACGGTGAAGAAACCTTCTGCTATTAAAAGGGAATGAAGCATCTGTGGTAAAGACGCAAAGGGGGAGATTGTTGAAGATTATTATGTTGCGTCTTGGGCCCTTTTTGTTTTACAGCCGGATTGGGCTTGTCAATCCGTGGTTATCTAGATTAGCCTTCTTTTTCTTAGAAAAACAGTTAGGGTTTTAATATAAGTATATGCATGCATGTATGCGTATAAGTAAGCGGTCGTCATTCTCATTGATTATTGTAAACCCTAAAATCCTCTATAGTTGATGTTCTTTATCGAGCTTTTCTGAGGATTGTTTATTAATCATTCGACACCTTTTGATCCATTTGCTTGTTCTTATTGTTTATCTGGTTATTTCTCTACCTGTTTCATAGATCTAATCGATCTTCAAGTTTATTTTTAAACTCATCAAGAGCCTAGGCTTGTTTGTTTGTTATTTGTGCAACATTGTGTTAAAAAATCGAAACTACATGCTGTCTAATCAGTGAACTCGCCGAGACCATGGGGGGACTCGACGAGTTCAAGTGTATATTCATCCTACTCGTTGAGTAGGTTCATGAAATCGACGAGTAGGAGCCCCTGACAGCAGATTTTCAACTTTTGTTGCTGAAAATGGAGTACAAACACTACCCTAAACTGTTTTGGTACTTGAAAACCGGTTTTAGGTGGTGTAATGTTTATGCTAATCCATTTACAGTGACAATTATCAAAATTACAAGTTTTAAGTGTAATTTTTGATTCTTGAAATGTTCATATTCATGTTCTTCAACTTATGAAGATTAGATGATCATAGGAATTGTTCGTAACCTACTTGGTAGTTTAATTCATGATCATAATGTGTTTTAATGGAGTCCATAACTTTTCCTCAACTTATGGAAAAACAAAAGTCACACTTTTATTAAGGTCGTTAAAAGAACACAAGAGTTATAAAAAATGAAGAGTCTTCATTTTTATTACTCAATTAATTCATACGTTATAAGAAATGAAATGTTTTGAAAGTTTAGAAAACATGCCCTCAAGTTTTGGAACAAGTAAAGTCTTGATTAAAACTTTAGTTCCAACCCTTAGAATTTTAAAAGTTAAAATTCAACCCTTATATTGTATAATATTATAAGTTAATATATATATATATATATATATATATATATATATATATATATATATATATATATATATATAAGATCAAGTCGTCTTACTGCTAGTACGCCTCATTCATGAAGCCGGTCTATAAGCGGGGTATAAGGTTGTTGCCTATAAAATGGCAACCTAATGGGTGTCCACTCTTACCCACTGCTTCCTTGATCGGTGGAGGGTCGTTAGCAGAACGGGTAAGACAAGGACTTATAATTCTCATAATAAGTATTATGAATATACTAAAGTAACTGAATGCTTTTATTGAATTCCCAATCTTAGTTATTTTAGTAAAAAGTGTGAATAAGATGCTAATCCATGAAATTACACTTTACACTTTGTTTAAGTCGTTGGTGGAGCGTGTGTGGTTAACTGGCACACTAACTTGGACTTAACAAGGTAGGTAAAGGGTGACTTAGGGTTTATCATAGTATCGGTGGAGCGTGTGTGGTTTACCGGCACATCGGTTAAGTGAGAAACTTTAAGGGTACAAAGTGATTTGCATGGTTACTTCACACCTCGTTTTGTGATACTTGGTATCCCAGTCACAAAACTTAGAGGGCACACTCAAGATTGAAACATGCCATTGAAAAGTTCAATGACTCTTAAAGAACCTAGGAATTTCTAATAACCAATTAAAAACCTAATAATTATATTTCATTTTTCATGTACAAATTGGTGAATCGTCATTCAACTACCTTTCAAATATGTTATAGCTTGGATTACGGCGTACCTCTTCTAAGTTATAATATATTGTTATTGGATCCTAGCCTTAATATTACATTTGGGTGTTTTATTAAGGACTCTCTTAATATCTAAATTAATCTTGTTCTCTTCATTCAAATTTCGTCAAACAACGTTGCTTCTGGATCTAATCCTAATGGCTTCTTTACCCTTATGAACTTATGTGGGAAACTCACTTTTGAGGGATCTAACTTCAATGAATGGATTAGAAACATTAGGATGATTACCTACTACGAGGACAAACAATATGTCCTCGATATGGAGCTGAAGGAGATTGATGAGACCACTACAACTCTCCAGGAGATCGCTGACTTCCAGGCACATGAAAGGGATGCTACAGAAGTGGCATGCATCATGTTGGCCACCATGACATCAGAACACCAAAATTCCTATGAGGACATCTACCCTTTTTAAATGCACCAAGATATGATGGAAAGATACCATCAAAGTGCACGACAACAGAGGTACAAAATCATTTGCACCATGATAACAACCATGATGAAGGATGGAGAGTCTGTCACGAGCCACATATAGAAAATGCAAAGGTATGTGGATCAGTTGCTGAATCTTAATGTGAACTTCCCTGAGGAGCTTGCAATAGATATCATTTTGCACTCCTTACATCCGTGCTATGATTAATTCCGCATCACATATCACATGAATAAGGAAGAAAATGTCACACTCAGTAAACATCAGGGACTCCTCAAGACTGTACAAACAGGTCTTAAGGGTAAGTCGGTTGTTAAGACACCTACTCCAAACTCCGCCCCTGTCTTGGAAATCAGGAAAGGTCAAGGGTAGAAGAGAAAGAGCTCTTCGATGGGTACCAAGGCTAGGACCCTTGATGGCTCTTCTTTAGAATGCTCAAAACCCATCAGATATTCATTTCGTAAGAACTTTTGATCTTGAATGCCTTAAATAATACAATGGATCGTACTTGCTTTGTCGTCGTAGGTAACTAGAGTTTCGTTGTTAGGGAGGTTAAGACGAATTGCTTTTTCAAAGCACATGATGTCGGCGCGAAGAAAACTTAACCAATCCATGGCGATTATGATGTCAAAACTTTTCATTGAGACTGGCATGTGGTTGATTTGGAAAGAATGACCATGTAGAGTTAAACTACAAGCTATGTATATGTAGTTAGTGCTTTCCGCTTTGCCATTTGACATTTCCACAATGAATGATTCCACTAGTGCAAGTGGTTTTCGTTTAAGTAAGGGAGCAAATTTATGGTTTACAAAACTCCTCTGCCCTCCACTATCAAATAGTATGCAAGCATATGAATTATTGAGGAGAAACGTACCAGTAACCACCGTAGGATCAGCTACGGCTTCCTTGTGGCCTATGACCAGGATTCTTCCTAGTCCACCAGCATTTCGTACCTTCGGAATGTCTCTATCTGAATGACCAACCTCGCCACAACTGTAGCAAGCCTAGCCCAAAACAATGTTGGGGACTTAGTTAATTGGCCTCGCCGGAGCCTTGCAGCATTGGGTAGTGTGTCCTTTCCTAATGTAGTTAGGGCACTGCATTTCCCGGCAGGCACCATTATGATGGAAAGTGCATTTATTGCACTTGGGAAAATTCCCAGTATACTATTTCCTTGGTGCAGGAGTAGCATGTGCAATCGACGCATGAACAGCCACAACTTGCTGCTTCTTGGCAGAGTTCTGCGTAGTTTTCCCTTCTTGTTATCCCAGAACATTTGCTTGTTGTCAGCGGCTTTGGAGGGTTCTAAGATAGCAAGGGTTGTTGTTGTTGTCGGGATAGGGACTCTTTGATCTATGAGTCGCTATGCCAATCGCTTTTAACTGTCGAAAGTAGTGGGGTTTGAAGCTAAGACATTCCCATGAAATGAAGGCACTAGCCCCTAAATGTACCTCTCAATCTTCTTTCGCTCATTGGGAACCATATTGGGACATAGTGCCATCAGATTGCTGAATCTGGCTATGTAAGCCACTATGTTCGAGCCCTTCATGGTCAAGCCCAAAGTTCTTGTTCTAGTTTTTGAAGCTCACCCCTCAGGCAGTATTCTTCAGTCATCAGCCCTTTAAGAGCTTCCTAGCCCATAACATTAGCCACTATGTGAGTTAGTGACTTGCCATGGCTATTCCACCACGTCTGGGCTCTATCACTGAAGGTGCATGCAACAAATTCGACTTTTCTTCCTTCAATATAGGAACAGATCTGAAAGATCGATTCCGTTTTCTCAAACCATTGCGACAGAGCAATGATTCCAAAGATTCCATTGAAGGTTTGGGGTTTACAGGTGTTGAAGTCTTTATAAGTGCACTCTCACGAGTGCACGATGACGTTACCTTGTGTGGAATGAACAATTGTTCCACCTCCGCTAGTACCTTGGTTGTTGTGGTATTGTGCCATGGCTGAGACAATATCCGTAACTACCGCAACATTAAGAGCTGCCATGTCGAATTATGGAGGATTTCGTTGAGTTGTAGTTATCGGAGGATCAAGCCTTTTTGACTTATGAGGAGGCATCTTTCAACTATAAGTTAAAAAGATCAGCACAAACATAAGAATCCAATAGTGAAATTAATGAATGAGTCCTATGAACTAAATCGCCATTGTTCAACAACTAGATAAGAGTGTGATTTCCATAGAGTTCTAGAATTACAAGAATGAAAGTATGTTTAAAATAGAGACACAATAGTAGAGTAGGGAAAACACAAGAGTAAAGATTTTCCAACATATTAGATAACTATCAATATTATTGGTATTATTGATGTAACAAGTTCGGGATAAATGACCTAACAGTAGGTCTTACATCAAACCATAAGGGAAAAATGTTGATAGCTTAGAAGTCTAGTTATAGTACTTGGAAGATAGGAATATTTTATAGAAGAGTGCTACTTAGAGCATAGATAAGAAAGGCTATTCCTTAAACCAAAACAAAAGATGAGTCATACATCTTCAACTGGCGACGGGTACTCCTCGGGCGAACCATCATATCAGCCAGTTGACGAACTATGTGTTAAAGATGTCGCTCATGAGCTTTCTAACGCACTCGAAGTTCTAAGACTTCAGCTCGGGATGCAGGTAGTTCCTACTTCAGAGTCTCATTGACTCTTCTAGTCCTTTCCAGGTCCTTCCAATCCCCCTCCAACCACTTAAACCCACAGATCCAATGAACATGGTACAACAATCGAAGTTAGCTACGGACCAACCTTTTCTCTGGATGATCTGGAAATTACTGCGGTAAATCAACCGGCTCAATCAGATGATTTTATGATGATATTTGATAATGAAGACTCAGGTGTTTCTCAACACTCCACTTCTAAGCCAAAGGAGAAGAAGACGAAAAAGAAGTTGGTTGTCACTCGCAAGGAATCTATAAGTCTTCAGGAGAAAGTTGACAACATCTTAGTCGCAGTCGCAACCCCGCAACAAACTGAAGTTGTTGGTCCGCAGTCCATTGCTGAGCGAATGAACGATTAGAGACAAGGGAACGAATGGCTGCTGAAAAAATCTCACTCAAATTTGAAATGGGTATTCGATTCCTGGACAACAACAGAACCGTACACCACAAAGAATTTTAAGTCACTGTTGAACGACCAATTCAAGATGTCTCTGCAATGAAAACAGAACTTCAATCAGCGATCGCAAATCAGACTGTTTAATCCATGTAGCTTGTTAAGGAATCTCACAATGCTTACGAATCAACGATTACTATGCATTAATCCACTATCAACAACCTTCGATGCTCCCTGACCACAAGCTTCTATTGTCATGAACTTCTGAAGCTCACAAAAGACATCCATCAACTTCTGTTCAACACTAAGATCCCAGATAATCAACAACTCCCTGATCCTCTAAAATCTCTATTCAACGATATATTTTCCAAGATTGATGGCCTCAGGCAATGGTTTTAGGAGAAACGAGTTACTTCCTCAAAAAGGGTGAAGTGAACGTTTAGAACCGAAGCACCATCAATCTCAGTAAGCAATCCTTATAACAAACTTCAGTCCATCTCACTTTGCATCTGATCATCCAAGGATTGAAACTCATCAATCCTCCCCAATCTTAACTGCAGATCAAGTGAAAATCCCCACTTCGGTGCCATCTCATCAATCTCAACAGCAACATCCTTCTCCACAACAATCTCCATCTCGCTAAGAAACTCCGTCACCAATCAGAAATCCGGAGCCAACAATGTCATTTGATCATTCCAATGACTCTCCCTCAACAAAACCAAATAAAGTAGGCTGGAAAGCAGCTAAGCTTGCTGAACAAATTTGGAGAGATCATGGTTTCGATACAATAATTAATGAAAGCCTCCATAAGTCTCGGGTCAATCCGTTAAGAAGCCTGATGTACGAAGACTACAGTCCAGTCTTGACATATGTTGAACCTCGTGATGATGGTTACTAGGACATTCCTATCTTACCAAATGCAAAATTATTCACGGTCTTTAAACCGTTTGACCACAGTCTCCCATTTGACCATAGGATTCCACTTGAATTTGAAAGGTTATGCAAGTTTCATGACAAGCACAAATCGACATTTGATAATATTTGGTCGAACGATAGACCTTCCGGAGTCAAGAACTACAAGATCAGAAAGTTCATGAAATTAGAATTCATTCAGTACACTATGACTAGAAGAGGTTGTGATTATGTCAGAACTCAGGCTGATCTTCCATGTATGAATCCGGAAGAGGTATTCTTGATTGCTAGGGTGTTTCAACTCAAATGGGAAAAACATCCCAAAATGAAGGTTATGTTTGAAAAAGCATGTGAGTACCTGAGATCTGCAGTATGTGATTTTGCCAAGATAGATTTTCATATTCATGTAGCCCTTGTTCAAAAATTCAACCATCCCGAACATGAGTGCGCACCTGTTTATATTGAAAGATATCAAGAGAGATCCTTAGGTGCAACGAACTTTCAAGAACTGGGAGTTGTGTTTGAAAGAGCCAACAATATGTTAAGTACTTCGTCCCCATCACTGCTATGCACCGCTTAACCCGATGGGAACTTGAAGTCACTCTGAGTTCGGTGCACAGGTCGAAGCCCACGACTAAAGAAATTAAGTTTGAAATCATAAGAAGGATCACCTGGCTAGGTGAAGTAAGAAAATTTTGGTGGTTGTTGATCAAGTTTCTAAAACGCAACAAGTGAAAAGGTTAAAGAGGTCACTTAGGGGGAAATTGTTGAATTAAAAAAATGACCCTCTTAAACCTCAATCTGAAATCCTCTTCACTACCACAATGTTGCTTTCACTGCCGCAACGATAAGAGTGGAAGCCATCCGTAACTATATCATCTGGAACAAAGAGTTAGCTTTTAACTTATGTATTTACAATGTGTTGTCTATTGTACCTTGCATGGATACTTCTTTTGAATTATATTATTTGTTTATTTCCCTTGTATGTTCTCGAAACTCTATTAATAGTGTTTCGCTTCAAATTAAATACACATCTCTTACGTCTCATATCTTACATGTCTTCTCTTACTCTCTTACTCTCAAAATATTAATGAACTTCACTCATATATTAAGATCAAACTCTACAACTCTCCTTTAGAGCAAGTCATTATTGACTTCATCACTTAAGCTGA
The DNA here is from genome assembly GCF_052625555.1 of Lactuca saligna. Taxonomy (NCBI): domain Eukaryota; kingdom Viridiplantae; phylum Streptophyta; class Magnoliopsida; order Asterales; family Asteraceae; genus Lactuca; species Lactuca saligna. Next base: position 207,042,448 of record NC_136419.1, on the reverse strand, counting down.
TCACACTTACTAACTTGGTTTGATTGCAATCCTCGTTGAGAATCAGCTTAGTGTTTACTTGATATAATAGTTGTTGTCATTTATATTTTCTTACGTTTTCGTCATTACATTTCAGCATTAAATTATCTAAATTTCTAACTCTAACTTCATATTATTGTTGAGTTTTATGATCCTTTGAGTTAAACTTATACCACGTTATATAACTTCTTCTAACATTTGCTCAAGTGTGTTTCTCAAAAGTTTTTCTCTCAACACATTCAAGTAATTATTGATTTTGACTTTGAAACTCTCTTCGGACCAACAAAAATTGCTCTTGATTCGGAATCTCGAACAAGGCAAACCTTATCAACAGAAGCCCCTGTTTCCCAAAATGTTTCCGGACCAACACCCACTATTCCTCAATTTGATTCTGAACCATTTCAACCTTTTTAGGCTGAGGGGGATAATGGTCAATCCTCCCTTGAATCAAATGTGGATGGAATCCTTGATGCAGCTGTTGAATTTGATTCTAATCCGATCAACAACGATAATGATGTAAATTTCTTTGACTTCCAACCTGGAGATGATGTTAACCTTTCCGGTTCAGAAGTTCATGGGGAGCATCCTCCATAAGTTCAAACTATTCAAGGGGAGCAACACAAATCCATTGTCGATATCGTATCGTCTGCTGCTCAAGAGATACCGAGACTTCATATATGGACTCGAGATCATCCTCCAAATCAAGTAATCGGAAATCCAAATGCTAGTGTTCAAACACGATAGGCTACAAGTGTAAAAAATGAATGCAATTTTCCAGCATTCATCTCAATGATTGAACCCAAATCCATCAATGAAACATTAGACCATGTTGAATGAATCACAACCATGCATGAAGAATTAGAAGAGTTTGATAGAAATAAAGTGTGGACTCTCGTCGCTCCTCCTCCGAATCACCCACTTGTAGGTCCTAGATGGGTGTTCCAAAAACAACTAAATGATGTTGGAGTCATTATTCGGAATATAAAAAGATTGCTGGCCAAATGATTCACACAGATCGAAGAGCTTGACTACAATGAGATCTTTGCTCTTGTTGCCCGTCTTGAAGCCATCAGAATCATTCTTGCATATGCAGCTCACAAAGGATTTATGGTTTACCAACTGGCTGCTAAAAGTGATATTCTAAATAGTGTATTTGATACCGAATTGTATCTCCAATAGCCTCCTAGTTTTTTCAAAGTGTTACGGACCTGTTTTAAAAATCACTACATTCCGGAACATGTTTCATACCACCCAAAACTCGAAGGTTCTGAAAACGAACAATGTGAAGTCCAAAAGGCCTTAAGGTGAATCGTTTTTATAATGGTTACTTTTCAAAGATGCTTATCTTTTCACCTTTGAAATTCGCTCCATGTTTGCACGTCTATATAAAGCAACCATCCTATTGATGTATGATGGTTTGTAGTCTACACTATATTCCATCGAAACCTTTCTTCATCGCAGTCAATTCATCCCAAAAAATGGCAAAACATTAAATGCAACCCATTTCACAATTTGGATTTCATCATTACCATTTTTGACCCGACCCAATTCCATCAAATATATAAACTCCTTTAAACCCTCTTTTCCCTCTTTACATGGACAAAAATCCTCAAGCTTCTCTTATCTTCTTCCCTTGTTCTTCTGTTCTTTAAACTCTCATCCACCTGCCACAATGGCCTCCTCTTCACCCTCCAAAGCCTCTAAATCAACCCCAAAAACAACCAAAAATGTTGTAAAGAAGAAGTCCTCAAAGGAATCATGGTTAAGTTCATTTCTCAGGGATACTACACAGTTATTCTCATTGAATCCCTTGGACTTCGATGAACCCATCAGAGTAATGATTGAGTTCATTTCTCATCATCTTATCTCCTTTCCCCTAACTAAAATCCCAGAACCCACACCTCTACTCTCTCTTCTTCACACAACCTTTGAGAGGAAATCCCATCTGGAAACCAAAATTATCAGCGATCACATCGTTCAAATCCACAAATCCAGCTTCCTCAAAGCGATCGATGTTAAGGAAAATCCGACTGGGTTTAAAGATCAAGAACCAACTACCAAGGAATTTTAACAATTCTTGAACCACATTGGATACAATTAGGAGTACAAGGCATAGGACTTTAAGAAATTAGTAGTTTCTGGTCTTTGGACTGTTCCAATGCACTTCATCATCAGGGGATTGTCCATAAAGCATGGAGGTATGGATACCCTCAACAAGGACTCGGTGTATGTTGTATACATCATCTTTTGCGGATAGAACAATGCAGTGGATCTTCCTGAAGTCCTATAGAAAGATTTCTGGAAGTTCTCTGTCAAATGCATGCAAAATGAAATTCGGAGCCCTAGGTTTTGGCACTGACGATCCAACAATTTACTGAGAGTGGCCCGAACCAATTCTAGTTGATACAATTTTAAAAGAGATATATGTTTCTTTCAAAACTGTTAAACATTATCGTATTCCGAACCAATCATCATTTGGACCTATTCGATGTTTGCAGAACACATGTTGGCCTTTATCCCTTTCGGTTGTATTCATTTGAAACACCACTTGGAGACTTTGGTTATGTATAACCCAATACAACCTGCCTCGCCACCCATTGAGCCATTCCGGAAGTGGTCTAACCTGATTTGTTCAGAGAAAAGAAAAAGAAGTCAGCTAAAAGAAAGACTTCTCCCTCAAAGCCAAAACCTAGAAAGAGAACCAAAGTTGGTTCCTCCTATCAAAAGGAAGGAGCTCTTGACACTCCGACTAACTCTGGCCATCAGTCTACCCCACCTACCCATTCATCTAAGGTACCCCTCGATGTTTCAAAATCACATGCATACACGCATGTGGATTCCACACATACTGTACCCCCACTTTCCTAAAAAGGTGATGCTAGTGTTGAGAAAAGTTCCTTAGCCCCCTGGATATTAACCAGGTGTTAGTTTTGAGATCCCAATTTTGTCTACGCACACACGGTCTGAAACCCCTGTTCTGGACCCCAAACATTCTTAAGCAGGATCAGTCCCTCCTACTTTGGATGCCTCAACTGGTTTGATACCCGGTAAGGGTACAGGATGACCAAGTTTTAATGATCCTTCTTGGGAAGAGTATGTTGATCGGGCTCAAACTTGACATTTAGAACTCACAAGATCTCAATTCGAAGCAACTCGGATTACCATGAGGAACAAGGCCATCCAAAGCAACATGCCCTTTGTTATTCCTAATGATGATGAAAAGGATTTGTAATTTGTTTACTATAAAACTCAAGGAAACATCAATTCGGAAAACCTTCACTTACATCCTCAGGAGGAACATTCCAAAGAAGTTATGTTCGATGACGAAGGCACCTCCGTTACAGCTCCTATCCAATTGTCTCTCACTTCTTCTCATCCATGCCATCGTCATCCAAATCATCCTTTAATTTCGGATCGTCCTCCTCCAATCGTGATGTAGAAATAGAATCACCTCCCAAGCTTCATGATGATGCTGCTACTAACAAGCCCAATTCTTCTAAACCACAAGTCAATCTGAAACTCAAAAAAGACAAGCCTCAAGATTCCACTTCGGACACCGGATATTCTGCAGGAAACTACATTGATCTGTTTGCCCTCCTTGATATCCAAGCAAATGTCTCTGATACAATGAATAAGGTTGACACCATTGAAAAGACCATGGCCAGAATCAATGACAAGATCGACGAAAAAGTCTCCGGACTAGACTCCAAGCTCGATGTCGTTCACCAATCATTGTCTCAAACAAATAAGTCCAGACCACCATTGCTGAACAAGAATCCCATTTGGATCAAATTATCTCTCTCCTTCTTAAAAATACAATCTAAGAAGTTGAACAAAAATATGATACTTCTATCAATTATTATCTGGATACAATCACTCGAATGTTGAAAGTTCATGATGACCTAGTCGTTGCTACTAACGATCACATCAAGAAAACACACGTTGGCCATGCGAAATAGATCCAACAATTGGAGAAAGAAATATAGAAGTGATGATACGGATGGTGATGAATATAAGGATGATGATGAAGATAAGGATTCAGATGCTTATGTTACAAATGGAGTATTAAGACTTCATGATCCAAGGAAGCTCCCTACTAAAGTAATGACAGCGGAATAACAAAGAATCTGGTCAACAGTTTCATGAACATGTATTGTACCTGATGTTCTTTAGAAAAGAATTGAATTCGCTAAGGCTAAAACCAAACGAACAGTTGACGCCTTCCGAGACACCACATCCATGTTGACACTAAATCCTACTCCATGAACTGCACCTGTTGATGAAGGTTCTCCACTCGAGAAGCCTGACATCAATCAGGCCCTTGAAGAAAGCATCTTAATCCAATCCTTCAAAGATGATAATCCGCATTCGATGTTAGATATTTATCCCCATTTCCAAGATAGAATTCTAAAAGATGTCAACATAGTGCCCTTTATGTACTATCATCATTCGAACCAACATTCTGATCAAATTGATCTGCCCATCTCTCATTTCGGAAAATTCAATACCAAGTTTGCTCCTCTCTATCTAGAAGATGACCCTCAAAAGATCATCATAGTAGAGTGTGAAAGATTGAAGACCTTTAACTCCAAGAATTCACTTCCTCAAAAAGAAGTGTGGTCTTGGAAAAGGATCACCAATGTCTCGAATTCGGAAGGAAGATACTAACCATGATCTAGCTAACCAGCACGCTATTCTGCTATCACATTGTCTGCAACAAATTAGCCTCTAAGATAATCACTGATGTTGGTTTTCTTGCCATCAATCCAAATGATATACTAACATTAGTTGCATATTTCCGAAATAAAAAAATTGATGATCTTTGAATGGGTGCCTATCATACTGCTTTGGGCTTCTTAAAAGATTATGTGACTGAATTTTGAGAATGTGACTTTGAATTGGCCCATCTATTCGGAACAGAGAAACACGTGGGCAAAATGAACTTTAAGCTGGCAGAAGTTGGAGTCTTAGCTTAAGGACCCATCGGTGATCTGGTACTAGGTGTTTTCTACCTTCAAAGGAAAACCAATCAGAAGTATTTCTTTCAAGTCCATGATAAACACCTAGTTCATACCAAGACACTTCAGAAGTTCATAAGTCGAGCATCAAAGTCTGAAGCACCTAAGCAAGTGAAGTCAAAAGATCTCACTCAACTGCAATGGTATGTTAGTTTTAGAGAATCGATGTATAGAGCATATGTGTTCATCAAAGAAGACACAAACAAAATTGATTTTCTTGCTAAGTTCACTTACGGGAGATTGTTAGTACCGAAAAGTGAACTGCTAGTAATCCTGATTTTCTATATGTTTTGAAGTCAGTTTTAGTTCTGGAATGATATATGTTCCGGAGTTAGTGTATGGTCAAGAGTGAAGATTAAAAGCTGAAGTCCGAAGTCAAATTGTGTCCGAAATCAAGAAATATTTTTTCTATCTTGTCATTAATTATTCTTGTTGCTTATGTGATGTCACAGCTCATAGGACTTAGTTCATTTTGTCAAAATGGATAATCAGAGTGTCAGGAGTAACTCTTTTATCTGGTCCTATGTATGCTAAATGGTATGTAGGATGTGTCATCCTCTACCCAGAGCCTTGCAGAATTATGAACAATTACAATTCAACCCTTACATCTTTATTTAATCCCAATTAATCAAAAAATAATTAAAAATTAGTTTTGATTAATAATTTATTAATTCCAAGTATTTGTATTTAATTTATTAATCATAGAATAAGTTAACAAATCATTTTATCTCCATCTTAGAGTAATTTATAGCAATTTATAGCTTTTACGGGCAACCCAAAAGGATTTTACTTGTTTACTTAAGACCTTCATCACCATAGCCTAATGGTCTTCACATTCGTACAACTATCATATGTGATGGTAGTTAATAATTATACGGCATATATTCTTGTGTGACTTTTGTATATATACTCGAGTTAAGTTCGCCCTTTCAATCACAAAAATCTTGCATAAGGATCTTTAATGATTAAATTTCAACAATGATATCACTAATAAATTATGACTAGTTTTAATATACTCAAGTAAATTCTACATCATTCACAAAAACGCATGAATTCTAACTGCAAACAAAATCTTCTTTATTAATGTGGAAATAAGCATCAATGTATCTTTTAAAATGACCCTTTCATACCAAGATCATTTAATTCATCCTCCTAGGATACTACAAAAACTTATTGGTTTTGATTCACCGATTCTCGCCAAGTTAATGTGACCTGACCTATCACGCTCAAGGAACACGAACCATTAGACCAGGTATACTTTACATCATACATGATATTTTTGTATTAGTGTCTAAGTCCATAACTAAAATTGGTATGTACTTGACCCGACACAGCATGGTCCATTTGGGTTGCATGTCATCGGAACATTTGGATAGACCGTTTGTGAGAAGAGGACATTTGTGACATATTAATATATTATAAGTTCTAATATATTAATATAAAATCATGTTAATTAATTAGTATTGATCAAGAATTAATTTGAAATAAATTTAGTGATTAAAAGAGACTAATTCAATATATAGGGATTGATTGCATAAATCATTCATTCTTATATATGTGGGCTTATGATTCATGATTCCTTATATTGGGTTTAACCCATGTGGTGACCCATGGATACTCCATGGAAGTTAAAACCCATGGAGCATAAGGAATGGGTAAAGCCATGGTTACATGGTGTAACCCTAATGTGCATGCAATATAAGCACCTTTTTAGCTCAAGAAATTGGACTAGTGATACATATATGAGGACTAGCCGATTTGAGCATTTGTGTGTCTTCTTTTCATGGTTATTCCGAATTTTGATGATTTTTTGTGAACCATTTGAGGTGTCAAGCTTCATGGAGTCAACCTACATCAACAAGGTATGTATTCTATCTATTTTATTACCCAAGTATCAAAAGTTTGTATGCTAGATAGGGTAATACCTTGGAATAGTCATATTTGCATATTTAATAGAGAAAACATAGATTCATGGTATATAGGGTTGCATGTACAGTTAGGACTATTAGAATGCTCAAAACTCATTAGTGGTTTCAGAGCCAAGGCTTGTTTTCTTGTTATACTTGCTTAAATTGCTGAAAAAACTGAAGATTTGTGCTATCTGGATAGGGGACTCGACGAGTCAATGAAGAGACTTGGCGAGTCCAAGTATAAACCCATCGAACTCGTCGAGCTGGTTCATGCACTCGATGAGTTGGACCCCCTAACGGCATATCTTTGAGTTTTAAAGCTAGAATTGGTCTAGAATCATCACCTTAAGTTGTTTTGGTCCTATAAAACCTATTTTTAAAATGGTAATGATTAGCATAAGCTAGCGATGCTTTCAGCTACTGGACTTTTGCCATCTAGGGTGCATCATTTTACTACTTCGCCTAGTAGCACGACGCTTGTATTGCTCTCCCACAACCCCGTTTTAACGGTTTAGGCTGCTCCCATTTCGCTTGCTGCTACTACGAGAATAGCTTTTGATTTCTTTTCCTCTGGCTACTAAGATGTTTCAGTTTGCCAGGTTGTCACTTGCCTGCCCATGGATTCAGCAGCAGTTTGAAAGGTTAACCTATTCAAGAATCTCCGGATCTATGGTTATTTTCAACTTTAAATCAACTTTAAGGTTAAAATCAAAATTTCAAGATCTATGTATGTTGATGTAATTCTTGAAATTGTTAATATGGATTGTTCATGCTTATGAGTTTTGGTAGATCATATGAATTATTTAAAAAAGTGTTTGTTATTTAATTCTTGATCTAAATGTATTTTAATGGAGTCCATAATATGTCCACAAGTTATGGATTACCAAAAGTTTTTTTTATGGTACCTTGTTTTATAAGTTATTTTAGAATAATGAAAAAATATGTCTTAGTTGTTTTCAATCCAAATTAATCTACAAATTGTTCATAAAATGTGTTTTTGTAACTTTTCCTCAAGTCATATGATAAGTCACATTTATGAATCTTAAAACTCATAAAAAATGCTTTAGGCTATAAAAATGAAGAGTCTTTTTCTTATAAATTGGTTTTATGACTCCATAACTTGTCTTCAAGTTATGGATATCCAAGAGTCTCTTCATTAAAATTTTTCTTTTAAAAAAACATTACTTAAACTCATAAGTTATGAAAATCAAGAGTTTTGAATAGTTTCAAAACTTGCCCTCAAGTTTTGGAATATGTAAATTTTTCTCATGAATACTTTAGTTCCAAGTTAAGCCCTTAGAATTTTAAAAGTTAAAATTCAACCCTTATACTTTATAATATTATCAGTTAATAATATTTATATATATATGTGTAAGAGAATGTCGTTTTACCGTTAGTAGGACTCATTCACGAAGCCGGTCTATAAGGGGTGTATAAGGTTACTACCTATAAAAGGGTAGTTTAATGGGCGTCCACTCTCACCCACCGCTTCCTTGACTGATGGAGGGTCGTTAGCCGAACGGGTAGGACATATACTATAATTCTCCCTTCATTAAAAGTATTAATGATAAATATAATGTGACAACCCGATATTTCAACTCTAGGTAAACGACCTAAAAAGTCAAGTATTGTAACCACGTTCGTTATAATGAAATTAACTTCGAAAATAAAATATCCAAAAATCACTAATTAAATTACCTATTATGCTAGATGTCAATAAACCGTGATCGTACGTAAAAAAGAACGCCCAAATCCGACTTCGTATAAGAAAGTTAGGAATTTTCCAAGTTCGGCTTAGCAACGGACAGCGAAAAACTCGAAACAGGGATCGAGCAAATTTTGACCAGAATGACCTAAATGAGAATCGAAGGTCTCGTTAATGGTTTTTCAACGGTAAAAAGTCTGACAAAAACAGACGTTAGATAATAAAGTTATCAATTTTTAAATAAATTTTCTTACCACGCCTTTTAAAAATAAATAATAAAAATAATTTCAAAATTTGCCGATGGAATCTAAACGAAAGTTGTGGAGTAGGGTTCGAGGCAGTCGAGGATGCACGCGTGCGTGACGCACGGGTATGCCCGTACGCCCCGTGTACGAGGGCGGTTCACACCCCCTATAAAAGGGATGTGAGGGTTCCGGAAAAAGGGTCATTCTCTCTCATTTCTCTTCTGCTTTTACCTCGTTTTCCATGCCCGTGCTATCCCGAAGTCCCGGTCACATTGCTCAAGTCCCAAGGGTCATTTTGTGCTCCCGAGATTCCTGAGAATCCCGAGAAAATTCTGCTTTCTCGAGTCAAAATTTTGTCCGGTTTTCATCCCGCCTTCTCCGATCTTTCAACTGAGTTCATACCTCTATAATTCACACTTTTAAACGTTTTATCAGTACTTTTATAGGATTTTAGGGGGGGGGGAGGAATACAAGTAAAACACTCGATTATTATGGTGTGTTATATAAAGTTTCACTATACGCGTTTTATCAACGAAATCATATGTGATTTATAACTATTATAGGGAAACTTTCATATGCAAATTAAACCACGACAACATTTTATCTTTTGAAATAGGAAATGATTTATGTAAATCAGACACTCCGCTTATACTATTATTATGTGTGTCGGTTTTGGCACTAAAAAAACTATACTTTTCATAACAAATGAGCATTTTCACTAGGAATTGCAATACTAACGAAACGCACTTTTAGAAAACTATAATAAGTATTGTTTTACAAGATTACTACGAACTTTTATATACATGAAAATACTATTTGAAGAAGCTACTTTCACATACAAGAACAATCGAACATTTTCACACGTAAATCAGTTTTATACTAAAGTTTTGTGAGACATTAAACGTCACGTACACTCGAGTACACATTTCAAGTCCTGTATTATATACCAGAATCCCTTGGAGAGGGAGCATGGTGTTTGTGTATAGATCTATACGGGATTGAGAACCCTGCACCCTGACTGTTAGCTACAGTACACCATTTAGGGTGACAAACGTCAGAACATTCCAACACCTGAAGAACGTTGTGTATAGGCATTCCTTGTCAATAGCATGGTTATAAAATTGACATAGAGTATTAAAACCACATTGATTTACGGGGTTTTTAGATGTAATGGAGGTTTTATACGTACATAAGTTCATTTACTTTATGCATGAAAAATCCAATTGTGATATAAGTTTGGAACTTCTATCCACTACTCATAGATGGGAAAACATAAACTTTTTAAGATATATTGTTCTTAATTTAAAGCTACGTTTATACCAGTAGGAAATATGGGATTTTCTAGAGACTAACAAACGAAAATGAACCAATTCATTTTCATACAAATACTATCATTAAATTCTTATGAAACTCACCAGCTTAAATGCTGATCTACTCTTTCAAAACTACTTGTATGTCCCAGGGACTCAGTAATTACAGGTACTAAACAGCTTTTGAAGAAGGAACGCTGCGACACTAGTTTAAATTCATATTTTGGCATCATATTGTAATTGGTTTTGAATATGTACTCTTTTAAACAATGTAAACTTTCAATTATATATATGATAGTTTTATTGCTTTCTTTACTATGTATTCATTTGTTACGTTACCACATGAAGTCATCCGCCCCCGAACGTTTCCGCCATTCCGATTAGGGGGTGTGACAGATTATCAGAGCAATGTTTATAGTGAACTAAGTATATCGAACCCCATAAGATATACAAACAATAAGTGCTTATGGACTCAAAGTCTCTGACAAAAGGTTTTCACACTTAAAGTCTTTATTTTTTTTAAATAGATTATTTTAGGTCATGAAAATACAAAATACGTGCATACAACTACATATTTTCACGATGAGAACTATACAAAAAGTATTAAGACGAGTTGGACACTACAACTAGTTCTCGAGGTATCTGATCAAATTTGGGACGAATTTAGCCTGGTCAACTATATTTATCCGAAATTAGACTAACGTATATCGAGGAATGATCGTAGTGAGCAACAAGTCAAAACTTACCAAAATGGACACTAGTATCAAACGTACAATTTAATACTATACGAGTATTTGGTGCATACAATAGATTAATTAGTGTTACATGTTTTCAAGTTTTGATCAAATCTTATAACCATATTCTCGTATAGTCAATTGGCTGGATTTCACCCACATTGGGACCCTTACTACCCGAACTAGGGCAACGGAGGATGGGTAGAGGAGGATCCGGAAGTGGACGAAGAACCTATCGAATTAGAAGAAGGGGACGACTCTAGTACAGACTTGGAACCATAAGTAGTCGACCCTCCAGCCATTAGGAGGAACTTCCAGGGACCGACTCTCGTTTGGGAAAGTCACCTCACCCAAAGGAGCCAACAACAAGGGATACGCTCTCCCTACAATATGTGTCGAAATTTCTACGACATCAGCAATGGAGGTTCAGTCGACCGAGCACTTCAGGTCATGGTAGGTAAACTGGCCAACCAGTCCTATCAATCGGGGGTTCAAGCAAATCAAATCCCCGAAGTCAACTACCATCCTGTCTTTCACCTGATTTCGCTAAAACGTAAGTACTTCTTGGCTTGATTTGTTGTTATATCATAACAACTAGTGATTATACATCTTCTCATCCATCAAATTTCATGTTTTGTTTAGATTTCCAAAACACTAAGAACACAAACAACACACACTAGTGTTCTTGGGCCCTTAGCACCTTTTCAAGCTTCTAACTAGTAAGTGCTTCTACCCTAGTGTATTGTAAAGTTTATTACCTTTCCAAACATCAAGAAAATATCCAAAGAACACCAATAGCAAGGTGTTGACGGCCCAAGAAGTCCCTGGACCATGAACCCCAATTAAAGGTGCCAAAGTGTGCTTTAATCCTTCATAAGCCTTGGAAACTAACCTAGACTCATTCCTTGTTATGTTTAGGACTAGCTAACATCAAAATACCATAATCCTTAAGGGTTTACGGCAGTAAACAAAAAGAAAATGGTCTTAGGGCCGTGAACTCTCCAAGAGAGGGAAATAGTACCCTAATCTCTTCAAAAGACTTAACCATCAAGTAGAAATGCTTCTAAGGTTCTTGTAAAGCCTCAAAACATCAAATGGTCAAGGGAATATGAGCTGAAAGCCGTAAACTCATGAGTTTACGACCTTAAACTCATTTTCTAACGACCTCAGAACTGTAAAATCCGTTTGGGAGTTTTCCTTGAACCCTACACTCACTAGCCATGCCCTACAACACTTGGTTGCAACGCTTGTGATCTTTAACACTTGAAGCAAAGTGTTCCCATATTCTAGAGTGTATTAACTAAATTTATTAGAGATAAAATGTCAAATTAGTTATACATACATATATATATATATATATATTATATGATAACTAGGCTCGTTGTGTGTGTACAAGTCTCCACTTGTCACCTAGCATCGTACCTGACACTTCAATCCATTCTACTCACTACAGGTGAGTTCATACCCCTTAATTTACCTTTTAAATGTTTTTAAATGATTTTATGGGGGGAATACAAGTAAAGTTACTATAGTTATTATCTCAACCACATGTGATTAATAACTATCAACAAGTGAATCTCTTACTTTCAAACTGTTTTACTAAACTGTTTTACTTCAAATTGTCTTAAAAACTCTTTTGCATATCAAATGCTTTTACGAAACTTATTTTATACTTTAAATATTGTCAGATGCATGCCTATGTATGTATAGTTATATAAGTAGTGTTTAAAGGACCAAGGAAGGCAAGCTCGCTTTATCTCCTTTTCCTCGTTGGGATTTGTCTTGAGGGCATAACTTATACGTCCGAAGGTCGTCTAAATATTAGTTATATATTATGTATACATATATAGACATAAAAGTTCTATCAGTCAATTCAATACCCTTGGGTAGCAAGGGCATACGTTGATATTCATAAGTATAAGTTATATTACTAGTAAGCTACAATAGGCGTAATTTAGGAAGTTACTAATACTATTACTAGAACAATATATCATACAATGAGTCAGTTCATACATGAGTCAGTACAGTACTATACATGTTAGATAGAGAGAGAACACACAACACAACTAGTACACACAATACATTACTATACAGGCTAGACAGAGAAAGAACACACATTACAGCTAGCACATACATTAAATATATATTCATTAGTTTTGTGAGCCACTAAACGGGTCATGGACCTACCTCCCATGACCATTTTTTTATCAAGAATCTCCTTAATTGGGGAGCATATGAGTTTGCATATAGATCTATACTAGATTGACTATCCTTCACCTCGCTGCTCGCTACAGTGGGATTTGCAAGACTACGGGTGCCAAATGTCATTTCTTATGGCGTCTTACATCGTCGTTTTACTATTGAGTCAGTAGTAGGGTAATGGCCGATCACACGATATTTAAATAACATTTGGTTTATGTTAGTTAGTACAAGATTAGTTACTTAATACAATACTATAGTACTATAATATTTCTCCCATTACATTCACTTCGTGAACATTCACAGGACGCACGGTAATTTAAAAACTATATTTTTGGCTATTGATAGTCAAAATTGGGAAAATAATCACTCTTTGAAAAGACACACACAGTTACTAGATGCCTTGGTAGAAGGCTACATTGAGTAGGAAACATAGGGTTTTCTAGGATTGTTCAAACAAATACAAATGTTACAAAACTTATACATTACAAACATCCTACAAATGATTTCATACAAACTCAGACACTAATATACTTATGATCTCACCAGCTTTAAAGATGATACTCTCTTTCAAAATAACTTGTATTCTCAAGTCACCAGTTGATAGGTACCAGAGCTAGTTTTTTGAGTAGATGGAGCTTGTTCAAGGCTCCGCTTTTATTTTGATGTACTTTTTGGTGTCTATATAACTTGATAGAACACACTTGAATAAAATTATATTATTAATTCAATGGATGATGTTGTTTTTATTGTTTACTACTTTGCATTGTTGTGATACTATACATGATGTCCTCCACCCCCGAACCGCCGTTCCGGTTTTAGGGTGTGACATATTGGTATCAGAGCATTGTTTATAGTGAATTGAGTGTATCAACCCATAAAAGATATACGAACTATAAACACAAGCAGGATAAAAATACTAATTGATGCAGATAGGTCAGGTGATAGTGTACGCATCGAGGAAGTTGAAGCCTCATGAGACGAGATATCCCACTCACGATCTGGAGTTGGGGGTTGTGGTGTTCGCCCTCAAGATCTGGCAACACTATTTATATGGGATCCGGTGTACCATATACATGGATCATAAGAGCTTGAAGTATCTGATGGATCAGCGCAACCTAAATATGTGCCAGAGGAGATGGTTGTATGTGATAAAGGATTATGAGTGTGAGATCCTATACCACCTAGGCAAGGCTAATGTTGTAGCCGATGCCCTGAGTCGCAGGGCGGAGAGTGCCCCGATACAAGGTGTTTGTTTGAGATTGACAGTGATGACTTCAGTGTTGGACACCATTCGGGAGGCCCAAATTGAGGCCATGAGACCTCAGAACCGCAAAAGAGAGTGGGTGATCGGTTAGATATTTGAGTTTATTGCCGATAGCTATGGGCTTATGACCTTTTACGGTAAGATTTGGGTGTCGTTTGAAGGTGGAGCATGTACAATTCTAATGGAGGAGGCGCATAGGTTGCAGTTCTCAATCCATCCCGGGGCCACTAAGATGTATTTAGACCTAAAGAGGGAGTATTGGTGGCCCTGTATGAAGTGGGATGTCGTGTGGTTCGTAGAGAGGTGCTTGACCTGTCCCAGGGTAAAGGCCAAGTATCAGCATCTGCATGGCAAGTTGCAGCCACTTGAGGTTCCCGAGTAGAAGTGGGAACAAATTTTCATGGATTTTATAACCAAATTGTCGAGGACTGCAAGAGGTGTCGATGCAATTTGGGTGATTGTTGACCGGATGACGAAGAGCGCTCACTTTCTTGCTATCAATGAGAGCTCTTCTGCTGAGAGGCTGGAAGAGATATATGTGAGAGAGATGGTATCGCGGAATGGAGTACCGAACTCTATAGTGTCAGATCAAGATGTACGCTTCACTTCTAGACTCTGAAAGAAATTCCATGAGGAGTTGGGTACGAGGCTGCATTTTAGTACCACATACCACCCACAAACGGATGGTTAGAGTGAGCGGATGATTCAGATGCTCGAAGACATGCTGCGAGTGTGCGTGATGGACTTTGGAGGAAGTTGGGATACGTATTTGCCATTGGCTTAGTTTTCTTATAACAATAGCCACCATTCAAGTATCGGCATCCCTCCCTTTGAATTGTTGTATGGGAGGATGTGTCCAAATCCCTTATGTTGGGGATAGGTTGGGCAACGAGTGATGGGAAGCACTGAGTTAGTGCTTCAGACGTTAGAGCAGATACAGCAGGTAAGGCAGAGGCTAATGACAGCTCAGAGTCGCCGGAAGAGTTATGCGGAGAGGCGATAGTCCGAGCATGATTTCCAAGTGGGAGACTTCGTACTCCTGAAGGTATCTCCTTGGAAAGGAGTGATCCGATTTAGGAAGAGGGGCAAGTTGGGGCCCCGGTACATCGGTCCATTCAGGGTGACTACGAGGGTAGGAAGGGTAGCATATCGTCTGGAGCTACCTACAGAGTTGAGCCTGATCCATTATACGTTCCACGTATCTCAGTTGAGGAAGTGTATAGCTGACGAGTCGGCGGTAGTACCTTTGGAGGATATTCAGGTGGATGCTAGCCTGAATTATGTTGAGAGGCCAGTTGTGATTGTGGATCGGAGGATCAGGCATCTGAGGAACAAGGAGGTGCCTCTGGTGCAGGTTCAGTGGCAACATCGAAGAGGGTCTGAGTTGACTTGGGAGCCGGAGTCAGAGATGCGTGAGCAGCATCTAGAGTTGTTTACGCAGTAAGATTTCGAGGGTGAATTCATATTCTAGTGGGGGAGAATTGTAACATCCAGATTTCCAAGTATTAAATTTTATCATTATTTTTGGAGTTAAGAGAGGGACTCGACTAGTTAACGCCTAGAATCGTCGAGTAGGTTCGCGTATTGTTGACTGATAAATGAGGGGACTCAACGAGTCGGTAAGGGTGGACTGCACGAGTCCGCGCTGATGACTGAAACCCTAAATCCCCGAGCCTGTTCCCTATTTAAAGGACCTTATAGCCCTCATGTGCGGCTACCTGTCTAGAGAGAGTTCCCCTTAAAAGTTTGAGCGAGTTGGGAGAGAGAGAGAGTGAGGTAAGGCAATATTAATCAATTTTTGTGTGATTTAGCAAAGGAGAAGTTGTTTCCAGCAAGAGGAGGTCACAGGAGATGTGGACCCAAGGTTCTCAAGTTCAGATCTACACTTTTGTTGTACCAAATCAAACTTCCTTTCTATTTTAGGTTAAGATCCATGATCTAGGGTTTTCTATGACCTTTTAGAGTGTCATAAGTGGAGCTGATGGTCCTTTGCTATGTTAGACCTCAGATCTGGACCCATAGAGGTCCAAAGAGCCTTCCCCATTCTGCTTTATGTTGGTTTATGGAGGAAAGGAGGGTAGGTTTCCATGTTAGACGGAATTTCACCAAAATAAGGCTTCGGTGCAATGCATGTATAGCAAGATTCGACCTTTACAAGGTTATTGGCTATCCGGAAGTCATATATATAGATTAGGGCAACAAATCTGACCTGAGAAGGTCATTTGAGTGTTTTCAAGGGAGAAACTCGCCGAGTTCATAAGTGGACTTGACGAGTCGAGTCAGGGTTCCCTCGCGATTCTTTACTGAGTAACCCAACGACTGGAGAGGGGACTCGTCGTGCCAAGTGGGATTGGAAGGATCCAGAGGACTAGTGTGGACTCGCCGAGTCGCCTAAATGCACTCGACGAGTCTGGTCAAAGTTTGACCATTGATTTTGTTGACTTTTAGGATTTAGTCAATGTTTGGACTTATGTGCAATTAGAGGGGTAGAATAGCCTTTTACCCTTCTTAGAGGACTTAAAGAGAGGGGTTAGCCTAGGTTTTAGAAGTTGTATTAATTAGAGTATTATTATGTGATTAGGCGGAGGCTAGTACAAGGTTTGAGAGTTCGAGGTTTACCGAGTTATCCGAGGTGAGTCTTCTCACTATACTTTACCTTGTGTAGTAATTAGAGTTATGTGATAGAGTATCTTGTATGCTATTCATGTGATGTGTTGCAAAACATTATTTCTATATGATTTATATATATATATATATATATATATATATATATATATATATATATATATATATATATATATATATATAAATATATTAGAGTTTACAAAGTTAGGACCAGAAGGTCCACGGAGTTAGGACCAGAGGGTACACAGGGTTAGAGCCAGAGGGCTCACAGAGTTATAGCCTTGGGTTGCTATTATGTGATAAAGGTGGTATTTTAGGGAACTCACTAAGAATTTATTCTTACAGTGTTTATGTTATGTGTTTCAGGTACCAGTGAGGATGACGGGAAGGCGTCGACATGATCAGTACACACTATTGGAGATTTTATACATTTTGATCTTGGGATGTGTTTTTTTATGGATTTGATGTATGATACAATGAGATATAATAATGTTTATGAATTAGAATTAACAATTTTAAAAGTGAAAAATAAATGTTTTGAAATTTACATTATTACAAACTTACTCTTTATCCCTCAATGAAGTCATAATCCAATTATAATTCATAATTACATTCATTTTTTTAGAATCAGAATCTTGTGTAGCTCTTTACGTAAAGATTTTTTATTTTAAACTATATGTCTCATATACATTCTGTTAGTTTTTTCAAATTCCTCTTAGAATGTTTCTATAGTCATCCGGTGACTTAACTATGTATTTAATTGACATATTATGATATGCTCATAGCATGATCATACACCAGGTCTTATGCATAATATGGCATAAATGATGAATTCGTTTGTCAAGAAAATAGAATATAAATAATTTCAGCTAGATCAAACCTATGAGCATGGTTCTTTCGAGGCTGGCTCAAACTTAGTGCCATGTAACAATACTAAGGTTCCAACAAAGGAATTTTCTATCTTGATATCTTTCAAGACATTGTCAATATATGTATAAGTATATAAAACTTTTCACATTCATTTTAAATATCTTTATCGGATTTACATTCCAAGAATCTGTTTTGTTCTTCCTAAGTCTATCATTTTAAAAATATACTCTAAATCAAGGTGAAAATGCCTAGCATGGTCAGAATGTAGTTTCTCGTGATTAAGTATATCTCATTCATACCGGATTAGGAATTTCATTATCCTCCAACTAGTTCTTAGTAAACACACATGTTCTATTCATTTTGATATAAAACATTCCTTGTGATTTTACATTAAAATGATGATTGCAACATTGAGATGCTTGCTTTATATCCACAAGTGGATCTCAAGCTCTACACATTTTGTTTGGATATCATGGATTAAGAAAACCTCTAGGCTAATCTACATAGATATCATCTAGTAGATGTCCATTGAGAAAAGTGCTTTTTCTTGAAATCTATTTTCTATATCTCATATTAAGAATATGAATTTATTTTAAAAAATATTCTTATTGATATAATCATAGCTACTTGTGAAAAAGGTTTGATCATAGTCAATGTCATGAGCATGATAAGGACCATGGCTAGTGACATTACTTTGAGAAAATCCTTTTATAACAAGTCTTTCTATAAATGTGTATTGTTATCCATGCAATGCATTCTTTCTAGAAGAATCACTTACTCCTTTTAGACTTCCTATACAGAGAAAGTTCAATCAAGACCATACTGGATTATTTTACATGGATTACTTCTCATATTCATGACTTTAAGTCATTAATCAGATCTAAGGTCTGATGTAGCATCTTCGTATTTGATGAATTTCCTAGAAACCATCAAAAAAACTCATCAACGAGATATTCCACGTTTCTCAATTCATAAATGATTTCTACTATTAACACGGACAATTTGTGTTTGTGAATATTTATTACTCAAGTATAAAAATCATTGTTAAAAACTAGTACCAACTCTAACTACATCAAGGTATGGTTCTTCAGTTGCTTCAAGTTCCACGGACCTCCTACTTGCTTTGTCATTAAAAGATTGCTTTCTACTATCTCAGCTATCAAGAGAATAAGAGAACTAATTCTTGGTGGGTTCGTATATAATAATATAAACCATATTTAGAGTATTATACAAATATGTATCGAGTAGAATTTGTGTTTAAAAGCTTTAGTCCGTCATAGGCTTTAAATTCATAGAACATTAAACTAAGATACGGATGAAGCCTGCCCATACAAAATCTTATGAAGAAAAAGTTATATCTACTTGTTAGTTGGTATTTGTACTCAAGGTACAATTCATAGTGTTATAGGGGTTATCCGAAGGAAATAAAAGAGATGACATTTCTACCGATTTGAAAGCATATCATACTAAGTAAGATTTAATTCATCCTTCATTATCATTAAGTCTTTAGATAGTCTTCACTGGTTTATATTTTAACTTTTTATTTGAAAACTTTAAAAAAATTACAATTATGCTTTACAACGTAAAATATAATTTAAACTACTATAGTTATTAATAGAGTTTATTTGGTATCATGTGCAAAATCTTCGACATTCATTATAAAGGAAATCATACACCATAGTATATAGTTCCATAATAATTATTGATTGTTGCATAACACTTATACTTGATAGAAGACTCAGATAATCCTTCGAGTAGAGGACTCATCCCTGTAATGGTTAGACTCAGACGAGAGCTGGGAAACAGGGTCAAATCATTATATTTTCCAAATAACAAGCGACTCCACACATGAGTCCCAAATCACTAATACCGCCTTGACTTATCTCAATGCCTCTAGCTGCTTTCCAAAAGAAATCAAGACCTCCCTGGACCCACCATGTCTACCACTAACTGAAACACATGATTCATGCCCGGTTGTTGAGTCAAAACCCACACAGTCGCCCCAGGAGACTTTTGAATGAAAGCCTGGTCTACAATAATGCCGAACCTATCTCTCTACTTATGGCTCCAACCGATCATAATAGTCTGACAAACCTAATGCCATCAAGTCCAATGCTAAAAGTGAATGCTACAAGGCCAGTTGTAGTCTTATATCACAACCGAATTCCAACGACCTACCACTTCCTGGTTCCATGCATGTTGTGGTTTTCTGACAGCCTTACGACCTAACCCACTCGAGTCTAATCAATCTAAAGAAATCCATGACCAATCATATAATGAAATCCATCTGAAAATCTGTAAACCCATACTTTCTTGACCCCTGGATAGATAGAACCAACCCAAAACATAGGAGCCTGATTTGCCACCAAAATTAAAACTATCCCTTAACCCTGAACCCTTCCATTGATATTCCTTAACTCATATCCTATAGAAAAGATGACCTTGCACATAAAAACCCATGATTCCCAATGCAAATTCCCACAAAGAACCATCTTCATACCCAACTTATAACCGGAGATCAAAGAATTTACACCTTAATTTCACCCAAAACTTTATGATTCACAACAACCCCTCACTAATCTGGCATAGAGGGATTCCCAAACCATCTATGAGACTACCAGTCTCGCACCAGCCCAGCCACCAGGTTTCCAAGAGTCCAATGACAAGGCTACCCAGACGAAACATCCCTCTGCACAACTTACTGACCATACACTCAATCTTGAAACCCAAGATCCAATACCTTGACCCAATGGTCTCTACCAGATCCCATATGCAGTGTCATAATCACATGGACCTCGCCGATGGACCCCACCCAAACCATACCACTGAGCAACCACCCCATGGGTCCCACCCATCCAGAGATATACAGGCCCGACTCCGTCCCGGACCCTAATGGTCCTCAACCTAAAATAGAGAAACATTGCTCGAAAATCCTGAACGGCATGTCCAAGCCCTTAGGTGATTCCCTTTTTACGATCATGACCACCTCCAATGATAGTCTACCTTAAACTAGTGATTGTTACAATCCCATTACAGTCCTACAACATTTCTAACCAACCATGGTTACCACCCTTGGCCTTAACACACCTTAACCATCACAATCCACACACATCTTGAGTCGAAATCTGCATCCAAATAGGTATCCGGGTCATACTTAGAACCCCAAATCCTTCATTAGACAAGAACAATCAGCGAGGCTCGAACACAACCCATGACCTTGATCCATCCATAAACCTTCTATGCATAACAAGAAGTCTCCGACCAGCTGGTGGGAGATACCTGAACTCCCTCTTACACAACCTCAATCTAAACAGCTACTTGGGTTGTCTCTCTTCCTGACCAGGCTAAGAAACTTGCCCTAGTTCCACACCTGATCCAACTCTCGGAAATTCTAATCGATTCTCCCTAACTTGGATACGATGAAGCTCTTTCATCCCATAAGTCTGATGGATTCCCAACTCATCAAACCTCATATAGCATGAAGCGCCTATGACATACGCTACTCAATATTAGTGTTCCATTTCTGGCCAATTTCAATGATCACCCAAATCCTAAAATCCTGAAGAATACTCTCGAAACCTTATCCATTCTAATAATCTAAATAACCTCCGATGATACCATACCAATTCATTGAGTTCTTATTATGGTGACTAAAAACCATAACCCTTTCCCTAAATTGATGAATCTTCACCCTAACTTCCATTCTTAAAGATTCATTGAATTTTGACCATCTACAACCCATGCGAATATAAAACTCCCATGACATTTCCAATCACTAAACAACTCATGAAACTGACACAACCATTTTCCTGCTAACGATTTTCTCCTAGAAACGGTAATATTTGAACCCCAAAAGTTCTTCCATAAACGATTGCCGATCCAACCAGAACATGCGATAAAACCACTGAACCCTGACTTCACTAGAGAACTAATATGCTAACCTTGACCAAAGATCGTCCAAGAAATACCCTTGAATTGATCCCAACGGAGATCTAGATAAACAACTGAACATGTTGAAACCTACTCAACAAGATATGACCCTCTAAAGATTCATTAAAGACTCTCGGTATGCAAAATGGCATATAACAATCCTTGATAACCTAGACAATAGCAGAAAACCTATCCGAGATATAACTTACCCAAACCCAAGCAAAATTCCAACATAATACAAATTCCTAATAACAACCGAGAAGAAAACATAAGATATCATATTTGTAAAAGTATCTGAAGGAATCCTGATTCCCCCCCCTGAGGATATGGTGCAAAACTCCCCTCTGATCCCAAAACACATGAACTAATAATAGGATCCTCCTTCCGAAAGGTTTCTAGGGATCCACAAGCATTGGGCTCCAGATGAGCCCCCAACCGCCCTACCACAACTTCGGCCCAAAAGGCCCCGAGATGACCTTCTAGGAACTCCAAAATCCCTTCCTTGGCTGAATCATAAACCACATCGGTCCATTCCAAGATACCGCGAGTAATCTCTAATGAGATGAACTTATACATCCATGTATCGATCGGCTCAGTTCCTGCTCGTGAGCTAGAACCAGAACCTGAACCCCATTCCTTATTGCTCAACAATATACGAAAACAACATGAAAAAGATCCAAATATACCCAAGAATCTTCATTCCACAGGCTCCCTATATTCTCTAAGACTCTTCCCGATTCGAGTATGGATCATGTGCTTTAAGTAGTACGGGCCCAATACTATCTTCCACACCTATCTATACTTTCCTCATGAATACTCCGAAATCCTCTAAGTCACCTTCTTAAATCCTTACACTAAATATTTGCTACCCAGCTCAACAAAACCCACAGAAGCAATTCCTAGTCTTTCCTAGGTTCCTGATCTCACCTTGCCATGAGTTGCTGAAGAACTCCACATAATGTCATTTAGCTACATCATAAACACAATCACATACAACAAATCTTAGATAATTCCTCATGTAACAGACTCATCCCTACAACGATTAGACTCAAGCAAGAGCTACACAATAGGTTCATATCCATCATTCTGATATTACCCAACCTTTGCTGCATGTGACATGACATATTCACTTAATAGCTATCTCACATCCCTTATGAGTTCTACAAAGCACAAAGCAAGCAACATTCGTGCAGTAACACTCCAATCCACAGAATGATCACAAGCATTCAATCCCACAAATTACAACCCATACTAAGAGCTCATATGCCTGTTATTGATTGCCTTATGCATACAAATCATACCTAATCCAGCATCCCATCCTCCCTAGGATACCAAGCATCGCATATCAGGCCAACCTATCACGGGCTAGTCAGAACTAGAATGCAAGTCTACAAGCTCATACAATAGGCATACAAGGCATCTTTCCTAGCACTCTATCATCCAAAAACGAAGCAACTCCTTAGCCCTAACTAGCATGCGATTCACAGATTCATAAATCAAATCATACTAGATAACATATATGGGTATTTTGGGAGAAACATGAGCTCGGTTAGTTGCATGCACCACACACTTTCTTGTATTAGAAAACTTGCTTTTCCCTTTTCAAATCATTTTTTAATCATTTTGGGAAAACGTTACCAAATCCTCAGTTTAAGTTGAGATACACCCGAGAGTATGTCTGAATCCCACAAAATAAGGCTCTAATAACAACTTGTAACATCCCAAAAATAATAACATAAAATTTTCTTTTATAGATTAATAAATCATTAATATATAACATTCCCATAAAAGTAAGGTAATCAAGATTCAGCAAAATGTCATCAAATTAGAGTAATTCACAGAATGTGAAAACATGTAGTGTGCGCTCTACAATCATCCTGAACCCTTCCATTTGGAAACTGAAGTACTTGAACCAAAAACTGAAAATCGTAAGCACAAATCTTAATGAGTTCTCCAAGATACCTCATAGCACACATGAATAAATCACATAATGGGCCCCCTCACTCCATCGGGCCTCACTCGGTCTTGATTCCCACTCAGCCTCGGGCCCCCGCTCAGATTACAGATCTGTTAATCACCAGGCCCCACCTAACATTAGGCACCACCCGATTCACACATAATCATTTAACCATATAATCATATAAACATATAACCTTACTAAGACATGCAATAATCATAAAGACTATAGCATAGTGTACAGTCATCGAGCCCCGCCCGACATCGAGCCTTGTCTGGTAAGCATAAAAACACATACTGATAGCTAGCATACAATGTAATCATCAAGTCTCGCAGGGCATCGGGCCTTGCCTAATAAGCATACCATCACACAACATAGGGAAGATCCATGAAGACATCTAGAATCCTAACATATAAACTGTGGGCAGGAATTGGTGCCTTCGACTCGCTAAACCCAGTGAGGAAACTCACCGCTTACTACCGAATCTCACAGAAAGAGTCTCTAGCTGCTAGCCAGCAAGAATTCCTACGTTATCAATCACAAGTTAATCATCCATCAATAATCAGATCTGACTCACACTAAGTGTCTAAACTGGGATAAAAGATCTTTTTAGCCACTTCATAACTTGGCCCAAAGACAAGGCCCAATTCAACAATCCAAAAGCCTAAATTCCAAATAATCACCCAAGCCAAAAATATCCCATGGTCAACCCTTGTAAAACTTCTTGTCAAAGTCAAAGTCAATTGTCCATGTTGACTAAACAAGTTGTATTGCCCCTTGGCCACGCCATGCTCCAACAACATCAAATCAGTCAGGAAAACCCAGCCAACACACTGTGTTGACTCAGAACACGATGTGTTTTCTTAAGTTCCAACAGCTTAATATATTAACTTGTTTTCATTGATTCCAAGAGTTCCAAAGCTCAAATCTAGTGCATAATGTCGTACAGATGGAGAAAGTTTCCAACTTTATCCGTTAGGACTACCCAAAAAGGTTTAAAACTCAATCCATAAAGCTTATTAATGCAAGAACCTAACCCATCAAATGCTTAATCCTTAAAATCTGAAGTTCGTCCTTTCCTGGGGTGATTCAAACAAAAAAAAACCATCCTAAAGGTTGGTGCTTCATAGACATACATGTGCATGACATCAAAACTAGATCATAATCCATATCCAAAATACTATTAAGTCATTTTGACTTGGAGATTCATAAAGTTGCAAGTTTATGAGGTTTAACCATTCCAACATCCGAGAACAAGAAGTTAAAGGGATAAAACTCAAGATATAACAACTTGGAATGATAAAAATTTAGTGTTGGACACTTACAAACGTTTAGAAGAATGCCAAGATGGAGAATGGGGACTTGATAGCTTAATTGTTGCTTCCTTCCTCTTCCTTCTTACTTCTAGATCAAAAAGCACCAAACTAGTTCTAAAAATGGAGGAATATGATTAGGGTTTCTGTCAAAGGATGAGGGGCTGAGGATAAACAAACTGTAGCCTCCTTATTCCGTTAAATAGGAAGAAAAAAACAGAAGATTAGGGTTTTTATTCCAGCCGTCAATAGGTCGTGTTCCAAAAGGCAACATGTTGTGTTCACCTTGATGAAGTCATCATTCTTCTTGTCTAAACATGTCGTGTGGGTTCCTCCAACACGATGTGTCCTATCCTCTAAATCAGATTTTTTCTAAAAAATTGATCCTTAAGATTTCGGGTGTTAAATTTCATGAAATGTCATAAGAATTGGATCTCTAAGTAAAGAGATGCTATACGTTTAAAGATAATGAAATCATGGTTATCATGATAGATATGTGTTAAAGATGATGTGTCCTAGTAGGTGCAAAATACTTAGTGTAGGAGTCTTTAAATAGAAGAGATAATGCACATAGAGATAAAGATATGGAGAGGCATAGAGATAGAGATAATGATAAAGAGAAGAGTTAGAACTAAAGAGACACAAAAAGAGATAGAGATGTAGAAATTGATAAAGATATGATGTGGAGATAGAAAGTAGAGAAGCAACACATAATGTGATGGAAATAAAGAGTAGAGAAGGAGTAGAGAAAGGATGGAGACATAGAGAACGAAATAGTAGAAATATTAGAGAAATAATGGAGAAAGAATACAAAGAAAGGTACATAATGAGTAGCGAGAGTTAGTTTGTATAGAGAAAGAGAAAGAAAGAAAGAATTTGAGAAAAAGGAGATAGAGAATAAACATCAGCATATAAGTAATGAGAGAAAAAAAATATGATAAAGAGAAAACTGGTCAAGACACCTGTGGAAGTAAGATATGGTGCACAACGTGTGAGAGAACACATTTTTCTCATGTGTCTATAGTACAAAATTTTGAACATGTTCAAAGAAAAGAGATGGAGATGTAACTCCACGAGTGAGAAAAGATGGACCTATGAGATAATTTAGATATGTGCATGTTAAGTAAGAAATCATTTTCAATAAATATTAGAAAAGGAAGTAGATTGAACCATATGTGTAATAAGGAGTTGTTAAGTAAGATTGTGAAATTTCATAGAATGACCAGAATTTAGTGGACTCATGATAAGAGTCTAAGGTTGAGTATATAGTCCCAGTAGAGCATGTGATGAATGAGTTTTGTATAGAAACAAGTTAGAAACATTGAGAGTCTATGATATTCTAATATGAGGGTTAATTGTGAATTTTCTAATACATATTTTGATGTATTAAATATAGATTTTGTAAGTAGAAATGTGGAAGTGATGGAAGCAAACTAGTGAGCAAATAAGAGTTAAAGAAACGGAATTCCCAAAAACCTCCTGTAGATAAATTGGAATGTTGAAAAGAGATTAGAAAACTTGTGAATCAGATAATCGGGTGGTGAGATTGAAAAGATATAGGTATGATGTGCATGCGGTGTTATTGGCTCATGTCACTACAAACACATGCTACTTATTGCTATTCAATGGAGACATAAAGTTATTTAAGGAACACGTAGATTGGAATGACTAATACTAGCATGGTGCTTGAGAAGAACTTACCATATTTTAATTAATACTTTGGGTCTCATAAAAGAATAAGAGTATATGTGAAGGTTTCATGTATGAATGCTAAGAGTTTATTGAGCAAAAGGGTTCTGATTAGATGCGTCAATTAGAAAGAATGTGAAGTAAACAGAGCTGATACATAATAAAGAATTTAGAAGAGAGTTAGAAAACTGATGGTGTAGAAACATATGACATCAGAATAGCGTTGTAGGTTTGTAAACTGCCTAAGAATGTTAAGAATTGTGTTGGTTTGTAACAACACTTATGAGAAAATGAATGAAAAGATAAGCATATGCTTACGGTTGTGTAGAGTGGGACAAAATATGAAAGATAGTGTTATGTATGCAATATGTTTGCATCAGTAGATATAGTAAATTTCCAATGTTAACCATTGTTAATAATTAGTTGAAGAAGGTTTAGTTAGTGCACTACGAATGCAAAAAATGACAAGTAGATTGCCATTTTGTGAAATGAGAAATAAAAAAATAAAAAAATAAAAAAATAAAAAATAAAAAAAAAACGTGAGGGAATGTCTATGAAAATTGAGAAAAGATTCCAAGGATAAAATGTCTTTAGGGAGGATAGATTGTAAGAATCTAAAACTTGGAAAGATTTGACATTGGGTGAATAAATAACTAAAAAGGAAATTTGGTTATTTAGATGAATTTCATGAATTGAGAATATGTAACTTCATGAAATGAGTTGAGATAAGTCTAAGTCACTTTTATGATATGAGATAAGTATGTACAAGACAAGATATGCAAGAGATTATGCATTTAGCAAATAAATCTATGTCACTTTTATGTGATCAGATAAGTGGGTACAAGAGAAGAAATGCAAGAGATTGTGCATCTAGCCAATAACACATAAAATAGGAATTCATGCCTTGTATGCCAAGTTTTTATAATTAATAGATTAAGACCTATAAGGAGTTAGTCTGAAGTGACTGAGATAAGTGGGTAAGAGAGAAGAAATGCAAAAGATTTTTCCGACATACTATAAATTTTCCGAGTTGAGGTGCTATCCTAAAATCTCATGTGCTACCGTCGAAGTTTTGTCGTGGCTCTACCACTGACGTCATAACTGAAATAAACGGAATACATAAAAATGGGTTCTTAAAAAAATTAATTTAAATTAGAAAAAAATTAAAATATTGTGGATTTTATAAACCGTATTTACTATAACGAATTTACGATAAAAATGCTAAAAAAATATTATGGATATTATTATAGGATTTTAATGGATATTTATAGAATTATAACGTTGAGACTTCATAAATTAATTATAGAATTCCCATTCTCTGTTTTCGTATAAATCGTTACTTATCCATCTACACATTACTAACATTGTTTTGCTCCATATTAGGGCTCGCTTATGATTGCGTGAATGCTCGTTTTCTGCAGTTAAAGCTCATTCCATTCCCGTTCGTTACCACGTAGAATTTCAAAACGCACCAACTTTCACCTAAATTAATTCCCTCAAACAACAATCCATAATAGATAAATTCCCTCAAACAACAATCCATAATAGATAAATATGTATTGCATATATTAAAGAGAACCGTAAATCTTCATATAGAAGGGAAACTGTCACCCCATAAATTAATACTTTATTTTTCCAAATAAAACTAATTTATCAAGATTTACTATATTTAGCAATCTCCTGACGAAATTGTGACCTTTTGCCATCACTATTATTGTCTATTTTGCCATAAAAAAGGATAAAAGCCGTACCTACTACTCGCATAAAGACACATATGAAAGTGACAACAGAAACATGACAGGTTCCTAATGTTAAATTAAACAAAATTAAGCAAAGTATTTTATTCTATCCATTGTTTATTTATTTGGCTAATGATAAAATAGATTTTCTAATATGTGTTTTACGAGGACACATAATAACTATTCATTATGAAAAATATTATCATAATTAAACGTAAAATTCATTAATTATGAAGAATATTTTCTACTATTAATAAATTTCATATTTAATTAAGTTGATATTCCCCATAATTAATAATTTAATTAATTTTTCTTATGTGTGCTCTTAAGACACATTAAAGACTCCGTTTACGTATAAGTGAAAAAAACAAACGTCAAAGTGAAAACTAACTAACATATAAGTGAAAAATTATTTGTGATTTAAAAGTTCGAAAAATAATTGATAAAAAAGATTATGTTTGTGAAAACAAGTGATAAATTAGTTATAAAATATAAATAATACAAAACACATATATAAAAATGATAAAATGTTAGAAAGTAAATATATGATATATTTAAATTATATTTCTTTATATATATATATATATATATATATATATATATATATATATATATATATATATATATATATATATATTTTGAAGAAATAATAGACTATGATAATGTCGTTTTATGTTTTACGGTACAAAAAGTTAAAATGAAAGATGAATGCATCAAATGGAGATTATTATTATTATTATTATTATTATTATTATTTTTATTATTATTATTATTATTATTATTTCTTTTTGCAAACCAACGTCACTCACGAATTTGATAAATCTAATTTACTTAAGTTTAAATTTTAAATCTACATTTTATTACTTTAATATTTATATAAGAAATCACTTAAATAAAAAAAATGGATTTTGGAACTTTATACTTTAGACAAAATTATAAAAATGGTCCATGTGGTTTTCCAAAAATAACAAGGTTAATCCATCTTAATTTTTTTTATGCAAATAGTCATTATTGGAACATCCCATATTGTGGTATAAATTATCTTTCCCTAATCTTTCATTAATGTGTCAATTTTGTCCTTATATTGTGAAAGGTGTTGAGTCAGTACGTGGGGCGTACACATGAGCACGCACAATGTACTCACGCACTAAGCAGGAACGTGGTGGCCATCTACTACGCTGGGCGTACTAGGCTCTAGGCTCAGTTTACAAACTCTAATGATTCTAAAGTCCCTATTTAAGGAACATGATGACCACATTTCTAGCCACCATTATCAGCCTCTAACCTTTCCTAAACCCTAAATCTTGAGTATGTGCTTGTGGGTGTGATTTTTGCAAGATTAAAGTGATTCTTGGCTCTTGTAGTTAAGGAAAAGAAGAAGCAGTCATCCAGCTTTGAGATCTAGAAACAACCCATCTTTGTGCATCATTTTTAGGTATAAAGCTTATACCTTGGCTATTGTTTTTCAAGATGTTTCAAGTGTTAAGTTTATGACCTTTTGTCCGTAAAGTTTGGGTCTTTTTCGATTTAAGACTCTTCAGAGAGTTTAGGTTGTCCTTTTATGCATTTTGGGATTCTATATCCATAAAAATGGTTGCTCGATCCTTCCATTGACTCCATGCATGAATAAAGTACCTTGGAATGGAAGAAATATTATTCTAGCCTCTCCTAGCCATGCAAAGGCTTAAATTCTATGACTTTAAGGATTAAGAGACCTTGATCAGCTTAGATCTATAGTTAGAGTGTTAGTCTTAGTGGTTTAAGACCAAAGAAGTAAGAAATGGGAGTCTGAGGAGTACGTTGTGCGTACTTCCAGCTGCGTGCAACATAGGCTAGAAATCCCTCGCCGCATGCTTAGCCAGTGGTATGCCCTGTGTAGGAAGTTGTACGCCCAACGTACTCGATGGGTGTTGACTTCGGTTGAATTTGGTTGACTTTGTTGATTTTTGACTTTTAGGTCAAAATTTAGGGTACAGACCTAGGGACGAGCAATATAGTCCTTTTTTACCTTAGTGGGCTTAGATGTTGACCTGGACACATAAAATGGTATTGGGCCTTAATTATTAATTAAGGGTAATTTATTTGGTTTAATAGGTGGAGTCTGGCAGTTCGGGTGCTAGGTTTTCGTGTCATTAGTATCAGGTGAGTCTCCTCACTTACTCTTAACTATGTGGTAGGACAAATGTAACACTATGACTAGTTAGGTCTAGCTATTATGTTATATTATGTTATGTTATGGTTTGTTCTGTGTTGATATGATATTGTTTAGTTAGGGCTATTGTTACTCAACTAGGGGTTGCTAACCTCCCGAGCATGTTGTTAGCTCATCGAGATTGTTGATAGTCCTAGGGTTGCAGCTAACCCATAGCTGGTTATTTATGTTGAGTTATATGTGGTATCTTGGGGAAATAACTAAGCTTCGTGCTTAAAGGTGTTGATTTGTATGTGGTAGGTACTTTGTAGGACCATAGGAAGGCGAAGGTTGAATTGTACACATGCACTAGGAATTTGCTACTGGGACATGATCCTTTATGTACTTTGATAATTATTATACTTATGATTTGGGATTGACTAGTAATTGATACTTGGTTGTGAACTATGTTTTTGTAAGTTTTAAAAATGAAAATTTTGGTCTAACATTTGAGATGTTACAAACTGCTATTAGAGCCCTATTTTAATGGATTTAGATGAACCTCTGGGTGAATCCAAACTCAAGCTGATGGTTTGAACATTTTTAAGAACTTAACAAGAAATGAAGGCTTTTTACCGAAGGAAAAACCCAGAGAAGTTATGTGTACAATCGACCAGTGCTCGAGCGGTAGTTTCCCAAAATACCTCATTATTATTTTTAAGCAAAAGTGATGTATTATGAGAAATCAGAATTGCATGCTAGCTAGGTGTAGGCTAAGGAATCTTGTTGAACAGTATGTATGTTGCCTGATTAATGATGCCTTAGCCTAGGAGTTCATTCCTCTTGAGATCGAATCCATCTCAATTATTTGAGTGGCGTACGTCTTCTAGTTATACATAGTTAGGATTTTATAGCTTTAGAACGTAGGATTTGGACATTCTTCTTGTCCCATATTTAGTTGTGGATTTGAGGTAGGATCATTTATTTGAATGTCTATCGAGTCTCGTAGTACGTATAATTGGCATACACGAGGCAAATTACTATGGAAATAGAGATCCCATGAGGTAGAGCAGTGTTGAGAGTGGTCTACAACTAGTATCTAGACGTATTGCGACAACCCAATATTTCGACTCTATGTAATGACCTAAAAAGTCAAGTATTGTAACCACTTTTGAAATAATGAAATGAACTTCGAAAATAAAATGTACAAAAGTCTCTATTGGGTTACCTACTAAGCTAGATATTGTGTCAAGGTTTATAGAAATACTAAGAACACTAAAATCCGAGTTATAACGAAGAAGTTATGACCATTCTACGATTTCCGACAAAACTGTCAACACCAATTAAACGAAAAACGCGAAGTTTCAATACAATAGTTTTTAGCCTTAAGTATCTAAAGGAAAGTTGTAGATATCATTGAACCGTAAACGTACGTAAAAAGAACGTCCAAATCTGACTTTGTATGAAGAAGTTATGAACTTTCCAAGATCCGGATATAGCAATAGACAACTAAAAACTTGAAATAGAGATCGAGAGACTTTTTGCCGAAACAACCTAAATGAGAATCGAAGGTCTCAACCAAAGTAGCGCAACGGTAAAAAGTCTGGCAAAAGCGGACGCCGGATGAAGAAGTTATGGATTTTTAACGGGCTTTTCCAGTCCCGGCCTGTTAAAAATAAATAATTAAAAATAAAGTCAAAATTATCCAACGAAGTCTAAACAAGAGTTGTAGAGTATATTCTCATCTATGTGTGCATATAAAGAACGTCGAAAACGGAGCTCGTACGCGAAAGTTATGGATTTTACAAGTTTGAGACCCGAAATCCGAGGCTGTCAGGTTGGCCGCGACCCGACAAGTGACTGAGCGCGTCCAATCAAAGGAAGAGGATAAGATACTCACCACGATGTGGCACACCCTTTGCCACGACGTGGAACACAAAATCTGCCCCTATAAATAGAAGCTTAAGGGTGCCGGATTTGGTGTTCATCTCTTTTCATCTAAGTGTTGTTACTCTGCATAATTACCTCGATAGGTCATCCCGAAGCCCCGGTTTTCACACTCAAGTCCCGAAGGAAGTTCTACACTCCCAATAGTCCCGAGAATCCCGATATTTTCCCGTGTTTTTAGCTTTTCCTGTCGAAGTTCTGCTCGATTCTTTTCTCGAATACTTCAAAGCAACCACTTCAATCAAGTGAGTTCACACCCCCTTTATACACCTTTAAATACTTTATAATGTACTTTTAATACATTTCGGGCGAGAGTAGAAGTAAACACCAGGTTAATCCCGAGTGAAAATGTTAAAACTTTTGCTATATCTTGCATACACTATGTTTATAAAAAATGCATAGTATTCAGGGTAGCCATCCTTGTTAAACCATTTTATGCATTCAAAGGACTTAAGATTTGTGCTTACTCAAACATTGTAAGAGTGAATAAACATTGTATACAAAACTATCACCTTAATACAAACTTAGTTGAGAACCCGTGAGACATTTACATCTTCAACGCTACCTTTTTTCGAAAAGGTACAACTTAAAGTCTTGTCTACTATAACCAGAGTCTCCCGTTTGGGAGAGCGTGTCAAATGTGTATAGATCTATACGGGAAGTCATGCTCCCGCGCCCTGACTGTTAGCTACAGTCCTTTGGGTGACAGTTTGTCATAAATGTTTCGACGCCTGAAGATCGTCGCCACAAGCATATTATGTTTAGTATGGTTATAAAACTCATCAGATAGACAATTATTATGGTATTCTGATTTTATGAACAAGTAGCTGTTAAAACTATTCATCGTCTAACAAGTGCGAACTTCTTATAGCTTTATTATATAAAACTATGCCTCAACCTTTAAGCATGTCAGTTGTTAGCAATTTTCGGTCTTAGAGACTGCCTGTTACTTTAGAAAAATATGGGATTTTCCTATACCTAAAACAATCAACTAATAGGCAAATAAGGGATTTTCTTCGTGTAACTATTTACAATTCACAACACGAACATTCATATGCATTTCATACTTTTACAAGAAAATACGGGATTTTCTTGGAAAACACACGAACTTTGGAATGACATACATTTCACAAAACCGCTTATGAACTCACCAACTTAATTGTTGACAATTTTTCTTTGAAATAACTTGTATTCTCAGGGAACCGCTAAGCAGGTTTTGAAACCAACCTTTGGGGATTAACGCTCTGATGTTAATTACTTCTTTTGAATGATGTTTATGTATTTATCTTTTGAACATGTAACAAATACAATTATTTAAACATTTTGAAACTTTTATATATATGGTGGCAGGTACTTTCCTTACTATGAACTGTTATGATACTGAATATGACGTCCTCCGCCCGCGAACGTTTCCGCTGTTCTTGTTTGGTGGTGTGACAGATTGGTATCAGAGCATTGTTTATAGTGAATTAAGTATATCAAAATCAATTTTGGTATACAACGATAAACACAACTGGACAAAAACACTCTTAGTAAGTGTCATACTTTTAAAAATTAAATTTATTTAATTTTTGTAAAGTAGGCATGCATTCATTTCATATTAATAGCAGTGTCATAAATAGATCAATATAGTAGTATTATAAATAAATTATGCAGTGCAGGTGTGCCTTGGGATATGTAATCGGAACTGGGATGAATATAGCCTGATCAACTATATTTGTCCGGGAGCCGACTAACGTATGCCAGGGAGTGTCTGCAGTGGACAACAAATTTAAAACATAGCAAGAGCATATCATTAAGAATACTATGGGAGTATTTGGGTATCTTCAACCATCAAAATTAAGGGTAAAACTTTACATGCTTTAGCTTGTAGTGAATTCTTAACCCTATTCTCGTATAGACTCAATGGCTGGATTTCATCACCCCGACGACCCCTACTACCCCAACCAAGGTAATGAAGGATGGATTGTATGCGACCTTGAGGAGGATCCCATGGAAGACGAGGAATAGGAAGTTTGAGATAGCTCAGCTTTAGAGCCCGAGGTAATCAATCCGCCAGCCGTCCGACCTCCATTTGTTCGACCTCCTTTCAGGATGGGATTTCAAGGACCAACTCCCATCTGGGGAAGCCACATCCATCATTGGAGCCAGTAGTAAGGACTGCGCCCACCTTATGGTATGTGTCAGGACTTCTACGATGTTAGCAGAGGAAGTTCAGCTGATCGAGCACTCCCAATTGTGGTAGGCAAACTTGCCAACCAGGCTTATCAATCTGGAGTCCAAGCAAACCGGATTCGCGAGGTTGACATAAGGATGGAAGAGAACACAACTGATATCTATCGCCTAGACATGCTACAAAGGAATGCTCAATTCCACACCAACTCGCTCCAAGAGCAAATGACTGCAGCTCTCTCCGAAATGAGAGATTTGAGGGAGCAACAAGCTGCCTTTGATAGGCGTCTCATGGGATCCAAGCAATCGGATGTGGAATCGAGCTCCAAGAGCAACCCGTGCCGCGAGTAGTGCTTGCCTAACTCCAAAATTTTGATATAGAATAGGACCATCGGCTAAAAGTCTTACTTTCTTTAACTTCTTGTAATCGGATACCATTAGAAAGGTCAATTTTGTTCTGACTTCGGATGTAACACAACCATATGTTTAATATATATAAAGCATATCTCTTTCGTGTGTTAATTATGTGCATTTCATTCAAGTTCATGAGTTTATTTATTGCTATTCAAACTCTATTTATGAATCAAACTTAAAGCCTGGTGTGGTCCAAACCAAAATTTTAAATCTTTTAAAGATAGCTAACTCATTCAACCCTCGACCACCAAAACTAATGATCTTTCATTTCTAAATTCTTAGCAGCACGATGCCTCCTCGTCCAAACCTAAGACCCAAGCCGAGCACGATACGAACACCACCTACACCACCAACTTATGATCCGACCATGGTCCAGGCTACTATCACAGCAGTAGTAACTGCCGCTCTCTCTCAAATAAACCACAACAGAAATGAAGGGGCGGGAAGCAACACGAATCATCCCAACCATGGCACTGGTCATGGTCATGTAAGGGAATGTACTTACAAGGAGTTCTCCAAAGCAAAGCCAAAAGGTTTTAATGGCACAGGGGGAGTCATTGCACTAATGCAATGGTTTGAAAAGACAGAAACGGTCTTTGAGATCTGCTCTTGCCAAGAAGCGAGCAAAGTCAAGTTCGCCGCTTGCACCCTCACTGATCGCGCCCTCACCTAGTGGAAAAGCCATGTAAAGTCTGTGACTCTCACCGTCTCCAACGCCTTAAGTTGGGAGGACTTAAAGGTCCTACTACTAGAAGAATACTGCCCAGGGGGCAAGGTACAAAAGCTAGAGCAAGAGCTATGGAATCTGAAGATGACTGTGTCTGAACTAGTACCCTACACGGTCAGGTTCAACGACCTTACCGCCATGTGCCCTGCCATGGTCAACCCAGAACCGATAAAAGGTGGAAAGGTACATTTGGGGGTTGTCACCCCAGATTCAAGGTCACGTCTTGGCCTCCAACCCTATCACTTTCAACAGCGCTAGGCGCTTGGCTCAGCGACTCATTGACCATGGGGGCAAACAGGGTACTGTTGCAACTACTATCGATCCATCAAAGGTGGTACAAGGCCAGGGAAGGCCTTAGAAGGGAGAAAACCCTACATGGGAACCCCAAGAAACAACAAGTGGTAGCGGCTCTCGCTGTTACTGTCCCTGTCACCACTGCACCCACAAGTTCTTACAGTGGGAGATTTCCGAAGTGCAACCAATGTTGCTTCCACCACCACGTTCTTTGCAGTGACTTCAAATGCACAAGGTGCAATAAGAAGGGCATACGGCCCGGTTCTGCAAGGAGCCAGCCTAACAAGCCACCCCCACTGCTAATGTTGGTGTAAGTCGCGCTTGTTTTGAGTGCGGAGCCAC
Source organism: Lactuca saligna (assembly GCF_052625555.1). Taxonomy (NCBI): domain Eukaryota; kingdom Viridiplantae; phylum Streptophyta; class Magnoliopsida; order Asterales; family Asteraceae; genus Lactuca; species Lactuca saligna. Next base: position 207,005,892 of record NC_136419.1, on the reverse strand, counting down.
AGGACACTACCGTAGGGACTGCCCGAAGGCAAACAACAGGGATACTAGCAGAAGGGGCCGAGTGTTCGCAATGGGACATGATAAAGCCGTTGCAGACCCCACTGTTGTTACAGGTACGTTTCTTTTCGATAACTCTTATGCATGCATTTTGTTTGATAGTGGAGCGGAAAGGAGTTTTGTGAGTCATAACTTTAAAGGCCTGTTGAAACAAACACCCTAATCATTAAGTGAACCATTTATAGTAGAAATGGCTAACGGTAAAACAGAAGGCACTAGGCAGATATATTTAAACTGTACTCTAAATCTAAACAATAATCCCTTTCCAATCAGCCTCATCCCAGTCTCGATTAAGAGTTACAATGTCATCATTGGCACGAACTGGCTGAGTTCTCATCATGCGGACATTTTATGTTACGATAAGGTCGTTCGCCTTAATCTGCCAACCAACGAAACCCTCATAATCTATGGTGACAAACCCTATACCACTCTTTGTATTATCTCGTGTATCCAAGCTCAGAAGTGCCTACACAAGGAATGTCACGCGTTTTTGGCACATGTCGTGGATGTGAAACGCGAAGTCCAGGACATCAAGAGCGTGCCATATGTATGCGAATTTCCCGATGTTTTTCCCGAAGATCTTCCAAGAATACCGCCAGCAAGACAAGTCAGATTTAGAATCGATTTGATTCCCGAAGCTACCCTAGTAGCCAAAGCTCCCTATCGAGTAGCCCCAACAGAGATGCAAGAGCTATCCAGCCAACTGAATGAGCTACTCAACAAAGGATTCATCAGACCGAGCTTCTCGCCTTGGGGAGCATCGGTGTTGTTTGTCAAAAAGTAGGATGGATCATTTAGGATGTTCATAGACTACCAAGAGCTCAACAAACTTACCATCAAGAACTGATATCCTCTACCCCGAATTGATGACTTATTCGACCAACTCCAAGGAACCAACTACTTCTCCAAGATCGATCTGAGATCGGGATATCACCAGCTGCGAGTCCTGGAGAGTGATACTCCCAAGACGGCCTTCCGAACAAGATATGGGCATTACGAGTTTGTTGTGATGCCTTTCGGACTAACCAATGCCCCTGCCGTATTCATGGACTTAAAGAATTGAGTGTGTCATCCATTCTTGGATAAATTTGTGATAGTATTCATAGATGACATACTCATGTATTCAAAGAGTAAAGAAGAGCATGGCGAACATCTGAGACAAGTCATAGAGACATTACGAGCTGAAAGACTTTATGCGAAGTTCTCAAAATGCGAGTTTTGGATAAGGAAGGTAGACTTCATAAGTCACGTGATTAGCGAAGAAGGAATCCATGTAGACCCATCTAAGATCAAGGCTATCGAAAATTGGTCTGCACCACCTACACCAACGGAGATTCACCAATTTCTAGGCCTTGTTGGTTATTATCGAAGGTTCATTTAGAACTTCTCCAGCATCGCAAATCCTCTTACCTCCCTAACTCAGAAAGGTTTAACCTACAACTGGTCTTCGCTCTAAAAAATTTGGAGGCACTACCTTTACGGTACCAAGTGGACCATATTTATGGACTACAAGAGCCTCCAACACATACTCGACTAGAAGGAGTTGAACATGAGACAACGATGTTGGGTCGAACTGCTCAACGACTACGAATGTGAGATTTGATACCATCCGGGAAAGGCGAATGTAGTAGCTGATGCCCTTAGTCGTAAGGAGTACTCTGGTCGAAGAGTGAAGTAATTAACCCTATCGATCCATTCCCATCTATCGACACAAATCAAGGAAGCTCAAATAGAAGCCTTGAAACCCGAAAATGTTACAGGTGAAACCCTTAGAGGGATGGACAAGAATCTAGAAATCAAGAGTAACGGAGTGCGCTACCTCATGGATCGAATCTGGACACCAAAGTTTGGTGGGTTCAGAGAGATAGTTATGAATGAAGCATACAAGACCCCTTACTCCGTACACCTGGGTTCAGATAAGATGTATCTGGATCTCAAACAACTCTACTAGTAGCCAAATATGAAAGCAGAAATTGTTATCTATGTGAGCAAGTGTTTGACTTGTGCCAAGATAAAAGTAGAACACCATAAGCCCTCAGGCCTACTCCATCAACCCAAAATACCTGAGTGGAAATGGGAACAAAATTTCCATGGACTACATCACAAAACTACCCAAGACTCAAGGTGGTCATGACACCATTTGGGTGATTGTCGACAAACTAACCAAGTTTGCTCATTTCTTACCGATCAAGGAAACTAATAAGATGGAAAAGCTAACGAGAACCTACATCCAAGAGATCGTGCGACTACTTGGAGTGCCGACTTCTATCATCTCGGATAGAGACAGTAGATTCACTTCCAGATTCCGGAAATCATTGCAAAAATCCATGGGAACAAGGTTGGATATGAGTGCATCCTATCACCCGCAAAGTGACGGACAGAGTGAGAGAACGATCCAAACCCTAGAAAACATGTTGCGAGCATGTGTAATTGACTTTGGTAAAGCGTGGGATGTTCACTTACCATTAGTCGAGTTCTCTTATAACAACATTTATCATACTAGTATCATGACTGTTCCATTTGAAGCCCTTTACGGTCGTAAGTGCAGATCACCTCTGTGCTGGGCGGAAGTAGGTGACACGCGGCTGGCAAAAGGTCTAGTCCCTGATAGCACTCTTACTGGTCCGAAGATCATTATAGAAACAACTAAAAAGATCGATCAAATTTGAGAATGTCTGAAAGCCTCGAGGGAGAGGCAAAAGAGCTATACCGACAAAAGACGAAAACCCTTGGAATTTTAGGTTGGTGACCGCATTCTACGAAAGGTCTCACCCTGGAAGGGCATGATACACTTTGGGAAGTGTGGAAAACTAAATCCAAGGTATATTGGACCCTTCGAAATTACTTCAGGATTGGTCTAGTGGCTTGTAGACTTTAACTTCCGATCGAGCTTAACAAAGTACATCCAGTGTTTCACGTATCTAACCTGAAAAAGTGTTTGTCCGACGAAACTCTTGTGATTCCACTAGACGAAATTGAACTAAAAGAAAATTTTAACTTTGTGGAAGAACCCGTCGAGACCATGGATAGGGAAATCAAACGAGCTAAACAAAGTCGCATACCCATTGTGAAGGTCTGCTGGAATGTAAAGCGAGGACCTGAATACACCTGGGAACGCGAAGATCAGATGAAACACAAGTACCCACATCTTTTTCCATAATCCACAAGTGTTTTTCTTACATTAAATTTCGGGACGAAATTCCCTCTAACGGGAGGATGATGTGACAACTTGATATTTCGACTATATGTAATGACCTAAAAAGTCAAGTATTGTAACCACTTTTGAAATAATGAAATTAACTTCGAAAATAAAATGTACAAAAGTCTCTATTGGGTTACCTACTATGCTAGATATTGTGTCAAGGTTTACATAAATACTAAGAACACTCAAAACCAAGTTATAACGAAGAATTTATGACCATCCTAAGATTTCTGACAAAACCGCCAACACCGATTAACCGAAAAATGCGAAGTTATAGATATCATTAAACCGTAAACGTACGTAAAAAGAATGTCCAAATCAGACTTCGTATGAGGAAGTTATGATTTTTCCAAGATCCGGATATAGCAGTAGACAACTAAAAACTCGAAATAGAGATCGAGAGACTTTTTGCCGAAACAACCTAAATGAGAATCGAAGGTCTCAACCAAAGTAGTGCAACGGTAAAAAGTCTAGCAAAAACGGATGCCGGATGAAGAAGTTATGGATTTTTAACGGGCTTTTCCAGTCCCGCCCTGTTAAAAATAAATAATTAAAAATAAATCAAAATTATCCGACGAAGTCTAAACAAGAGTGGTAGAGTATATTCTCATCTATGTGTGCATATAAAGAATGTCGAAACCGGAGCTCGTACACAAAAGTTATGGATTTTACAAGTTTGAGACCCGAAATCCGAGGCTGTCAGGTTGGCCGCGACCTGGCAAGTAACTGAGGGCGTCCAATCAATGGAAGAGGATAAGATACTCACCATGACATGGAACACCCTTTACTACGACGTGGGACACAAAATATGCCCCTATAAATAGAAGCATAAGGGTGCCGGGTTTGGTGCTCATCCCGAATCCCCGGTTTTCACACTCAAGTCCCAAAGGAAGTTCTACACTCCCAAGAGTCCCGAGAATCCCAATATTTTCCTGCGTTTTTAGATTTTCCTGTCAAAGTTCTGCTCGATTCTTCTCTCGACTACTTCAGAGCAACCACTTTAATCAAGTGAGTTCACAACCCCATTATACACCTTTAAATACTTTTTAATGTACTTTTAATACATTTAGGGGGAGAATACAAGTAACCACATGCTTAATCCCAAGTGAAAATGGTAAAACTCTTGTTATATCTTGCATGCACTAGGTTTATACAAAATGCATAGTATTTGGGGTAGCCATCCTTGTTAAACCATTTTATACATTCAAAGGATTTAAGATTTATGCGTAGTCAACCATTGTAAGAGAAAATAAACATTGTATACAAAACTATCACCTTAATACAGACTTAGTTTAGAACCCGTGAGACATTTACAACTTCAACGCTACCTTTTTTTTGAAAAGGTACAACTTAAGGCCCTGTCTACTATAACCAAAGTCTCCCGTTTGGGAGAGAGTGTTCAATGTGTATAGATCTATACGGGAAGTCATGATCCCGCGCCCTAACTGTTAGCTACAGTCCTTTGGGTGACAGTTTGTCATAAACGTTTTGACGCCTGAAGATCGTCGCCACATGCATATTATGTTTAGTATGGTTATAAAACTCACCGGATAGACAATTATTATGGTATTCTGATTTTATGAACGAGTAGCTATTAAAACTATTATTCATCAAACAAGTGCAAACTTCTTATAGCTTTGTTATATAAAAGTATGCCTCAACCATTAAGCATCTCAGTTGCTTGCGATTTTCGGTCTTAGAGACTACCTGTTACTTTAGGAAAATAAGGGATTTTCCTGTACCTAAAACAATCAACTAATAGGCAAATAAGGGATTTTCCTAGTGTAACTATTTACAATTCACAATAAGAACATTCATATGCATTTCATACTTTTATAAGAAAATAAGGGATTTTCTTGGAAAACACACAAACTTTGGAATGGCATACATTTCACAAAACCGCTTATGAACTCACCAACTTAATTGTTGACACTTTTTCTTTGAAATAACTTGTATTCTCAAGGAACCGCTAAGCAGGCTTGGAAACCAACTTTGGGGGATTAACGCTCTAACATTAATTACTTCTTTTGAATGATGTTTATGTGTTTATCTTTTGAACATGTAACAAATACAATTATGTAAACATTTTGAAACTTTTATATATATATGGTGGTGTGTACTTTCCTTACTATGAACTGTTATGATACTGAATATGATGTCCTTCGCCCTCGAACGTTTCCACCGTTATGGTTTGGGGTGTGACACGTATGTTGAGGTTCTCAGGAACCAGTACGATGAGTCTATAGTTGTTACGAGGAGGTAGAGTTCTTGGGGTCTCGAGAAAGTGACCCGAGACGGACATGAATTGATGTGGAATGTAGTATTAGGCCCGCACTACTAAAAACATTGGATCTATATGCGGCTCGGGAAATAATGTGATAACCCAAAAATTTACAAGAAAATTTAAACTTTTCAAAACCAATTTGGGTAAATAAAATTATTCAAACATCAACATAATTCTCAAATTGTTTTTAAAATGATTTCATATCAGAGTTCCTAGAAATCCCAAATCATAAAATGTGAGGATGTGTACGTCACGCCTTCGCCTTTCCATGGTCACCTAAAGTACCTGAAACCAAAAATTGATAAATGTAAGCTCAAAGGCCTAGTGAATTACCCCCAAAATAACAACATATAACATCCAGTAAAATAATAACAAACAACATTTATAATGAGCCTTCAACATGACTGGACCGCCTCGCAGGGCCTATAGCCTATTTGTATCGCTCCCGAGCCTTCGGCATGACTGGACCGCCTCGCACGACCTACGACCTATCTGGACCGCTCGTCGGGCCTTCAATATCACTGGACCACCTCACAGGGCCTACAACCTATCCAGACCGCCCCGGGTATATTGGCCTTCAGCACAAAACAGGACTGCCTCAACCCAACCACAACCATATATGTTGACATATACAATAACACATAATAAATCAATAATAGGCACAAATCATACAGATCACTAATCATAACATTATCTTATCTATTAGGCTACAGATTTATCAAATCGTACTAGCATAATAAAATCCTATAATTAGGACAATAAACTAAAGGACCGGCCTTGGTGACTTAGACCCTGTTGATATAGTGACAATAACTCACATGACAAGTAGTGCAGAACTAAACTAAGAGTCTTCAATTGCTACCTTACCAACAACCTCGACTATCTAAATGATGAATACTAAATTAATAATGAAATCTCAAAATTATCAAAGGGTCCATATTGTCCATTTCCCCAACTTGTGCCCAAGGCCCTATATCAACCCACTAATCCAAGTCCGTATGCACAAGCCCAACAATGGCCCAATTTTCCTAATTGGGCCTAACCCCTAACTGGGCCTTACCATAGGACCCCTTATAAGACTAACCTAACTTCTAATATCCAGGGCCCAACTAGGCCAAAGTCCAAATAGTCTAATAGCAGCCCATCCCGAAGTCCACAAGTCAAAAGTACAAACCGAGGACGTACGCGGGGCGTACTCCTCCGGTACGTTGGGCGTACGCCTGCCCTATGTTGACCATCATCGGGGTGGTTGATCCCGTACACTGGGCGTACAGGAATTACACTGGGCGTACGGGGGGTTTCACCAAAACCCAAATAAGTGCTTAATGGCTTAAGCACTTAAGCCCAGATTCTGGATCCAATGACCAAATGTGCCATATGCCATAAAGTTTCGAACTTTATCACTTTAGACGTCCAGAAAGTTCTTAACACATGGTCTTAATCTATTAAGACCTTCTTATTAATGCATGAGACAAATCTAACTAGTGGGACCTTATTTTTATCACTTAGGACCTCTTCTAAGGTCTAAAAAGACAACCCATTTCCTCCAAGTCATCACATGAACCACTTTGGGACCTTTGGGACAAGAATGTTTCCATAAAGTTAAAATGACTAGATCTATAGAAAACAAGCATAAAGTTCCAAGCTTTTTACCTTATGGAGCTTCTAGGGCACAACACAACATCAAATCTATAGCTTTGATCTCCTTCTCTAATTTCTTGGTGCAATGACTTCACCTTCAAAGTTCCAAAATGCACACCAACTCACACTTCACACATAAACTAGGGTTTGGAACATTTATCTGGGAAATAGAGGCTCAGGATAATCAGAGTAGTTGAGCTATAAGTGTGTTTATAGAGTCCTCAACCCTAAATATTAGGGTTTTCACCTGACATGAGTACGTTCAGTGTACATGAGTGTACGCCCAGCGTAGCACGGTGCGCCTAATATGCTCAGCGTACCCTTATGTATAGTCAACATACTCCTTCCTGACTCAAAGTTGCAACTTTAGTCCTTATACTTCTCGTGACCCAACTTAATCAACTCCAATGACCACATATTGCAATTAATAAAAGAATAGGGATTTGAAATATACCTACGAGGTTCGGGATGTTACAACTCTCCCCCACTTGACCTAGACTTCATCCTCGAAGTTGGGTGTAGTGAATAGATCCGGGTAGTGCTCCCGAATTTCGGACTCTGGCTCCCAAGTCCACTCAGATCCATTCCGGTGTCGCCACTGAACCTTTACTAGAGGTATTTGCTTGTTACGCAAAATTTTTATTTTCCATTCCAAAATAGCCACCAACTGCTCCACATAGTTTAGGTGCTCGTCAACCTGAACACCATCCAACGATACTATCGCATCCTCATCCAATATACACTTTTATAACTAGGAAACATGGAAAGTGTTGTGTATCTGACTGAGATCCTTCGGAAGATCCAGTATATAAGTAACCTTGCAACCCTGGCAATAACTTGAAATGGTCTGATAAATCGGGGACCCAATTTTCCTCTCTTTCTGAAGTAGATAACACCCTTTTAGGTTGAAGCCTTCAGGAGCACCATATCACCAACCTGAAACTCCAACTTAGATTGGTGCTGGTCAACGTAACTATTCTATCGACTCTGAGCGGTCTGCAGTCGCTGTCTGATCTGTTGAATCCTCTTGGTAGTTTGTAAAACTACCTCGGTCCGACCCATCACATTGTGACCTAGCTCACCCCAACAGACTCGGGTGTGACATCTCCTCCTATACAACAACTCATAAGGAGGGGCGCCAATGCTGGAAAGAAAGTTGTTATTATATAAGAACTCAACAAGGGGTAGGTAGGAGTCCCAACTCCCACCAAAGTCAATAACACAAGCTCTCAACATGTCTTCAAGAGTCTGTATGGTCCGCTCACTCTGGCCGTCTATCTGTGGATGATAAGTTGTACTAAAGTGTAGTCGTGTGCCCAGTTCCTCGTGGAACTTCTTCCAAAATTGGGAGGTGAACCGAACATCACAGTCTGAGAAGATAGAGACAAGAACTCTATACCTCACAACAATCTCGTTGATGTATAGCTCGGCTAACTTCTCGGCCAATGAGCTCTCCCGAATGGCCAGAAAGTGGGAACTCTTGGTCAGTCGATCCACAATGACCCATATGGCGTTGAAACCCCTTGTCATCGTTGGCAGCTTAGTGATAAAATCCATCGTGATCTACTCCCATTTCTACATTGGAACCTCAAGAAGCTGCAACTTTCCATGTGGCCTCTGGTGCTCAGCCTTGACCATTTGGCAGGTCAGGCACCTCTCCAAGTATCAAGCGATCTCCCGCTTCATGCACAGCCACCAGTAACTGAAACACAAATCCCGATACATCTTGGTGGCCCCTGGGTGAATAGAAAATCGACACTTATGAGCCTCCTCCAAGATAATCTGTCTGACCCCACCAGACATCGGAACCCAGATCCGACCACAACGGGTCAACAATTCCCTGCTATCCTGCACAAATCGGGTGTTCTCACCCTTAATCCCCTCTAGTTTGTAGTTCCCCTGACGCATACCCTCTAACTGAGCTTCCTTGAGTAAGCCCACGAGTGGGGAACCCACTGATATCCTCATGCATGTCACTGAAGCAGAAGGTCTAGCTGCCTTGTGGCTCAGAGCGTCCGCGACCACGTTCACTTTACCAGGGTGGTAAAGGATCTCACAGTCGTAGTCGTTGACTACATCCAACCACGTGCGCTACCTCATATTCATGTTCGGCTGGTCCATAATATACCTCAAGCTCTTGTGGTCCGTGTAGATGGTACAGCGGAACCCATAGAGGTAATGTCTCCAAATCTTGAGATCGAAAACTACCACTCCCAACTCTAGATCACGTGTGGGGTATCTCGACTTGTGCGGCTTCAGCTCCCGCAAAACGTAGGCTATAACCCTTCCTCTTTTGCACGAGTAATTCTCCGAGACCTGTGATGGATGCATCACAGTATATCACAAAGTCCTCCACTCCCTCGAGGAGGGTCAACCCTGGGGCCTCTACAAATGCTCCATGAGCGTCTCAAACGCCCTTTGCTGCTTAGGTCCCCACGGAAAATCCACCCCTTCCTATTCAGATGAGTGAGGGGTACTGTAATCTTGGAGAAATCCTGTATAAACCTCCGGTAGTACCCTACCAAAACCAAAAAGCTCCTGATGTCTGAGGGAGAATGTGGAACCTCCTACCGAATAACTGCCTTAATTTTGGCCAGATCGACCACAATCCCATCCCGGTTAGCGAGATGCTCTAGGAACTGAACCTCTCGTAACCAAAACTCACACTTCAAGAAGTTGGCATAAAGCCGTACTCACCTCAAAACCCTCAACAACTCCCGTAGATGCTCCTCGTGCTACTCTCGGGTCTTGGAATACACCAAGATATCATCAATGAACACTATAACCTAGCGATCGAGCATCGATCTGCAGACCCAATTCATCAGCTCCATAAATATTGTCTTCTCCACATCCTCCTCCCCCACCCTGACCCGATGATACCCGGAGCTTAGATCAATTTTGGAGAATCACGATGCCTTTGCAACTGATCAAATAGGTCTTCTATCCTTAGGAGTTGGTAACAGTTCTTCACCATTAACTTGTTCAACTCCCTGTAGTCTATGCACATCTGATGCGATCCATCCTTCTTCTTCACAAAGAGTATCGATGCTCACTGCGGAGAGCTGCTTGGACTGATGAACTGGTTAACCAGCAGTTCCTGTAGCTATGACGACATGTCCTACATTTCTGGTGGTGCCAGCCGGTACGATTCCTTGGCAATAGGGGCCGCACCAGGCACTAGGTCAATCCTAAACTTGACCTATCTCTCTGGAGGTACTCCGCGTAATTCCTTTGGAAACACGAAAGCGAACTCCCTGACTACTGGGACCTCTGAAACTGAAGGGTGATTGTTGACCTATGTATCCATCACATATGCTAGATAACCAACACATTCATGCTGAATGTACTGCCGAGCGTTGGCGGATGAATAAAACTTGGAACCCGATCTAGTGCCCTGACCATAAATCACCATTTTTCCCCACTTGGGGTTCGAACTACAACCCATTGACCCTCGCCGTCGATCATGGCACCGAACCGACTTAGCCAATCCATACCTACTATCACCCCGACATCCATCATGGGGATAGGAATCAAGTTAGTTGGGAAGGGTACCCCTAATACCTCTAATATGAAACCTTGATAGAATGAAGAAGCAAAAACCCTGAGTTCGCTGGTGATGGAAACTAGCAACGAACACTCAAGCTCCCCGACCGGCAGACCGAACTCTCTACCGAAAGTCTGAGCGACGAACAACCGACTCGCACCCGATTCGAATAATACTAAAGTAGGTATGGAATTCATTAAAAATGTACCTCATACAGGTACACACATAAATAAGAATAAAATAGATATAATCAACGAGAAAAAGTAGAGAAACATACCAGCCACCACATCCGGTGCTGCTCTGGGCTCCATGACTGTGAGCTGGAAAGCGCTTCCCCGAGCCTTTAGGGGTTCTGCTCCGCCCTACCCCCCATCAGTGATCCTTAATGTAGCCAGCGCTGGAGCCTACTCCGGCCTGGCAGCTAGGTGTTGACAGTTGGTCTTCACGTGACCAACCTGATCACAGTGAAATCAAATCCTCATATCCGGGGTAGGGGCGGGCTGGTGTCACTCTCGTGCGTAATGTCCTTCCTTGCCACATTTGTGGTATCCAATACTCAGTCAACATGCTCTTGTATGAACCTTCTTGCACTTCCCACAAGTGCGGGCACGTTGCCCTCTTGTCCTGGAATCAACGGACTTGAACCGCTTCGGCGCCAGTTGAGCTTACCCTGAGGCCTGTCTCAACTCTCGTAACTGTAACTCAATCTCCAACTCACGCAGCCTCGTGGCCTCCTGAAGCTCCAACAAGGTATCACATCTCTGTGTCGCAACAAACTGCCTGATATCAATCTTGAGCATACCTAGATAATGAGTCAGATGTGCCTGCTTAGAAGCAAACTCCAGGAAAAATGTCACCCTCTCAGTAAACAATCTGATGATCTCCGTCACCAACTCCGTTCCCTGACGCATGTATAAGAAATCTTTTGCTAATCTCTCCTTCTCCACCCATGCAACTCACTGCTCCTCAGTGTATGATCCGGTAACCAATTTCCACCAATCCTTTGCCCCAGACCGTAACAGGTTCAAAGCACACCGCACCCTCTGATCAGCAGGGCATGAACACGTGAAGAAACACCACTTCACATTAGAAAACCATCTCATAGCAACAATCAGATCCTAAACCCCATCACAAGTAGGGGGCTTTGTGTTGTCAAAGTCGTGATTCTGAAATGCCCAGATAGCTCCTCCCCTTGCCGCTGTTACAACCGATGTAGTTGCAGCGACAGCTGTCTCAGCTAGGGCTGCATAGCGCTCGTCAAATCACTCAATCATGGCAGTCTTAATAAACCCAAACATCTCTGACAACTGCACCTGGAACGAAGTAGCAACCTCATCATGCAGGACCTCACGAATCCTGGCATCCAACTCATCTATCCCCATCTAACCAATGACCTCGGGCGGTACCGATCCATCCTGATGGCCAGCTCCTGACCCCGATCCCAATCCGGATCCAGCCCCAAAGTGTCTCGTAACCACCATACTAGAAATGTACAAATAGAATACCAGATAATCCATATAATAACTGGAAACCAACTCCCAACTAACCCTAGAGATTATGACTTCCTTGACACGCGTGTGACTCATGTGCTTTCAGTAGTTCGAGCTCGTACTATCTTCCACACCTACCTATTTATGTGTTAAGTATCATCATAGCGACCTATTATACACACGCATGGTGCTCACTCAACTCTTTCCCTTGAGAAGGGCTAACTATTCCATAACCGGCCTACCGACCTCGTACAACTTACCTATGAAACTTCCACCAGCCCCTACGGCACTAGTGTATGCTAGCCATACATAACGCTGGACCCTATAGGCTTTCGAATATCCGATCATACCCTAATCCCCTAATTAGACAAGAACAGAACATAAGGCCAAATCAAACATTCTTAGGCTATAAGATCTTAATTATGTATAACCGTGATGCATACACTAATCAACTACACTAATGATGTCAATATCATATAAAGGAAACCCTAGGCTAGCAGGTATCACATAATCAGACAATTGTCTCGTGCAATTTCCTGAAGATCTCTAGCCTAGTACTAGCATGTTGTTCTAAGATATCACATAATCAAATAACTGTATGCTATTTTGGGGTCTACTTACTGGCTCCGAATGACAGGACACATCACATCCCCTTTATTTATTTTGAAATTCATTTGAAAGTCATTTTGAAAATCTTTTCAGTGATTTGAGATTGGATTCACACGAGTGTTCATCTAATGAACTCAAACCAAGGCTCTGATACTAACTTGTGACATCCCAAAAATTTACAAGCAAATTTAAACTTTTGAAAACCAATCCGGGTAAATAAAATTATTCAAACATCAACATAATTCTCAAATTGTTTTCAAAATGATTTCATATAAGAGTTCCTAGAAATCCCAAATCATAAAATGTAAGGATGTGTACGTCATACCTTCACCTTTCCATGGTCACCTGAAGTAACTAAAATCAAAAATCAATAAATCAGAGAAATCACTTATTGTTTATTAATATATTATAAGTTCTAATATATTAATAATATTATTATTTAATTAGTATTAATCAAGAATTAATCTAGAATTAATTAAGTGATCAAAAGGAGACTAATTAAATATATGGGTTGATTGTGTAAATCATCCATACTTGTATAGTGGGCTTGATGCTCCATGGATTATCAAGTTGGGTGAATGTCCATAGGATGCTCCATGGGAGTTACAAACCCATGGGTCATGTAAATGAAGAGTCATGACACATTAGGGTTTACATGGTGTAACCCTAATTGTAATACACTATATAAAGGATATGAAGCTCACCAAAATCGGTTACTAGATGCAAGATAGAGGGCATAGTCGATTCTAAGTGTGTGACATTTCTCTCAAGGTTTATTCCAAGTGCATTTGGTGTTGTGTGATACATTTGAGGCATCACAGTTGGTGTGCTAGGCTCACAAGGTTCTCAAGGAATCCAAACTACTACAAGGTATGTTTTCTTACTATCTTTTATGATTAAAAGTTCCAATGTATGCTAGATAGGTTAAGAACCTTGTAAAATAAATTTTTAATGTATCATAGATAAAACATAGATCCAATGTTTCTAGGGTTGCATGTACATCATAAGAGTGTTAGAATGATCAAAACCCATCAGTGGTATCAGAGCCTACGTTTGTTTTGTTGATACTTGATGCAATTTGGAAGAAAAATCATTTTTTTTTGGAATCTGCTAGTTTACCAAGAGGTGGTGACTGTTCAGTGAACAAAAATTAGTTTTTGGCTTGTTTTGTATTAGAATCATTACCACAAAGTGTTTTTGTTCTTAAAACTTGATTTTGATGTTATGGTAATCTTTACTCTCATCCAAATAAATGGTTATTATCAAATTTGCAAGTTTTATATGGTTTATTTATGATTCTTGAAATTGTTGATATGCATGTTCATGAACTTATGAGTTTAGAAGATCATAGGAATTATTTGTAACTTGCTTGTTAGTTTAATTCTTGATCATTATGTGTTTTAATGGAATCCATAATTCTTCATCAAGTTATGGATTACTAAAAGTTTTTCCTTTTAAAGTCCATTATTAAACACATAGGTTACATAAAATGAAATGTCACTCATTTTAATGAACCATTTAACTCATAAGTTATGAATTGAAGAGTTTTGAATAGTTTCAAAAGTTTCCCTCAAATTTTGGAATTGGAAAAGCTTTCCTTTATGAATACTTTAATTCAAAGTTAAGCCCTTAGAATTTTAAAAGTTAAATTCAACCCTTATACTTTATAATATTATAAGTTATATATATATATATATATATATATATATATATATATATATATATATATATATATATATATATAAGAGCAAGTCGTCTTACCATTAGTAGGCCTCATTCACGAAGTCAATCTATAAGGGGTGGGTATAAGGTTACTGCGTATAAGATGACAGTTTAATGGGTGTCCACTCTCACCCACTGCTTCCTTGACTGGTGGAGGGTCGTTAGCCGAATGGGTAGGACAAGGACTATAATTCTCCCTTCATTAAAAGTATTAATGATATATACCAAGTAACTAACCTCTTAGTAATACCCAATCTTACTTACTTAGGAAAATGTGAATTTGGTGCTAACCCATGAAATTATACTTTGCACTTTGCTTAAGTCGATTAGTGTAGAGTGTGTGGTTAACGGGCACACTAGCTTGATTTAACAAGGTAGGAAAAGTGTACCTTAATGTTTATCATAGTATCGGTGGAGCGTGTGTGGTTAACCGACACATCGATTGAGGGGTAAAAATTAAGGGTACCAAGTATATTTGCATAGTTATTCACACCTTGTTTTTTGATCATCGACATCTCAGTCACAAAAACTGAAGGGCACACTCGAGATTGAAACATGCCATTGAAAGTTCAATGAATTTCAAAAGATCTAGGAGTTTCAAATTGAATTAAAACCTAAAAATTTATTTCGTTTTTCATGGTGGAAATTGGTGAACCGTCATTCACTTACCTTCAAATATTTTATAGCTTAGATTACGACATCCCTCTTCCAAGTTATAAACTATTGTGTTGGGTCCTAGCCTTAATATTTCATATTGTGTGTTATATTAAGGATTTAAATCAACTAACTTGAATTTCTCCCTTTGTAGATGTCTAGTTTAGACAACAATGATCTTCCCAAATCTTATGGAACAAGCTTTCCAAATGAATATGACTTCCTGAGTTTGGCCCATGAAAATCATACTTCTCTTCCTCCTCTTCCTCTAATGATTCTCCCTAACCAACAAGCTCAAAGACTTGAAAACTCAAGCTCTGCTTGCAATGAAACATGAAGATGAAAGACCTGTGTGTACTCATGTATTAGGAATGAAGTCACACATTGAGAGGTTGAGAATGTTGGGTGTCATTGTCCCAAGGAAGTTGGCTATTGACTGGGTCCTTCAGTCACTTCCTGAGTCATATAGTACGTTTATTAAAGACTATTATGTGACAGATCACGACATGACCCTATTAGATCTTTCTTATTTGCTTGTTGTTGCTAAATAAGAAATGATTTGGCGCAATAGTCAAGAAAATATGGGTGGAAGGTCTACTTCTCAAGCTTTCATGGACATGGACAATGGTAACATTGGAAGTCCAAAAACTCGTTCTCTTCCCAATGGAAAAGGATTGGTCTTGGTCAACCCGGTTACCCGGAAGGTAAAGAGGAAGTCTAAGTCTGGAATATCCTTTTGTACCATTCGTGAAGAGTCTATATGCTTTCATTGTGAAGAAAAAGGGCATTAGAAGCGAAGCTGCCCTAGCTACCTGAAGGATTTGAAAGGAATCAAAAAGTTTGACTCTTATTCAGGTTAGTTCACTATCTAACTCTGTTAAGTTCCTACTGGTTGATTATCAATACATGATGTGACTAAGTTAAATTTTGATGGTTGGCAAGATCAAGCCAGGGAAAGGAAACTTAAGTAAAGAGTATGATGAATTTGATCGCGAAGATAGATTTCTATTGCATGGTTGAAGATTAGATTTTTGAGCTACTACTTAGGGGTTATGATAGATTGCTAGGAAATATGTAACAACATAGTTTTCATTTAAAGTTACATTGTAAGGAAAAGTTTTTCTGCATTTTTGTTATAAATAAATAAAAATTTGATTTTATTTTAGTTTATATCTCCTTGCAATGACTTTTATTGAAAATTGATCTTTACATGTTTCTAGCAATAATGGAAATGTGAAGTTGATTCTTTCTTTTGTGATAGTGTCTAAATTTACCAAATAAGGAAAGCTTCTCATCACCCACATTTTCAGTTGGATAGAAACTTGGAATCGTACAAATTGTACAGTATGATGAATGAGAACTTTTAGCATTGGAAAATTAAGACAATTTCTTAGTTCACATATATATGTGAGTCAAGTGAAGGACTAAGGGATCGAGTACACATTCTTATTCACTGATCAAAGTCGATCACAAAAGGTTGATAGGACTATACATCATGATTTAGTAAGGTTTAGTAAATATGGTTATACTTACAAGTTTAAGTATAATTCGGAAACATTGAAAAATTTTCAGTGTATGGCAGTATGGATGAGAAGAATAAAATTAGGCAGAATGATAAAAGTTTTTCAAATATGAAAAGATGGGAGGATACTTTTGATGGTTTTAATGCAAAAGAACATCATATATGCTCATGCAAAACCCTAAATCATGGATCTAGGCTTCTTTATTGTACATGTAATTCATCAAAGACTTGTAACCCGAGATCTAGCATGCATAATTCGAAATTAACAGTATAAGAACAGATCTAAGTGATTACCTCTTCCAATTGGCTTGAAATCCTTTGATTCTTTTTTGGTCTTGAGCTTAGAGTCACAAGTGTAACTCCTCTAATGGCTTACAAAAACCACACAAGCAAGAACGGAATTATAAGAGAGGATAGAGGATGCTAAAATCGGCCCTAGGGTTTCTCTTGGGGTCAAAGTGCCGAAAATTGCAAGCAAGGGTCTTTATTTATACTGTCGGCTGCTAGGGTTTCAATCTATACCCTAATGGACAGCTTAGTCACCAAGCAAACCATGGAACCTTCTGGAATAGGGCCTATGGACGAAAATATGATGGATCCCCATCATAATTTCATTCCCTCTTAGTCCATTAGGTTTCCCAGCCCAATACTCAACTATCACACATTTGATAGTTTAAGCCCCTTTATTTAATTAATCTCTTTTAGTCCCCAAATTAATTCCTAATTAATCTATGACCAATATTAATTAAATAATATGATTTCTCCATGAATATATAATTCTTATATTATATTAATAAATCATAATATCTTCTCTCTCTCTCTCTCTCTCTCTCTCTTTTAAATAACCTTGTCAAGTTGCTTTGGTGAAGGCAACGCAAAAGGATCATGCACAACCGTGTCAAGTACATACCAAATATAGTTACGGGCTTTGACACTAATCCAACAGTATCCCACTTGGATATGTCTAGTAACTATTTCTCACATATGACTTCAGGATCCGATTAGCAATCGTAGCTCTTATACGCCGCTGTCAACTCTAATCAGTAACTTGTCCTTCAGATAAGGGATCGTATAATCCTCTGTTCTAGATATCATGCTTACAATACTTATTGTTCAGCACTTTGTTTCTCAATCTTTGATTCGTTCGACATAGAACTTAGTCGAACACATCAACTTTCTTCTGACCGGGCCCAACACATAACTCAAACCAAATCATTGAGTGGCCAAGATATAAAATTTATCTTTTTAGAATAAAAGCAACAAATTAACTTCGACTCATATGCTTTTACTATTTACTAACTGAATCATGCACAAAAATATGTTTTATAACATCAAGTTACTAATGCGTTTACACATCATCAATGCACAACCAACCAGCAAACAATAACCATATCTCTAAGTTTTAAGAGTATAAAATATTGTCGCTTTGCGATCACTCGAGATACAATTCCATGAAGTGATACCAGCAAACGTGGGTTTATACCAATGCTCAAATCACATTTCATAAGCACTCATGAGCTTTGCAACAAACTATTGCTATGTCTAAAACCTTTTAGATAATCTACAAGCAGGTTCATGACAGTCTTCTTTCATATTTACTTTCAACATATAAACGACCGTGGATTGTTTGAATAATCTTATTATTTAGGAAGTCAAAACATGCAAAACTGAAACAATAGATAAATAACCAATGCTCCTAGCGTGCTGCGAGTGCTTAACCCTGCTCAGTCCCTTTGTAAGGGGATCCACTGGATTATCTTCTAACGATACCCTATTCACTATGAGGAGTCCCTCTTCCACCCGATGTCTTATAAAATGGTATTTTCTATCGATATGCCTGGATCTACCTTGATCCCTTGGTTCCTTGGTTAAGGCTACCACTCCTTCATTATCATAAAAAATTTCCATGAGCTCCTTTATGGATTGCACAACTCCAAGGTCTCCAATGAAGTTCTTCAACCATATTGCCTCTTTTAATGCTTCACTTGCTGCAATGTACTCTGATTCACACGTTGAATTAGCCACATTCTCTTACTTGTAACTTTTCCAAGTCACTGCTTCTCCATTAAGGGTAAAGATCCAGCCTGACTGCGAACGATAATTATCATGATCTGTCTGGAAACTAGCATCATTGTACCCTCGTACCCTTAATTCACCACTCCGACCGGGGACTAGAAACCATTCCTTGGTCCTCCAAAGGTATTTAAGAATATTCTTAAGTGCAGTCCAATGGGCTCTACCAGTGTTTCCCTGATATCTGCTGACCATGCTCAAAGCAAAGGCCACACCAGGACGAGTACAAGTCATAGCGTACATGATCGAGCCAATTGCAGAAGCGTAAGGTACTCGGCTCATATCACCTATGTTTTCCTCTGTACTCGGCTTTGAGTCTTACTCAACTTGGTATTGCTTTGGATTGGCAACTCCCCTTTCTAGGAATTTTCCATACTAAAATACTTTAGTACCTTATCCAAGTATGTATCTTGACTGATTCCTATCAGTCTCTTACATTTGTTTCTTACTATCCATATTCCCAGAATATATGCAGCCTCTCTGAGGTCCTTCATAGTGAAGAACTTCCCAAGCCAGGACTTGACCTCCTGCAAGGTTGGGACGTCGTTTCCTATGAGTATTATGTCATTAACATATAATACGAGGAAGCTCACTATACTGCCACTGGCCTTGACATACACACATGACTCATCTTCGCTTCGCAGAAAGCCAAACTCTTTGACCTTCTCGTCAAAACAAAGATTCCATCTGCAAGACGCTTGCTTCAATCCATAAATGGATTTCTCAAGCTTACAAACTCTATTTGGATGCTTCGTATTAACAAAACCCTCTGACTAATTCATGTAAACATCCTCAGCCAACTTTCCATTAAGAAAAGCAGTTTTGACGTCCATCTGCCATATTTCATAATCATGAAATGCAGCTATTGCGAGCATCACCCTAATAGACTTTATCTTGGCAACTGGCGAGAAGGTCTCATCATAGTTAACTCTAGGAGTTTGAGTAAAGCCCTTCATGACCAATCGTGCTTTATAAGTGTGCACATTCCCATCCATGTCTGTCTTCTTCTTGAAGATCCACTTGCACCCGATAGTCTTACGACCCGACACGTTGCCAACCAAATTCAAAACTTGATTGTCGTACATGGACTGAATCTCGCTGTCGATTGCCTTTTTCCATTTAGCAGATTCCGGGCCTACCATGGCTTCCTTGTAGCTGCTAGGTTCATCCAAATTTATCAGTGTTTGATCACTAATAAACGTATCCCCTTCAGTAGTAATATGAAAACCATAAAACTGGGGTTGAACACTAAACCTACTGGAACGTCTAAGAGGTAAGGACTCGTCAATTGGTTCAACAAGAGTTTCCTCCTCAGGTTGAGTGTCAGTGATAGAAGTTCCTTCATTGCTCTGTTCTTGAATCTCTTGGCTTATGATTTCTCATTCTCGGAAAACCCCTCTTCTCGCAACGAAGACAACATTGTCACTCAGTCTGTAGAAGATATAGCCAAAGGAGTTATGTGGATAACCAATGAAATAACACTTTTCACTAAGAGGTTCGAGCTTGTCATGAGTCTCTCATCTTATGAAAGCCTCTTAAACCCAAACCTTGATATGTGCCAACGAGGGAGCTTTCCTTGTTTACATCTCATGAGGTGTTTTAGCAACCTTCTTGGTGGGAACTAGGTTAAGGATATGGGCGGGTTCCCCAAGGCATACCCCAAGAAATCTATTGGTAATGAATCCTGACTCATCATAGAATGAACCATGTCCAACAAGGTCCGATTACATCTCTCAGGCATACCATTAAATTATTTTTGTTCTCGAAGGCATCAGTTGTGAAACAATTTTTCATTCCTTTAGATAGTTGTGAAACTCAAGACTTAGGTACTCTCCTCCTCGGTATGACCGAAGCATCTTGATTTTCCTTCCAACTGATTCTCCACTTCATTCTTAAACTCTATGAACTTTTCAAAGATTTATGACTTATGCTTGATTAAGTAGATATATCCATATCTACTATAATCATCCATAAAAGTCATGTAGAAGCGACAAGCATTCCTTGTGTTGAACTAAAGGGCCCGCACACATCAGTGTGTATGAGATCCAATAGACCCTTACCCCTATCACAAATTCCAGTAAAGGGTGACTTCTTCATCTTCCCAAGCAAACAATATTTACACACGTCATCGTCCTTAAGGTCAAATGACTCCAACACTCCATCCTTTTGGAGTTGGGCTATGCGTTTGTTGTTGACATTACCAAGGCGAAAATGCCACAAACATGCTTTATCTAGACTATTAGACGAATCAATAATCAACACATCATTTCTTAAGTTGTCTACAACCAACACACATTCATATCTTCCATTACAAGGAAATGCATTGAAATAAAAAAAACACCATTTAAATAAACATTAATAGAACCATTACTATTATCAAAGGAATATCTGAAACCCTGTTTATATAATCTATGGAAAGAAATGATGTTCTTTGCCATATCTGGCGAATAGCAACAATTATTTAAATCTAATCCTAACCCATTACTCAACACTAAAGAATCAACTCCGACTCTGGTCACAAATGACGATCTTCTGTTTCTCATAATCAAGATTATATTCCTATGCTCCACCTCCCTACTTCTTCTTAGGCCCTACAAATCAGAACAAATGTGGAAACCACATCCTATATCAACAACCCATGAAGTAGCAAGTGATGAGTTGTTAGATTTAATAGAATACATACCTTTGAAAGTGGGCTTTATCTTTCCATCTTTAATGTCCTGCAGATATTTACGGCAACTTCATTTCCAGTGACCCTTTTCGTGGCAATGGAAACACTTTGCTTCCTTAGGGTCAGAGGAGGGTTTAGCATAACCTGCTTTGGTCCCACTAGAGGACGAACCATCACGGGATTTTCCCTTTTGGTGGCTCTTTGAAGGAGCCATCCTTTTCTTTCCCTTCCCTTGACCAATTGCAAACAGAGAAGCAGCCACAGCATGGGCTGATGAAACAGATTTTTCCTTGAGGTTGCTCTCAGCAGTCCTCAGTAGTCCTTGAAGCTTACTCAAGGAGACCTCTTCCTTATTCATGTGGTAGGTCATTCTGAATTGGTTGTAGCAGGAAGGCAAGGAGTGGAGGATGATGTCGATAGCCAAATCCTCATCAAACTTAACAGTAAGTTTGAGAAGACGATCAACATACCTCTACATTTTTCTACAAATGAAAGATTAGGGATTCTCCACTCCCCATCTTAGCAGTGATCATTTTAGTAATGATCTCATAGCGCTCTTGCCTCACACTTTGGTGTTACCTGTGCATCAAATCTTGATGCATTTCATATGGATACATGTCCTCATAGGACTTTTAGAGTTCGAGGTTCATGGTGGCCAGCATGAAGCAATGAACTTTCGTAGCATCATGCTCGTGGGCCTCAAAGGCAGTCAACTCTTCAGGAGTAGCAACATCTGGGTTGATCTTTTCAAGTTTCTCATCGAGGACATATTCTTTGTCCTCGTAGTGAGTGATCATATGAATGTATTTCATCCACTCATTGAAATTTGACCCATCGAATGTCACCTTTTGACATAGGTTCATTAGCGAGAATGACCCAGAAGCATTGTTGTTGTTGTTAGCAGGCATCTGAAAAAGAAAGGAACAATGTTTGATTAGAAATGAATACCCAATTAAACACCCAAATGAAAAATTAGGGCTAGGATCCAACAACATTATTCGCAACTGTGAAAAGGGATGTTGTAATCTAAATGCAAATAATTTGAAGGTAAGTGAATAACGATTTAGTAATTTCCACCATGAAAAACGAAAGGAAATTAAGTTTTAAATGTATTTGAAAACTCCTACATTCTTCTGATATTCATTGAACTTTTCAATGGCATGTTTAAATCTCGATATGCCCTTCAAGTTTGTGACTGGGATACCGAGGATCACAAACAAGGTGTGAATAAGCATGCGAATCAACATGGTGCACTCAATGTCTCTATCACCTAATCAATGTGCCGGTAAACCACACACGCTTCATTGATCTATGACAAACACCGAGCCACCCTTTGCTACCAATGTTAATCCAAAATTAGTGTGCCGGTTAACCATACACGCTCCACTAATGTTTGACAAGGTTAGAAAGTGTAATTCCATGGAGTAGCATCATTTGCACATTTTACCCTAATTTTACTAAGATTGGGAATTTGTAAAAACATTGTAGTTACTTGGTATCATTCATTATACTTTTAACGAGGAGAGGATTACCCTATCCTACATGTCCGGCTAACGACCCTCCACCAATCAAGGAAGCGGTAGGTAAGAGAAGATACCCATTAAACGGCCATTTTATAGGCCATAACCTTATCCCCCCCCCCCCCCCCCTTATACATCGGCTTCGTGAATGAGGCCTACTAACGGTAAGACTAGCACTTTAAGTTATACATATATGCATATATATACATACATACATATATATATATATATATATATATATATATATATGTATATATATATATATATATATATATATATATATATTAATTTGGTAATAATATAATAGTATAAGGTTTAATTTTAAACTTATAAAATTCTAAGGATTTGAAATTTAAATCATTCAAAATTAAAACTTTTAGTCATAAAATTCAAATTTCAAAACTTGAGGAAAAGTTTTCAACTTTTTAAAACTAAAAGGATCAAATAACAAATACTATAAATTAAACAATTAATTTGATGATTATCTATATTTGACATAATCCAATTTTAGTCACAAGATAATTACCAAATAATTTAAATAATCCATATTTATCATATAAAGGAACAATTATTCAAATGATTTGAAATTATCTTTTGTTTTGGTAAGGATAATCATTTAAATACAATAAAATTTGAATTTTATTATTAAAAAACAATTTTGGCATTTATCCTATAGCAAAACAACAAGAAATCTTGAGTTGGCCAGACTCGCCGAGTCCAGATACTTAATCGCCGAGTCGGGTCGGGTAGAGGCCAGGAAAACAATTTTCAGCAAGAACTCGACTATTACATCACATACAATAGAACCCAATCAAAGCTCTGATATCACTTATGGTTTTAATGCAAAAGAACATCATATGTGCTCATCCAAAACCCTAAAGCTTGGATCTAGGCTTCTCTCTTGTACATCTAATTCATCCATTACTTGTAACCCTAGATGTAGCATGCATAATTTGAAATTAACACTATAAGAACAGGATCTAAGTGATTACCTCTTCCAATTGGCTTGAAATCCTTTGATTCTTCTTAGTCTTGAGCTTAGAGTCACAAGTGTAACTCCTCTAATGGCTTACAAACACCACAAAAGAAAGAAGGAAATTATAAAAGAGGAGAGAGGATGCTAAAATCATCCCTACGGTTTCTCTTGGAGTCCAAGTGCTGAAAATTGCAAGCAAGGGTCTTTATTTATATTGTAGGATACTAGGGTTTCAGTCTAAAACCTAACGGACAGCTTAGTCACCAAGCAGTCCATGGAACCTTCTAGAATAGGGCTATGGATGAAAATATAATGGATCCCCATCACAATTTCGATCCCCTTAGTCCATTAGGTTTCCCAGCCTAAAACTCAACTATCACACATTTGACAGTTTAAGCCTCTTTATTCAATTAATTTGTTTTAGTCACCAAATTAATTCCTAATTAATTTATGACCAATATTAATTAAATAATATGATTTCTCCTTTAATATATTATTCTTATAATATATTAATAAATCATAATATCTTCTCTTTCTCTTAAATAACCTTGTCAAGTTGCTTTGGTGAAGGCAACCTAGAAGGACCATGCAAAATCGGGTCAAGTACATACCAAATATAGTTACGGGGCTTAGACACTAATCCAACAACTTTTGTATCATGTTTTGTGTTCATCTTAATGATTAAGATACCATGTCACAATTGGTCCTCTAAATACATCTTAGTGCATTCATACGACTAAGAAGTGGAATCAAGAATTGCTGAAATGGTTAAATCAAGAAGATGAGTCATACTTCATTCCAAAAAACAATTCTTAGAGTCATACTCCAAGATTGTAACTTGAGTGACATATCTTAAAGAAAGGTTTATAACAGTAGTCAAATGTAAGAGTAAAGTGTATCCCACTCTTGTACATTTGAAATTGGTAAGTTGTGATGTTTTTGATAAAATAGAAACCAACTTAAGACTAATTGTGTGAAGTGTTTGTCTTGATAAAGAATCTGCATTATCTCTTAAAATTTGGCAAGTGAGCCTTATACGTCAAGAGGGCAGTGGGAGTCTTAAAGATCTTGGAAATAATTTCAGATCTAATCAAGAAGGAAAAACCTATAGTTTATTACTAGCACACGACTTGTGGTTTATAACCTATTGTGTTGACATATTCCTATTTTTGTGCCCATTCCAGTTAAAGTTCGCTTTGCATATGAGTTCTGAGAGTTCTCAATTGGTTGCATAACAGCTTGGAAGCAATGGCAGGCCCTTGTGCTGTCAGGTGGCAAGAAGTTAAGACTGCAGAAGTTCAATCCATAAGAGTTTGGATTTGTCAATAACCTTGTCTTGTGCTTATGATTTTGACAAATTCACATGGATAGGAACACATACACCATAAAATCTAAGTGTCATAAGGTTTCTATCCAATTCATGAAAATGATGGTGAGGAAACACTTTCAATAAGTAGATTTTAACTTGATAGCAATTATGATATTTGCATTCTCAAAGTCGTTAGTGAAGCATGTGTGGTTACCCGACACACTAAATGGACTTGTGAGAAATGGAAAAGGTCTAAACAATTGAGACTATGATTATGACATCCTTTTCATAGTTCTAAAATTGTTCAGACACATATGTTTGCTACCTAAGGAAAGGTGTATGATTTTGATAAAGTTTTATCAAAGCATCTCATATCAGACATATGAACTTTGGTAAGAAGATCAATAAAGTATTGATATCTAGAAGTCCAACATATTTCTGAATGCATGCCAAAGCTAGTGGGAGCATAAGCTTCATGCCAATAATCATCATGCAAGTGGGAGCATGATAGTTATAATAATTTTTACAAGTTAGCAACGTTAATTATAGAAAAAGAAGATTTCAATTGAGAAAAGTTGTTTGCTATAATTAAGGGAGAGGAAATTATACTTCACTTCAATTCTAAAAGCTTAGATTGAGGTTTTAATGATATTTAGTCAAGGATATATATATATATATATATATATATATATGTATGTATATATATATACATATATATATATATATATATATATATATATATATATATATGAATTTCAGCTCAACATAAGGAAAATCTATATATGGGTCTATTAATTGCATTTTAAAATTCGATTATGATTATGGCATCCCTTTTCATAATTTAAATTATGAGAACCTGGCAAATAGAAATAGAAATATTACAGTTAAAGACTGGTCTAGTATAATGCCTTTATGAATCGTGTCTCATATGCTTCAAATACAGGATCAATTGCATGCGCTATAAGATTCATTTGTTCTAAATTTTCCAAATGCCCAGAGCATTAAGACGGAAAAGTACTAGAACTAGATATGAATAATTTGATTAAGAAATTATTGAGGATAATCTAAGGTTTACCAAAGATTGGTTGCTTAGGGACAGTTGGAAGTATAGTTTTAATTTTGGAAGGACCATAATGACATATTCTTAAAAGAGGTAACTCTTGTTCAGTAGTAATAGTCAAAAGGGGAATATGGAAATGTTCCCATAGGTTGAAGGTATTCATTAACTCTATGTAAGATTAGGAAACTTAATCCAAGAAGAATGTTCAAAGGCAATGAACTTTGAATATAACACTTCATTTCCATGGAGTAGATCTCTACTTGAATACTCTGTAATGTCTGTTAACAAGTCTTTGTGCTTTGCGCATAACCATTACAAGAGGACCAATGCATATAAGTTTAGAATCTAACAGATTTAGGTAAATGGTAGGAATATGGAATTCTTTCATTTGTGGTACGGATTTGGGATTCCGAAATGAGGATCACTGGAATTATGTTCAATCGATCTATTTCACAGAGTAAAGATCATACAAAGAACATAGTGTGCATACTTGGCGTATGGCATGACTAGTGTTTAGAAAAACATAGTGTACATGCTTGGATCATGGGACACCTATTGTTTTTAATTCAAGTATAATGTAGATAGTTTGAAACAATATGTAATGAATGATATGTAATCAATATGGTGATAAATAAAAGATGTTTTATTTATATTCATTAGTTCTGAGACCATATTGGATTCAATTATTCTTGTGTTTCACTTTGCATGTTTTGACTTCCAGAATAACTAAGTCACTCTTACTAAATGGCTAAGTAATTCAAACCATCCACAGTTGGTCATATGTTGGAAGTAGATATGAATCAAGACTGTCATGGGTTGGATTGTAGAGGTCTAATATGTTAGACAAACTGGTGCTACAACACTTATGAGTGCTCATAAGTTCTGAGTATTGGATTCAACCCACTCTCACTCGTATCACTTCATGGAATTTATCTCGAGTGATTGTGTGACGGTAATATCATATAAGTCTTCAAACCTAAAGATATGACTTGTTGCATATGAGTTGGTTATACATTGATCGTACGAAACAGCATTGGTAACTCGATGTTATAAAACATGCCTTTGTGTATGATTCAACAAGTAGAAGAACAAGTATATGAGTCGAAGTTTATCTATTCCTTCTTGGATTAGAAGCGATATATGGGCCCCTCGATGATTTTGTGTTGACCCATGTACCGGGCCCAATCATAACTAAGTTGATCTGTTCACTTAAGGTCTATGTCAAACAAATCGGAAAACGGGAAACAAACTACTAGACATTAAGTAAGACATTGTTCCATGTATTTGTCCGGCTGATATCTAGAACAGAGGATTATATGATCACTTATCTTAAATCGAATATCCTCGTCATTTCAGTTCTGCGAAGGCCTTGAAAGAGCTACGATTGTTGATCGGTTCCTGAAGTTATTCTTGCAGATATAGTTATTAGACATATCCAAGTGGGAGACTGTTGGATTAGGTGTCTATGTTAATAATTATTTTGGGATGTACTTGACCCGGTCAGCATGGTCCATTTGGGTTGCATGGCATCATGCATTTGGATAAACTAAAATGAGAGAAATAACACTTATGGTTTATTAATATATTATAAGTTCTAATATACTAATAATAATATTATTTATATAGTATTGATCAAGAAATAATCTTGAATTAATTAAGTGATCAAAAGGAGACTAATTAAATATATCGGTTGATTGTGTAAATCATCCATACTTGTATAGTGGGCTAGATGCTCCATGGATTATCAAGCTGGGCTAAGGTCCATAGGATGCTCCATGGAAGTTACAAACCCATGGATCATGGAAATGAAGAGTCATGTCACATTAGGGTTTACATGGTGTAACCATAATTGTAACACACTATATAAAGGATATGATGCTCACCAAAATCGGTTACTAAATGCAAGATAGAGGGCATAGTCGATTCTAAGTGTATGACATTTCTCTCAAGGTTTATTCCAAGTGCATTTGGAGTTGTGTGAGACATTTGAGGCATCACACTTGGGGTGCTAGGCTCACAAGGTTCTCAAGGAATCCAAAGTACTACAAGGTATGTTTTCTTACTATCTTTTATGATTAAAAGTTCCATTGTATGCTAGATAGGTTAAGAACCTTGGAAAATCAAATTTTCATGTATGATAGATAAAACATAGAGCCATGGTTTCTAGGGTTGCATGTACACCATAGGAGTCTTAGAATGCTCAAACCCATCAATAGCATCTAGTAAAATAATAACAAACTGCATGTATAATGAGCCTTCAACATGACTAGGCCGCCTTGCAGGGCCTACGGCTTATCAGGACCGCTCCCGAGCCTTCAGCATGACTGGATCGCCTCGTAGGGCCTACAGCCTATCTGGAGCGCTCGATGGGCCTTCGGCATGACCTGATTGCCTCGCAGGGCCTATAGCCTATCTGAATCGCACCGGGTATGTTGGTCTTCGGCACAAAGCTAGATCGACTCAACCCAAACACAACCATATATGTCAACATATACAATAACACATAATAAATCAATAACAGGCACATATCATGCAGATCACTAAGCATAGCATTATCCTATCTATCAGTCTACTAATCTAACAAATCATACAAGCATAATAACATGCTATAATTAGGACAATAGACTAAATGTCCGGCCTTGGTGCCTTAGAACCTGATGATATAGTGAGAATAACTCACCTAACAAGTAATGCGGAACTGAACTGAGAGTCTTCAACCGCTACCTCACCGATAACCTCGACGATCTAAATGATGACTACTAAATTAATAATGAAATCTTAAAATTGTCAAAGGGTCCATATTATCCATTTCCCTAACATGGGCCTAAGGCCCAATATCAACCCACTAATCCAAGTCTGTATGCACAAGACCAACAATGGCCTAATTTTCCTAATTCGGCCTAACCCCTAATTGGGCCTTACCGTAGGACCCCTTATCAGACTAACCTAACTTTCAATATTCGTGGCCCAACTAGGCCCAAGTCCAAATAGTCTAACAGTGGCCCATCCCTAAGCCCACAAGTCAAAAATCCAAACTGAGGGCGTACGCGAGTGTACTTGTCTAGTATGTTGG
Organism: Lactuca saligna; assembly: GCF_052625555.1. Taxonomy (NCBI): domain Eukaryota; kingdom Viridiplantae; phylum Streptophyta; class Magnoliopsida; order Asterales; family Asteraceae; genus Lactuca; species Lactuca saligna. The sequence goes on along the minus strand of NC_136419.1, from coordinate 206,976,485 downwards.
GCATACTCCTGCCCTATGTTGACCGCCATCGAGGTGGTTGACCTCATACGCTGGGCATATAGGATTTACGCTGGGCGTACACGGGGTTTCACCAAAACCCGAAGAAGAGCTTAATGGCTTAAGCACTTAAGCCCATATTCCAGATCCATTGACCAAATGTGACATAGAACAATAAATTTTTGAACATTATCAATTTGGATGTCTAGAAAGTTCTTAACACATGGTCTTAATCCATTAAGACCTTCTTACTTCATGCATGAAACAAATCTAACTATCGGGACCTTATTTTTATCACTTAGGACCTCTTCTAAGGTCTGAAAGGACAACCCATTTCGTCTAAGTTATCACATGCACCACTTTGGGACCTTTGGGATAAGAATGCTTCCATAAAGTTAAAATGACTAGATCTATAGCAAAAAAGCATAAAGTTCCAAGCTTTTTACCTCTGGAGCCTGTAGGGCACAACACAACTTCAGATTTATAGTCTTGATCTCCTTCTCTAACTTCTTGGTTCAATGACTTCACCTTTAAAGGTCCAAAATGCACACCAACACACACTGCACACACAAACTAGGGTTTGTAATGTTTTTCTAGGATATGGAGGTTGAGGATAATCAGAGGAATTGAGCTATAATGGTATTTATATAGTCCCCAACCCTAAATATTAGGGTTTTAACCTGACATGAGTCTATCAAGAAATGTTTGGGTCTATCAAGACCACACTGAGTGAGATCGTTGATGATCATTAAGTCGTTGCCTCTGAGGCTACTAATGTCGCAGCCACTGCAGCTCTCGCTATCGCAAGGCCACAAGGGGGTGATTTGTTGTGGTACAGGGAGGTTTCCAACACGAATTCACCCGTGTTTGATGGGACCGAGGATCAAATTTCTGCTATGAGATGGATCTCTGATGTCGAGGGATGTTTCTGTATCTGCTCTTATCCGGAGAATTTAAGGGTTTAGTTTGTTCTGAAACTATTTCGCTTCGGAGCAAAGGACTTGTGGAAGTTTGTGACCGCTCACTACACGCCTGCAGGGGATGTTGCGATGACTTGGGAGAGCTTTACTATGATTTTTCAAGGATGAATTTGCGCCTGTGCTTGAATGGGAAATGTTATCCTATGAGTTCTTGTATCTCAACCAGAAGACAGTGACTATGACTGAGATCACCAGGATGTTCCATGAGAGAGCTTTGTTTTGCCCTGAGCAGGTATCGATGGAGCAGGCTTTTGTGGCCCAATATTTGAGTGTTATGAGGAGAAATATCAAAGAGTTTGTGGCCAACACCAAGTATAAGACATTGGCTGAACTTCAGACCAATGCCAGGAGGAGGGAGATTGAGCTGGAAAATAGAAAAATTCAAAAAATTTAGAAAATGTCATGTGGCAAAATGAATGATAAGAAGACATGTGGAAAAAAAAACCTTTATTTATTAGAGAGTATTTATTTTACATAAAAATATTTTTTATTTATTTAAAAAAATATGTTTTCGTATAATATGTTATTTAATTGCTATTATCCGAAAACATATTTTTCTTTTTTCATATAAAAATAAGTTTTTTTTTCTTTCACATAGAAAAAAAGTTTTTTTTACATATTTATTCATGTAAAATATGTTTTTTTTATATATTTAAGAAATACGTTGTCGTATAAAATGTTATTACATTTTTATCATCTTAAAATATACTTTTATGTTTTCATACAAAAATAAGTTTTGTTTTTCTTTAACATAGGAAAGAATTTTTTTTATACGTATTTATTTTTATGTTAAATATGTTTTTTTATATATTTAAAAAACATGTTCTCATATAAAAAATCATTACATCGTTATAATCCGAAAATATATTTTTAAATACACAAAGAAAACCTAATAACATATTATACAAAAACATAATAAAAAAAAAAAACGACAAAAAAGTTTTTTGTATATGTAACTATTTAGTTGATTTAAAGTGAATATGCAAGTATTTTTGTACGTTAAAACATTAATGTGATAACATATTATACGAAAAACATTAACGTGATAACATATTATACGAAAACGTAATCGTAAATAAAACGTAAAATAAGTTTTTTGTATATATTTATTTTATGTGAAGTATGCTTTTTATGTATTTAAAAATTTTATTTTCGTATAATACACTGTTATGTTATTATAACACTAAAATATACTTTTATGTTCCCTTAAAGTCGATAATTGATTTAAAGCGAATATGCAAGTATTTTTTACGTTACATATTATACACAGACGTAAAAAAAAATACATGTATATTTATTTTAAATCAACTAAATACTTGTATATACAAAAAACTTTTGTTGTCAGTTTTTTTTAAAGTATGTTTTTGTATGATGTGTAGGGATGAGCAAAGGGACTGACACAACTAGAATCTGCCCGAACCAGAACCGGCCCGGGAACCAAATTCGGTGGAAAATAGGAACTGAACCGGAACGCCGGTTCCACGTGTTCTGGATCTACCAGTTCCGATTCCTACTAGTTCTTGTCGTCTCTTCAAATGTTGGAACCGATCTTTGAAAAAAATAGCAACATAAGGTTCCAATTTTTGCCGATTCTACGGTTTTTGTCAGTTCTAACGGTTCCGGTTCCTATCGGTTCCCGGTTTCAAAAATTCACAGTAATATTGTCCCGGTCGTGGCCCGACCGGTTCCATCGGGTTCTGGTTCCGATAATGGTTCTGATCGATTCCCCGGTCCATATGTTCATCCCTAATGATATGTTATTAAGTTTTTTTTTTTTATTTTTTTATGTATTTAAAAGTATATTTTCAGATTATAACAATGTAATAATATGTTATATGAAAACGTATTTTTTAAATATATAAAAAATATATCTTACATAAAATAAATATGTAAATATTTTTCCTATGTGAAAGACAAAAAAATATATTATTTTGATATAAAAACGTAAAAATATGTTTTATGATCATAGCGATATAATAACATTTTATATGAAAACGTAATTTTTAGATATATAAAAAAGATATTCTGCATGAAATAAATACATAAAAAAAACTTTTTTTTCAATATGAAAGAAAACAAAATATTTTTATTTGAAAACGTAAAAATATGTTTTACGATATTAGCAATATAATAACATATTTAGCGAAATACTATTTTTTTAAATACATAGAAAAAATTTAATTTACAAACAACAAATACATAAAAAAAAACAAATAAATTTTTGTAAATTTTTTTTACAATACGTTAAAAATACATTTTATTATATATATATATATATATATATATATATATATATATATATATATATATATATATATATATATATATATATATTATTAATGTATTTATAAATTTAGATAATATTAATTAGTTTTCGAAAATGTAAAACAAGTTTGGATCTAACCTAGTTGGTTACACTTTTGGGAGATAGGTATAGGTCCCAAGTTGAATCCTTCTTCTCCATTTTTCTAAAATTTATATTAATTTAAGAAAAATTACAAAAATATCGATTTGGTTTATCAAATTATACAAATTCAGTCATTTTATACTTGAAAAGATGAAAATGCTCTTACAAATTATATCACTAACGGCTGAATAATAACCGAGTTAGCAAAAAGCTAAACAACGTCATCCGTTCAAGTTTTCAAACCACAAGGAGCATTCGCATAAAAAGAAATTCAAAAGAACTAATTTTGTTACTTTTAGTAAACTGCATGACATTTTTATAATTTTGTCTATATTTTAAAACATCAAATGTCCTCTAGTTGTATTAAAGTTTATAGAGTGAATGAGAATTTACAAGAACGAATGATAGTTTCTATTTACCTTTTAATATTTAATATATATTCTAAAAGTTGTGTACATCTAAGCTTTTTCCATTTTAATCCTATTAATATTTGTTTTACCTTTTTAGTTGTATTTGCGACTTTCAAATGTAATCTATTTTTTTTACAAATTAAATACTTATAATAAATAGTTGCTGATATTTTAGTTACAAATTTAAAAATTTAGAACGATTACATAAATAATTAATTTTTAATTTTTTTTTGAAGGAGATATTTAAATTTACTTTTATACCTATAACGTAATAATTTTCATATTTTATGTATATAATTTACGACCCAATATGGTTGTATTCATATTTTCTTTTAGAACGTCGGAAAATATATTAACACAAAAGCCAGCGAGATGTTACAAAAAGAGACACATAAAAAGTTAGAAAATGGAGAGCAACACCACTCCATCCAATTAATAAGAAACGACTTTTTCATATGTATAATAAAATAAAACGTAAAAATTTGTCTCTCATTTGTTATTTGTAACTGGGGACACAAATCTTGTTGTCCTATATATATATTCAAATCATCTATATCACAAAGTTTATCAAAATATGCAAAAGCTTAAAATACATCTTAGTGTAGGGGCAATCAGCGAGAAACAAAGACATATCCATGACACAAGAAGGATTCGAACTAGACAGACCATCCGAAGACCATACCAATTGCTAAACCAAGCACAGACAACCTTCACAAAATTACAACAAACGAATATGTGATTTGACATCCCACATTCTAAACGATAAAAAAATCCAGTTAATGAAATGTTAACACCCCTAGTCACAAGTTACAAGAAGTTGGAATCCTGTTTATGGTAAGTCTCGGGACAAAACACAAGACCTTGACAATGACCTAGTTAACCCATAAAATGTTTTAGAATCTATCCATGCATGTCCATTATATATCCGCTAAACATTCCCTAACCGAAACCACTAAAAAAGTGTCACTCAAATCTTTAATCCACTTGAAGCCATCATATACATTTTGGGAGAACTAGATAACAAAAGAATTTTGGACCTCTTGTTTCATATATTTTAGTCCCCTTCTTGGATGCCTACCCCAATCAACAAAAAAATAAAATCCCATATTCATCTCTTTTAGTTTTATTCTAGAGTAAACAAATTTTATATGAAAATAAGGCAAATAACTTTATGAAGTGGTATTGAAGACGAGCGTTTTCGAGCCACACATCCTTTTAGAATTGATGGGTTTTGATAAATAAAATAAAGTCTTTTTCATAAAACCCGCAACAGAAGATTCTTAAAAACAACTAGTTTATTTTATAGCATTTTAAAATAAAACCATCAGTGATCCTTTTACATATGTTTGAATGTTATAGAAGCAACTATGAGATGTTTAAGAATGACAACCTTTGAAACTTTTGAACCCACTTGGTTTTGGGGTGTTGAAGGAGATGGCAAGATCAAACAGTATGATATCTCTAGAAGTATTCATCACCAAGAGTAAGGCACTTTCGAATTCTAGTTCCTTCTTGTATTCTTGAGTTTCTTAAACCTTTAGGTGCTTAACAAAATAAAAATCAAAGGAGAAACAAAGGAAGCACCGAATCTAGAAAACTAACTTCAAAAGGTAGATAGTAAGAGAATGAGAAGAAGCTACAACTTCTTTAGAGAATTACAAAACCAAAGAACTAACTTTTCTCATGCATAAGCATAAGAATTTCTTATATACTCTAATGCATCCAAAAAGGTTATACCTTATTTTATTCTAAAGTAATACACTAGATGAGAGATATGAGTAACAAAGCATGGATGCTGACAAGCAACCTCCATACTCTCAAAAAACTTACAAACATTATGTTCAAAGGATGGGGACAAGTGTTAGACTAGTTTATCTAACTAGTAAGGCTAATTAACTAGTAATTACATGGTTAATCAAAGTGTCTTAACATTTATACATGACTTATTAATCATACCATATGATATAATAACTAGTATTGTAACACCCAAATCCTCGTACGCATCTAATTCAAGCATTCTTGTGTTTTTCTCTGGGACTCGACGAGTTGGATGCCCAACTCGTCAAGTAGAGTCAAGATTCGCGGACAGTTTAAGTGACCTACTCGACGAGTCGGGAGACTCACTCGGCGAGTAGGTGCTGTTTTAGTAAAACACTAAATTTGAGGTTTTGCACCCTATTTAAACACCTTATCTTAGCCTCCATCGTCCCTCTCACTCCAGAAAGCCGTATATCGAAAACGTATCCGTTTTTGTGTGTTCTAAGGCCATTTTGTGACAACCCGAAATTTTCATTTGTACAAACCCTTAAGTTAATCACTTCAATTAAAAGTCAATTACTTTTCTGCTAAATTTTTACCGGTTTGAAATATCTTTGAGTATTTTAATAATTATTCTTGAAACGAACAGATAAAAAGGAATTAAATTCTAGGACATCAGGGTAACAATGGAACAATCAACGCCTTGGATTGGTGTTCACGGCCAAACTAAGTGGGTTTGGGCCGTGAACTCCCTTAGGGCCGAAAACTCATAGGCTTAAATAGGAGTTTACTCCCCAAACTCTTAATTTCCAACTTCTACCCTCCAGTTTACTCCCCATTCTCTCTCAACTATCATCCCGTTCTTCACCCGATCTCCCGAAAATGTAAGTGTCTCTCGACTTGATTTGTTGTTATAACATAACATATAGTATTTATACAACATTTCATCCATTCATTTTTTTGTTTTACTTAGATCTTCAAAACACCAAGAACACCAAGAACACATACTAGTGTTCTTGGACCTTTAGCACCTTTTCAAGCTTCTACATAGTAAGTACTTATATCCTAGAGTATTATAGAGCTTGTTACACTTCTAAACATCAAGAAAACACTGAGAAACCAAGGATCAAAGGTGTTCACGGTCCAAGATGTTCTTGGGTCGTAAACCCTAAAATGGGTGCAAAAAATGTGCCCTAGTCCCTTCTAAGCCTTGGAAACTAGCATAGATCCTTTCCTTGATGAGCACAACACTTGAAAACGTCAAAAGACCATAAACCATATGGGTTTATGGTAGTAAACCCAAAGACAAATGGTCCAAGGGTGGTAAACTCCTAAAAGGAGTGAAAAGGTGCCCTAATCTCTTTCATAGGCTTATACTTCAAGTAGAAATGCTTCTAAGGACTTGTAGAGCTTCAAAATAGCACATGGTCAAAGAAGCATGAGATTATCGCCGTAAACTCATGAGTTTACCATCGTAAAATCAATGAGTTGTGGTCATAAAAACCGTAAACTCAAATAAGGGCTTTCCTTGAACCCTAAACTCAATAACAATGTCCTACAACACTTAGATGCAATCCTTAGGACTTATAGCACTTATAAAAGGTGTTTTACATGTCCTAGGATGTCTTAACTTTGTTAATTAGTTTTTTAAAATACTAATTGGATAAATATATGTGTTCTTATATGTCAACTAGGATCATTGAGTGTGTATAAGTCTTCACTTGACACTTAGCATCCTATATAGTCCATTCATCCAAACCACTCACTATATGTGAGTTCATACCCCTTAATTAACCTTTGAAATGCTTTTAAATGCTTTATTGGGGGGGGGGGGGAGGGGAATATAAGTTGAACCATGCTAGTTATTAGATCAATCACATGTGCTTAATAACTAACATACAAATGGATTTTCATACTTTAAATTGTTTTACCAAACAAATGACTTCAAACTGTCTATCAAACTATTTTTACATATCAAACTCTTTATCAAATTCACTTTTGTGTACTAAATCTTTCTTGTATAGGTTTTAACCTTATATATTGTTAAAACCATGTCAATTACATATATAGTTATATAAATAAGGTTTGAAGGACTTAGGAGAGATAACCCACTTTACTTCCTGTCCTTGTTTGGTTGTAGTCTTAAAGTACCCGGTTGATTGTCCGAGTGTTGTTGAATCCTTACTTATATATTATGTATATATGTATAGATATAAAGACTTTTATCTCAGTTCAGTACATTCAATCATTCAACAAGTTTACTAATAAACTATAATAGTTATAGTTACAGTTATACTACTTACTACTTCTAGTTCAACGAAGCATACAAGATTCAGTTCATTCATGCGTCATTACTTATTACTATGAGAACATATACAACTATACTAGAATGAGAACATATACAACTATACTAGAATGAGAACATATACAACTATACTAGAATGAGAACATGTACAACGATACTATGATGAGTAACAATAAATTACATATATCTGGATATATTAACATAAATGTGATCCACTGTATTGGAGCATCCCTTCATTGTCATGGCCCGAGATGTAGCCAAAATCTCTTGGAGGGAGAGCGTGATTTTGCATATAGATCTATACTAGATTGACTATCCTACACCTTGTTGCTAGATACAGCCGGACGTACAGGTCTGTGGGTGCCAAACGTCATACCTTTTGACGACTTACAATGTTGTGTTTTTCCGTCGATACTGTGATATAATTAATCACATAATACCTTGATATAAATCCGGTTTAAGGTAGTTAGTACAACAGTAGTTCCTACAATACAAAACTACAATACTACATTAATTTACCCTTTACATTTATTTGGTGATTATTTCACTTAAACGTTAATGTACAAAGTATAATTTGAATATGATAGTTACACTTGGGAAAATTACACACTTTTACAAGAAACAAACATAGAAAACAGTTGTGCCTTGGTAGAAGGCTACTTTTAGTAGAAAATATAGGGTTTTCTAGGAGTTACAAACTTTTACAAACATTCACATACTTTTACTTCAAACGTTTACAAACTCGTACTTCAATCAACGATTCAAAATTTTTGATACAAACACAGACGCTAAATACTTATGAACTCACTAGCTTTAATGCTGATAAAATCTTTCAAAATAACTTGTATTCTCAGGTCATCAGTAGACAGGTACCGATGCCAGCTTTTGAGAAGAATGGAGTGCATACGAGACTCCTCTTATATTTTGATTCATTGTTTTGGTGTCTTATATACTACAGAACACACTTGTATTAAAATTATATATTTAATGTAAAGGATGACGTTGTTTACTTGTTTACTATTATACTATGTTGTGATACTATATATGACGTCCTCTGCCCCAGAACGTTTCCGTCGTTCTCGGTTTTAGGGTGTGACAATTTTGGTGCATTTGGTGGATTGTGAAGCTTGAGAAGAAGAAAGAAGCTTGAGAGTTTGAGTTAAGGCTTGGAGATCCAGAGATTTTGGTCAATTTCCAGCTCAATCAAGGTAAATTGCCCCTAGTTTGGTCTTCCATGCGTTTTTTCACCCTTAGGGATTGAATTTTGGGTACCTTTAGGGCTTTCCAAACCATTTTTGGATTTGTGAAGTGTGATGTGTAGTCTTGACTTCAGATCTGAGTCATTGGAGGGGTCTCATGGCATAAAGGTGCCAAATCTATGGCCATGAGGGCCCGATGCATCTTGTAGGACACCTTTTATGGCTTTTTGAGCCAAAGACCCCATGCATGTGAACCAAGTTTGGAACTTTACGCGTAAAATGGACATTAGGAGGCCAGATCTATGGTTTTGATGTGTTAAGACCCATTTAAATTAACTGTATAGTAATGGTCAAGGATGGACTCGATGTGTCGTTCTTGGGACTCAGTGAGTCGGGGTGTAATGACCACCTAATCCTTTCTGCTGATGGACTAGATGATAGCGCGAAAGGTTCCTCAGTTGTTTAGGCTCATAAGGGACATGGGAATCATGGGACTCGACGAGTGTTTGAGCTAAATCAGCGAGTCCAAGGCAATATCCCAATCTTTGAAGATGAACTCGACGAGTTATTCATACAACTCGGCGAGTCATAGACTGGACGCATTCATATGTTGAAGATGAACTCGACGAGTTCAAGGAAGAACTAGCCAAGTCAGTTGAAGATTGACTAAAGTGTTGTTGAAGGTGAACTCATCAACCTCTTGCTAGACTCGATGAGTGGGGACGGGTTTGTAGTATTATGTGGACGAAGGGACTCGGCGAGTTGGTAGATGAAATCGGCGAGTCTGGTTAACCAAATAGTTGACCTGACCAGGGTTTGACTTTGACTTTGACATGGATTCAAGATTGAACCTTGTAGGGGTTGTGACTACAAATTGATAATATAGCAAGGTTGTCATGTAGGGATTGAGGAGTCGAGGAGAGCCAACTTTCAAACCGAGGACAGTACATACACTACACGACATTGAGGTGAGTTACCTTCCAATAAGGATGGGTCTAAGGCCACAATGCTGGACCACCAAGAAGAGTAATTGGTAGATAATTGTCTTCGTGATAATTATCTAGGTATGTTTATGAGATATGATTATGTGTTATGCTTATGAGATATGCTTAAGTGATATGCTATGTGAGTTAGTGGTAGTAGCAGGGAATAGCTTTTCTCTGACTCGGTCGTTAGGACCGATAGGTAGGTCAGTACTCCAGATATGCCTGACCGAATGATTATATTTTGTTATTATATGATAGAGGTCGGGGCCAAATAGTCCCTGTTTCTGGTTGAGATAGACCGGAGGATAGTCAGCACCTCAGAACGGCCTGACATGGGTAGGTCAGCACCCCAGAATGGCTTGACATGGGTAGGTCAGCACCCCAGAATAGCTTGGCGTGGGTAGGTTGGGCACCCCAGAATTGCCTGACAGTATGTATGCTATGTGATTGTATGATATGTGGTATGATGGAGGAACTCACTAAGCTTTGTGCTTACAATTTTAGTTTTGGTTTCAGGTACCTCTTCATCCAAGGGGCAAGAGCCGGCAGCGTAGTAGCGCATCACACACACATACATGATTTCTGCAAAGAGTTTTTTGGGATGGTACTATGATTTTCATAACTTTGATGACATGATTTTCAGACACGTTGTTATGTTTTATTCGTTAATTGTTATGACATTGACAATATTTGGTAAACTATATTATGGATATCTTAATTAAAAATGAAAATTTTGGCCTCAAAATTTGGGATGTTACAAGTTGGTATCAGAGGCTTGGTTTGAGGGATTCAGACACACCCTTAGGGGTGTCTGAACTCCAAACCAGGGCTTGAAAGATTTTTAAATGTAAATAGTTTTCTAAAATTTAAATTAATGAGTTTTGAGATGGAACGAGGTGTGTGATACGTGCGATCGGCTGAGCTCGAGTAAGTTTTCCCCAAGATACCCATACTTGTTATGTTATATGATATGATTATGAGAGCTGCATGCTAAATTAGGGATAAGGATCTAGGAGGATGCCATGTATGCATGTTATATGATTATGAGAACTACATGCTAGAATAGTGTTTGATTTTGAGCATTCTAACACTCCTACGTGTACATGCAACCCTAAATACCTCGGATCTATTTTTTCTCTATTATACATGCAAATACGAACTTTCTAAGGTATTCATCCTAACTAGCATAATAACATTGATTGAAATGAATATATCAAGTTAGAATTACATACCTCTTTGATGTAGATTGTCTTTATGAAGCTTGAGTGGCTAGTGCCCAAAGTGTGACACCTCAAATGGTTCAGACAACACCAAATACTTGGAATAGATTAAGAGAACATACAAACTTCATGAAATCAGCTAGCCCTTTCTATTACACATAGTGGCCAATTTTCTCCAAGAATAAGATCATTATATAGTTAGGGTTACACTATGTAAAGCCCAATTGTCATGGCCTTTCATTTCCATGATCCATGTCTACAAATACACCATGGAGCATCCATGGATCATCTTATGGGTTTTAGCCCAACTTGACAATCCATGGAGCGTTAACCCACTATATAAGTATGGATGATTTACACAATCAACCTATATATTTAATTAGTCATCTTTTGATCATTTAATTAATCCTAGATTAATTCTTGATCAATACTAATTAAATAAACTTATTAATATATTAGAACATATAATATATTAACCAACCTTTAGTGTTATTTCTCTCATTATAGTCTATCCAAATGCATGATGCCATGCAACCCAAATGGAACATTCCAGCTCGGGTCAAGTCTTACCAATTATAGTTATGGACATAGAAATTAATCCAATAGTCTCCTACTAGGATAAGTCTAAAACTATACTTTCTTATGACTTCAAGAACCGACTGGCGATCGTAGCTCTCAAAAGCTTCTGTCGAACTCTGACCTTGTAGATGAACTTTGACCTTTGTTAATGACTTGTCCATTAGATAACAGATCATATATTCCTCCATTATAGATATCATATGGACTGAGACATAGATTATAATCATTCTCTCTGTGCATTTGTAGTTTCCCGATTTCCGATTTATGACGACTGACTAATTAAACAAATAAAATCAGTCATCACCAAATCATCGAGGGGCCCACATATATCGCTTTTATCCCGAAGGTAAAAGGAATGGATAAACTTTGACTCATATGGCTTGTTCTACTACTTTTTGAATCACACACAAAGGCACGTTTTATAACATTGAGTTACCGAATGTGTTTTCGTGCAATCAATGTACAACCAACTCATAGTAACAACTCATATCTCTAGGTTTGAAGAATATAAGATATTATCGTCTCATGATCACTTGTGATAAAATCCATGAAGTGATTCCAATGAGCGCGAGTTGAATCCAATAGTCAGAACTTATGAGCACTCATGAGTGTTGTAGCCCTTTGTCCAACATTTTAGACCTCTACAAGCCAACCCATGCCAGTCTTAATACATATCTACTTCTAACATATGACCGACTGTGGGTGGTTTGAATAACTTAGTCATCCAGAACAATGACCTAGTTATTCAGGAAGTTAAATCACGCAAAGTGAAACACAATAATAATTGAATCCAATATGGTATCAAAACCTATGCACATAAATAAAACACCTTTTATTTATCACCATATGATTACACATTATTCATTGTATACTGTTTCAGCTATCAACTTTATTCTTGAATTTAAAACAATAGTTTTCCGATGCTCCAAGCATGTACACTACGTTTTCTAAACATTAGTCATGCCATACACCTGTTGGATTAGGTGTTTAAGTCTATAACTATTATTGGTATGTATTCGACCCGAGAGTAGCATGGTCCATTTAGGTTGCATATCATTTGGAAAATTTGTTAGGATGGACCTTTGAGAGAAGGTTATTTATGGTTTATTAATATATTGAAATTAATAATATATTGATATGAAATCATATGTTTTAATTAGTATTGATCAAGAATTAATTTGGAATTAATTTAGTGGTCGAAAGAGACTAATTAAATCTATGGGGACTAATTATGATAATTAGTTATATTTATATGTGTTGGGCTTATGATCGATGTTGGACCAAGTTTATGTATGGATACATAAAGAGTTGGTCCACATGAACCATGGATCATAAAACCCATGGGTATGGATTTGGGTTATATCCATGACCCTAGAAATTCCACATATAAATAGATACTTCATTGCCCAAAATCGTCACTTGTATCTTTTTAGAGTTCATGGTGTCTTTTGTGTGCTTGGAATTCTCTCTCAAGTTCATCCTTTGTCCATGGTGTGTTGTGACTCCATTTGAGGCTTCCACACTATTGGGGCTAAGCTCTTTAAGGCCAAATACACCAAGAATTCAACCTCCATCAAAAGGTATGTCATGTTAACTAGTATATTATGTTTTTTTATGGTAAATGCATGCTAGTTGTAAGATTAATACCTTGGAAATCATTTACATGTATAGTTAGTGAAAACATAGATCCAAGGTATTTAGGGTTGTATGTGCACCATAGGATGTTGTATTATACCAAAATCCTTCAGTGATATCATAGCCATGAGTTTTTTCAATTATACTTGATGCAAGTTGCTGAAAACAAAATCTAAAAAAAATCGAATTTTGAAAATGCAATATATATAGAATTCCCTTATGTTGAACCATTCCAACATAAAATTCATATATATACTTGACTAAACATGATTTAAATCTCACTATCTAAGATGATTTGAAATGAAGTATAATTTGTTCTTCCTTAATTATAGCAAAACGACTTTTCAATCCCTGCAACTTCACGAATTGAAACTATTGTTTTCTATAATTAACACTTAACATAATAATTCTGCTCCTACTAACATGATAATTATTAGCATAACACTTATGCTCTGACTAGCTTTGACATGTATCCAGAAATTAGTTGGACCTCTAGAAATCAATACTTTATTGACTCTCTTACCAAAGTTCAGATTTCTGATACTAGATGCTTTGATAAAACTTTATCAAAATCATACACATTTCCTTAGATAGCTCACATGTGTGTCTAAACAATTTTATAGAACTATGAAAAGGGATACCGTGAGCATAGTCTCAATTGTATAGACCTTTTCCATTTCTCACAAGCCTATGTTAGTGTGCCGGTTACCCACACACGCTCCACTAATGACTTTGAGAATGCAAATGTCAAAATTACTATCTACTAAAAATCTACTTAGTTAAAGTGTTTCCTCACCATCATTTTCATGAATCGGAGAGAAACCTTATGACACTTAGATTTTATGGTGTATGAGTTCCTATCCATATAATTTTTTGTTAAAACCATAATCACAAGACAAGGTTAGTGACACTTCCAAATTCATATGGATTTAACTTCTGCAGACTTAACTTCTTGCCACCTGGCAGCCCAAGGGCCTGCCATTGCTTCCAACTAGTTATGAAATCAATTGAGAACTCTCATAACTCCTATGCAAAGCCAACTTTAACTGCAATGTGCATAGAAATATCAACACGATAGTTTATAAACCTCAAGTCGTGTGCTTGTGAAGAACTATAGGTTTTATCCTTGATTAGTTCTTGAAACTTTCAAGATCTTCAAGACTCCCACTATCCTCTTGACATATAAGGCTCTCTTATCAAGAACTATTCCTTGAAAAAACAAATATTGAAGGGATATTGCGGATTCTTATGAAGACTAACACTTCATGCAATTGGTCTAAGTTGGTCTCTGTTTTATCAAAAACATCACAACTTACCAATTTCAAATGTACAAGAGTAGAAAACATTTACTCTTTCATTTGCCTAGTGTTAATAAACCCTTTTTAAGATGTGTCACTCAAGTTACAATCATGGAGTATGACTTTGAGACTTTGGTTTTGGAACGAAGTATGACTCGTCTTCTTGATTTGACCATTCCAACAATTCATGATTCCTCTTCTTAGCCATAAGAATGCACTAAGATGTCTATAGAGGATTAATTGTGATATGACATATTAATCATTAAGATGATCATAAAACATGATACTAAAGTACTCTCCCATCTTTTCAGATTTGAGAAACTTTTATCTTTCTGCCTAATTTGATTCTTCTCATTCGTTCTGCCATACATCAAATATTTTCCAATGTTTCAGAATTATACTTAAACTTGTAAGTATAACCATATTTACTAAACTTTAGTAAATCATGACGAATAGTCTTATCGATCTTTGTGGTGTACTTGACCAGTGCACACGAATGTGTACTCAATCCCTTAGTCCTTTCACTTGACTGAATTTTCCAATGATGAAAATTCTCATTCATCATACAACTTGTATGATTCCAAGTTTCGGTCTAATTGAAATTTGGATGATGACAATCTTTCCTTATTTGGTAAATTATGACACTACCACATCCGAAAGAAGCAAATCTATTTTCCAATATTGCTATCAATGGAATCATATAAACAACCATTTTTCACAAACGCCACTGTAAGGATATTTGAAATAAAACAAAACCTTATCTTTTATTTAAAATTTGCGGAAAAACTTATCCTTAAAATGCATATGCATATGAAAACTTTGTTGTTATCTATTCCTAAGAAATATATCATAACTCTTAGGCAACAACTCACAATTCTTATCACCGAACCATGCAATCGAAATCCATCTTCACGATCAGAATCAACATATACTTCCTTTAAGCTTCCTCTCTGCGATTCTACAAAACATTAAAATGTGATTTGGTCACATCATGTATAAGAATCTCAAATAGGAATAGAGTTAGATAATGCACTTTACCGGAAGTAGAGTCAAACTCTTCAACTTTACCAACCTTATGATTGTTCAGGTAAATTAGGCAGTTTCGCAACCAATGCCTCATCCTTTGGAAAAAGAAGGTTTGGGAAGTTGATCTTCTAATCAAATTTTCTTTACTAGTCCTCAAATCACTTTTTATTCAGCAGCACCAAGCAAATAGGTAAGATCATTAAGGGTCAAGTCATGGTCTGTCACATAGTAGTCCCAAAAGAACTCACTATGTGACTTAGAAAGTGATTGAACATCCAACTTTCTCAATACTTTGACACCTAACTCTCCCGACTTGTCAATATGTGACTTCATCTCCAAGATGTGATCACACATAGACCTTGCTTGACAATAGGGCTTGAGTGACCTTGAACTTGTGGGTTAGGGAGAATAATTGGAGGGGGTAGAGGAAGTGGAGTTCCAAGAGATTTGGGTAGATCATAGATGTCTAAACTAGACATCTAAAATGGGAGATATTCAAGTTAGTTGTTTTTTAAGTCCTTAATATAACACCCAATATGAAATATTAAGGCTTGGACCCAACACAATATTTTATAACTTGGAAGAGGGATGCCGTAATCCAAGTCATAAGATATTTGAAGGTAGGTGAATGACGATTCACTAATTTCCACCATGAAAAACGAAATAACTTATTAGGTTTTAATTGGATCTGAAACTCCTAGATCTTTTGAGATTCATTAAACATTTCAATGGCATGTTTCAATCTTGAGTGCGCCCACTCAAATTTTGTGACTGGGATGCCGAGGAACACAAAACAAGGTGTGAATAACCATGCAAACTCACTTGGTACACTTAATATTATCACCTAATCGATGTGCCGGTTACACACATGCGCTCCACCGATCTATGATAAACATTAAGTCACCCTTTGTTATCCTTACTAGTCCAAGTTAGTGTGTCGGTTACACACACACGCTCCACCAAGGACTTGGTAAGCTACAGAGTGTGAATTTCATGGGTTAGCACCAAATTCACATTTTCCTAAGTAACTAAGATTGGGTATTTATAAAAGGTTTAGTTACTTAGTATTTATCATTAATACTTTTAATGAAGGGAGAATTACAGTCCTTGTCCTACCTGTTCGGCTAACGACCCTCCACCAGTGAAGGAAGCGGTGGGTGAGAGTGGACACCCATTAAACTGCCATTTTATAGGAAGTAACCTTATACCTCTCTTATAGACCGACTTCGTGAATGAGGCCTACTAACGGTAAAACTGACTTTGTTCTTATACATACATATATATATATATACATACATACATACATATATATATATATATATATATATATATATATATATATATATATATATATATAAGTATTAATTATTAATATTATAATAGTAAAAGAGTGTATTTTAAATATTTAAAAATACTTGGTGGTACACAGATTTGAAAGAATAACTTTCACATACAAAAACCTTTCTAGATTCCCATTTTAACTATCACTTCTGAACAAAAGTTACCTCTTTTCAGAATATGTCAATATGGTCCTTCCAAAATTAACACTTATACTGCCAACTGTCCATGAGCAATCAATCTTTGGTAAACCTTAGATTGTCCTTGACAATTGTTTAATCATTTTAGTCATATCCAATTCCAGACTTTTCCCCTCTTAATGCCCCGAGCATTTCGAAAATTTAGAAAGGATGACTATTACAGCACATGCAATTGATCCTATATCTGAAGAATATGGGACACGATTCATGATGTCTCACATAAATACGTGATACTAGACCAATCTTTTACTACAATATTTTTTTTTATTTGCCATGTTTTCAAAATTTGACTATGAAGAGGGATGCCGTATTCATAATCGAATTTTGAAAACGCAATATATATAGAATTTCCTTAAGTCGAACCATTCCAACATAAAATTAATATATATACTTGACTAAACATGATTAAAATCTCATTATCTAAGATGATTTGAAATGAACTATAATTTCACGTTTTCAAAATTCGATTATGATGATGGCATCCCTCTTCATAGTCAAATTTTGAAAACATGGCAAATAAATAAAAAAAATATTGTAGAAAAAGATTGGTCTAGTATCAAATTTTGAAAACATGGCAAAATATTGTAGAAAACATGTGAGACATCACGAATCGTGTCCTATATTCGGATATAGGATCGATTACATTTGCCGCAATATTCATCTTTTCTAAATTTTCAAAATGCTTAGGGCATTAAGAAGGGAAAAGTCTAGAATTGGATATGACTAAAATGATTAAGAAATTTTCGAAGACAATCTGAGGTTTACCAAAGATTGGTTGCTCATGGACAGTTGGAAGTATAAGTGTTAATTGTGTAAAGGACCATCAAATTGACATATTCTGAAAAGAGGCAACTCTTGTTCAGAAGTGATGGTCAAAATGAGAATATGAAAATATTCCCATAGATGGAAGTTATTCAATATGTGTTAGATGAGAAAGCTTAACGCAAGAAGGATGTTCAAAGTAATGTACTTTGAATTTGAGACTTCATTTCCATGGAATTGATCTCCATTGGAATACTCTGTAATGTCTGTTGGCAAGTCTTTGTGACTTTATGCATAGTCATTACGAAAGGATCAATGCATATAAGTTTAGAATCTAACAAATTTCGTTAAATGGTAGGGATTTAAAATTCGTACATTTACGATAAAGATTTGGGATTGTGAAATGAGAATCATGGGAATCATGTTCAATTGATCTATTTCACAAAGCAAAGATCATAGATAAACATAGTGTGGATACTTGTTGTATGGCATGACTAGTGTTTAGAAAACATAGTTTACATGCTTGGAGCATGGGGCAATTATTGTTTTAAATCAAGTATAAAGTTGATTATTTGAAACATTATACAATGAATAATGAGTAATCAATATGATGTTTAAATAAAAGGTGTTTTATTTACTCTCAATGGTGCTTGGGACCATAGAGGATTAGTATTATTCTTGTGTTTAACTTTGCATGTTTTGACTTCCAGAATAACTAGGTTATTCTTTCCGAATGACTAAGTTATTCAAAACATCCACATTCGATAATACGTTGGATGTAGGTATTAAGGCAAGACTGTCATGAATCGGGTTTGTAGATGTCCAAGGTAGTGGACATAGTAAGAGTTACTACAACATTCATGAGTACTCCTGGAATATGGATTTGAGTATTGGATTCAACCCACGCTCATTTGAATCAATTCATGGATTTTATCACGAGTGATCATGAGACGATAATATCTTATATTCTTCAAACCTAGAGATATGAGTTGTTACGATGAGTTGGTTGTACATTGATTGCACGAAAACGCATTCGGTAACTCGATGTTATAAAACGTGCCTTTGTGTATGATTCAACAAGTAGTAGAACAAGCCATATGAGTCAAAGTTTATCAATTCCTTTTACCTTCGGGATAAAAGCGATATCTGTGGGCCCCTCAATGATTTGGTGATGACAAACGTAAGTGCTCGGTCGGGCTTGGACTGATTTGATTTGTTCAATTAGTCAGTCGTCATAAATTGGAAATTGGGAAACAACAAATGGACAGAGAGAATGATTATAATCCATGTCTCAGTCCATATGATATCTAGAATGGAGGAATATATGATCCCTTATCTAATGGAAATGTCATTTGATTTGTTCGGAGTTTGACAACAGCTTTAAGAGCTACAATTGCTAGTCGGGATATTGGAGTCATACTTGAATTATAGTTTTAGACTTATCCAAGTGGGAGACAGTTGGATTAGGTGTCTAAGCCCATAAATATTATTGGTATGTATTCGACCCGAGAGTAGCATGGTCCATCTGGGTCGCATATATCATCAAGACAATTTTCTAGGATGGACTTTTGAGAGAAGGTTATTTATGGTTTATTAATATATTATAAGTAATAATATATTAATATGAAATCATATGTTTTAATTAGTATTGATCAAGAATTAATTTGGAATTAATTTAGTGGTCGAAAGAGACTAATTAAATCTATGGGGACTAATTATGATAATTAGTTATATTTATATGTGTTGGGCTTATGATCCATGTTGGACCGAGTTTATGTATGTATACATAAAGAGTTGGGCCACATGAACTATGGATCATAAAACACATGGGTATGGATTTGGGTTATTTCCATGACCCTAGAAATTCCACATATAAATAAATACTTCATTGCCCAAAATCGCCACTTGTATCATTTTAGAGTTCACGGTGTCTTTTGTGTGCATGGAATTCTCTCTCAAGTTCATCCTTTGTCCATGGTGTGTTGTGATTCCATTTGAGGTTTCCACATTATTGGGGCTAAGCTCTTTAAGGCCAAATACATCAAGAATTCAAGCTCCATCAAAAGGTATGTCATGCTAACTAGTATATTATGTTTTTTTTTATGTTAAATGCATGCTAGTTGTAAGATTAATACCTTGGAAACAATTTGCATGTATAATTAGTGAAAACATTGATCCAAGGTATTTTGGGTTGTATGTGCACCATAGGATGTTGTATTATACCAAAATCCATCAACACCAAGTATGGATACTGTGTTTGTCTATTATCTTTACTTTGTGAAATTGATCAATTAAACATAACTCCAATGATCCTCTTTTCACAGTCCCAAATCCTTACTGCAAATGCAAGAATTCCAAATTCATGCCATTTATTGAAATCTGTTAGATTCTAAACTTATATGCATTGATCCTCTTGTAATGATTATGCACAAAGTCAGAAAGACTTGATAATAACCATTACAGAGCATTCCAAAGGAGATCAACTCCTTTGAAACATTGTTGATGTGTATTGTAAAAAGTCGAATAGAGTGTTTTGTGTAGTTTCGCATTTTATGTTATTTTACTAAGTCATCTTTTATGCAAAGTGAAAATGTATAGACTTAGTATATTTTTTGTTTGTTCCCTATAAACAGGGACTTAGGCTAGAAGTAGAGGGACCGATGCTAGAACTTACTTCTGCTTATTATGTAATCAGTCTTAATCAATATGAGATCTGATTAATATTTACTCTCTGTGTTCTTCATCTTAAATCGTTCAAATCTATCTTTTCTTTTCTAAATTTTCGATAACAATTCTCATCAATTGGTATCAGAGCAGGATTCAAACTACTTAGATCTGATTTTCGTATAAGAATCATTTGCTTTTTGAGTTACAAATTCACTCAAAATTTTCCGCGCATTTTTGATTTTGAAAATCACTTTTGATATTCATATTTGAATTGATTCTGCATTTGAATTGTTAAGTCGAGTAATCGTTTAGTGATTTGTGATCAATTCATTTGATAAAATTCTAAAATTCATCAAGTTTTCAAGTTTTTAGACATTTTCTGTGTTCATCAATGGCGAATTTTAACATGAATTCAATGACTTCTTTCTCTCACTTGCTTGGTTCCTCAACCAAAATTCCGATGTTAATTCCAGAATACTATGATCAGTGGGCTGATAGAATGGAAGATTACTTAAATGGAATTGATGAAGAACTTTGGAAGTGTATCGATGGAACAGTACAAGCTCCTGCTAATGTTTAACCAATTGGATCATCCACTACATCTACTGATGTTGAAGAACAACGAAATCGACTGAAGAAAAATGAAAAGAGATGCATGAGAGAACTAAGAGGTGCTCTACCTCCTGTGGTTTACAATTACATTCGTAGTTGTAAAACAGCAAAAGAGATCTAGAATACTCTAAAAGAAAAGTATCAAGGTAGTGAAAAGATGAAGATCAACTCTGTGAAGCAATGCCTAGTTGAACTGAAGGAATTCAGACAAAAGGATACAAAAACTCTCAAAAATTGCTATGATCATCTGAATGAGCTTATGTTTCGCTGCAATAGGTATGGTATCACTAGATCTCTCATGGAGTTCAATTTAACTTTCATTATGGGTCTTCGCAAGGAATGGCGAAGTGTGAGCATGATGATTTAGAATCAACAAAGTTTTGATACAACTACATTGAACGATCTTTACAATCAACTGAAAACACATGAATGTGAGGTCACAGAAATGTATGAAGAATCAAAACAAGCTATTGATGGTTCTTTGGCTCTTGTTTCAAAGGTATCAGAAACTGATGAAAAAGATGGTTCAGATGAAGAAGGATTTTTAATGAACTCCGATGATGAAGCAGTAGCATACTATTCAAACAACAGAGTTAAAAAGCTTTTCAAAAAGCCTTTTAATCCAAAAGGAAATAATATTGATGTGAAAAATGATGTCACAAGAACTGGAGGAGAAGAGACGAGGAAAATGGAGAAAACAGATGTGTAACAACCCGAAGTTTTCCATCGTCGAAAAACTTGTTCTACCCGTGAAATTTCGCCGTTAGTCGATTCGTTTCATTCTCTCTTTGGGTTAAACTAATTAAATTTATATGTTTATTATAATTGAATGAGTGTCCAGACCTCGTAGGAGCTCATGAAATTAACCCAAAAGTGTTTATTTCAAAAAGTTAGAAACGTTCCCGTCGGGTGACGATAACTTAATCGGGTGTGACCAAAAGCCTCGTTTAGTGCCAGTATCGGGTAGAATTCCACCGTGTCCAAGTTTTGGGAACTTTATAAATGTGTTAAGCCTTTCATTTGAAACTTTTTTCTTCTTCTCTCTACTCTCTCTCTAACCTCTCTCCTAAAATCCAAGTTTAAGGGTCCAAAACTCAATTTTAAGGTCTCAAATCCTTAAGGTAACTTCCTAACCTCATTGTATAGTTTATTTGACTTCCAAATTCGAGATTTAATCATGGAATTGGACATGACATATGAGTTTACGGCCCAGGAAGGTGCCTAGGCCGTAAACACCAAGTTTGAAGGGTTTTGAGCCCTTAAACCCCTCCTACAAAATTTTGGGACCTAGATATGGCTAAATGAATTCAAGATATGGACTTAAAACATTTAAAACATGGATTTTGAGAGGTTTGGAGGAGTTTACGGCCAAGGCACAAGCTTGGTCCGTAAACTCATATAAAAGGGGTATTCATGACCTTAAACCCTTCCAAATCACACACAAGGCTTAGATATGAATTATGGAATATTGGTATTAGCATTTGGACATTTGAAACATAATTTTTGAGGGGTTTGTGTGAGTTTAAGGCCAAGGCATGTGCTTGGGCCGTAAACTCCTTAAACTTGGGTATAAACTCACTTCTAAGGTGTTAGAAAGCCATCCAACACCACCAAAAGCCTTGGAATAAATCATAGGACCAACCAAAAATAGTTTAAGGACTTTAAACATATCAAAACCCCACAAATGAGAGTTTACGGCCATAGAACATGTTCCATGGCCGTAAACTCCCAAAAACATGCCAAATGGTGCCCAAAATTCATTTCTAGGCTTGTGGGAATTTTTAGCAAACACATGTGATTTGTTTGGAAACCAAAAACACAATCTTTCTTGAGTAATTAGGAGTTTACGGCCAGGAGCCTATGGTAGGCCGTAAACTCCCTTAAATGGGTCATTTTAATGTTTAAAATCCATTCCAAGACTTTAATCCAAACCTAGAAAAATTCCCTTAAGTGATTCAAGCCATTTTGTGCCATATCTCACCCCACCATGAGTTTACGGCCGTAAACTCATGGGTAGAGGGTCATGTGGCCGTAAAATCCTTAAGGAGTGTTCCTTTGATGTCCCAACTCATTATCCTAACTATATGTGTCCCTAAACGCCACCCGGGTCCCTCCAAACACTTGTATCGGGGTGTTTTCGCGACTAGAAACAATTGTCCTTATCAAATAACCAATCTAAGTCCTAATTAGATACAAATGTGTATCATTACATTATAATTAGGAACCTCGTGTAATTACAAGCCCCAGATCAACTCTTAGCATCCGAAATCGCCACATTTCTCGTCCGGCGAGTTCATACCCCTATCCTTTTTCAACTGTTTTCACTGTTTTCAGGGGGGAATACAAGCAAAAGTACAAGGAAATCTTGTTCTCAAACTTATTGTTTTCAATTTAATCGTTTTCATTCTATATGTTCTAATATCAATAACTGTGTTTATCAAATAGTTCGAATTACGAATTTAGCTTTCAGACTAATCATAGATTTCTTAATAAAATGTTGTAATCTAAACTATGTTTCATAATCCACGAATAATTTTTACTAATTTCCAATTATAACTAATTACGAATACGAATACGAACACGAAGCTATAACTAGGAATAGAACGAATACGAAACTATAGTTAGGAACAGAACGAATAACGAAACTACAACTAGGAACAGAACGAATAACACATCTATAACTAGGAACAGAATGGATAACGAAACTATAATTAGGAGCAGAACGAATACGAATACGACTGCGAATACGAATATGACTTCGAATAGTAATAGGAGTAGGAATAGGGAAACGAATACAACTACAAATACGAATACGACTGTGAATACGAATACGAATACGAATAGTAATAGGAGTAGGAATAGGGAAACGAATACAGTAACGAATACAAATACGAACACGAATAAGTACAAGAATATGTTTAAGAATAAGAACACGAATATGAAGATATGTATCTAAGTATATTCTGAGATAATACCATTAGTATATCAGAATACCTAGTTAATACAATAGGTACGAAAGGAAATAAATCAGTATATCTAAATTCAATAAGTAAAATTACTTTTAGGAAAGTACGGGACTTTCCTAGGGAAACGTTACACAACTAAAAAGTAGTAATAAACCAAATAACTATATATCTTTCACAATTAGTAATATACCTTCAGGAAAGTATGGGACTTTCCTGGGATCATAGTTAAACATAACCAGAATCGTATAACCTAACAATCAACCAACCTTCTCTCTTAAGAAAATATGGGATTTTCTTGGATAACAACTTTTCGGTAAACTAAAGGAAACTCGAACATTTTCACAAAGCAAACATCTTATGAACTCACCAGCTTTATGCTGATTTTCAAACTGCTTGCATTCTCAGGTCAACATTAGACAGGTACCTAGCGAATCTTTTGGAAAAGACGGAGCGTACAGAAGACTCGTCTCTACTTTTGTTCATATATACTATGTATTACGAATGTAAAACTTTTCTTTTGAACAAATGTAAACTTTGATATGTAATGTAATGGTTGTTTACTTTGCTTACTATGTACATTGGATTTGATATTCAACTTGGAGTCAACCCCGGAAACGTTTTCGCCTTTGATTTTCGGGGTGTGACATATTGGTATCAGAGCCCTTGGTTATAGTGAATGGAGTATACCAAACCTTACATGGTATAAAACTATAAACACTAAAGGGCCTAAATGCTCTGAACTAAAAGTATACCTCAAATATAAGTATTTTCAAAAGTATACAAGAATACCTGACAGTCAAAATCCGTAACTACAAGTAGAACAAAACATAAGTAAATGGGTGTTGTACGTTGCGATTAAACCTGGGCAGTTATGTAGTCGTGTCTAGGATCAATATAGCTTGGCCAACTATATTTATTCGAGACACGACCAACATGTGCTTGGGAGTGACTGTGATATACGACATTCCTAAAACTTACCCAATACCCAAATAATGAGCCGTCGCTGCGGCGAGTCATGAAATACTATGGGAGTATTTCTCGAGCCAAATCCATTATAGAATTCATCATCCCAGTGTTGCTCCTTAATCATTCACTTAGTGATAATTTATCTGTTTGATAACTCCTTCCTGCTTTATCGCTTAATAGAATTCTATGTATGCCATAAAGAGATATCCTTTGTATCATATCTCTTGATTCAATTCAGAGGGCTTATCATCCTCTCTTCCTAATCTTATTAGATCAAGATGCCTCCAAGAAAGAGACCCAGCTCACAGAACAACAACAACCCTCCTCAAACACCACCTTCTCTTCAAATCGACCTGGAAACCCTTCAGTCAGTTTTAACTGCAGCATTCTCAGCAGCCATGTCACAAACGAACCCCGGTAGTTCGGGGGGTGGTCCCCAACCTCAAAACCAGGAAAATAGCCAGGGACACCGAAAGGAGTGTTCCTATAAAGACTTTATGCACGCGAAACCTACATTCTTTGATGGCACAGGATGTGTCATTGCTCTAACTCGATGGTTAGAAAGGATCAAATCTATCTTCGAAATCTGTGCTTGTTCAGAATCCGACAAAGTGAAGTTTGCCGCTTGCACTCTCACCAACAAAGCCCTGAATTGGTGGAACAGCCGAGTCAAATCTCTAACTCTACCTGTAGCCAATGCTATGGGTTGGGAAGTTATGAAGGAACTTCTGCACGCAGAGTATTGCCCTCGGGGTGAAATCCAGAAGTTGGAGCATGAACTTTGGAATCTGAAGATGAAAGGTTCCGATATCGCCGCCTACACATCTAGGTTTGACGACTTAGTGCTTCTTTGTCAAGGGATGGTTACCCCTGAAAGTAAGAAGATTGTGAGGTTTATCTGGGGATTAACCCAGCCAACCAAAGGGAACGTCTTAGCTGCAAGGCCGGATACATACGACAGCGCCAAATGCCTAGCACAAATCTTGATTGACCATAGTGAGGACATAGAGGAAGCAACGACTACTCCTGAGCCAATGGAAAGAAGTGGTGAGAAAAGAAAGTACTGGGAGGCGGGTGATAAATATCAGCCTTCCCAGGAGTTCTTGAAGAGACAACAAATGGTGATAGTCCACGCTGCCACTACCCCTGCTGTTGTACCCATCATCGGTTCCTCAGCTCAAGCACCTATTACCGGATATGCCGGTGTTCTCCCGTGGTGTAACCAGTGCAGTTACCACCACTATATCCCCGGTCCCTGTCGTATAAAACTTTGCAAAAGTTGTGGCCAAGAGGGTCACCTTGCGCGGAATTGTAGAACACCAACAAATCAAGCTCTTGGAGCGGGCATCAGTCAGGTCTGTTATGGTTGCGGAAGGGTCGGGCATTATAAGAGAAACTGCCCCAATGCAACAACAACTGGCAACTCTGGAAGAGTCCTAGCTATAGGACAAGCTGAGACAGCCACCGATCCCACAGTTACCCCAGGTATATTCCTTTTCGACAAGCCTTCTACTTGCAATTCTTTTTTAATTCTAATCCAGAAAGATAAACTGTTATCTATTCATTCGAACCTCTTCATAAACGTAGAACTTTTCGAAATCCTCATTAGGATTGATCCCGTAGCCTACAAATTTCGATTAACCTCGAAACTTAGAAACATTCCTATGGTACTTCACGTCTCGGTATTTTAGAAATATCTACTCAACGAAACCAAGACACGTCCTGAAAGTGAGGGTTCGCTAGAACGTCAAGCGAAGACCCGATTCCACTTGGAAGCGTAAAAACCCGAAACAGTAGACTCATCCTCGATTCTCATTTCAACTTGTAAATTGAGTTCGAATATTTGAATTTCAGGACGAAATTCCCTCTAACGGGGGGATAATGTAACAACCCGAAGTTTTCCATCGTCGAAAAACTTGTTCTACCCGTGAAATTTCACCGTTAGTCGATTCGTTTCATTCTCGCTTTGGGTTAAACTAATTAAATTTATTTGTTTATTATAATTGAATGAGTGTCCAGACCTCGTAGGAACTCATGAAATTAACCCAAAAGTGTTTATTTCAAAAAGTTAGAAACGTTCCCGTCGGGTGACGATAACTTAATCGGGTGCGGCCAGAAGCCTCGTATAGGGCCGGTATCGGGTAGAATTCCACCGTGTCCAAATTTTGGGAACTATATAAACATGCTAAACCTTTCATTTGAAGCTTTTTTCTTTCTCTCTCTACTCCCTCTCTAACCTCTATCCTAAAATCCAAGTTTAAGGGTCCAAAACTCAATTTTAAGGTCTCAAATCCTTAAGGTAACTTCCTAAGCTCATTGTATAGCTTATTTGACTTCCAAATTCGAGATTTAATCATGGAATTGGACATGACATATGAGTTTACGGCCAAGGAAGGTACCTAGGCCGTAAACACCAAGTTTGAAGGGTTTTGAGCCCTTAAACCCCTCCTACAAAATTTTGGGACCTAGATATGGCTAAATGACTTCAAGATATGGACTTAAAACATTTAAAACATGGATTTTGAGAGGTTTGATGGAGTTTACGGCCAAGGCACAAGCTTGGGCCGTAAACTCATATAAAAGGGGTATTCATGACCTTAAACCCTTCCAAATCACAAGCAAGGCTTAGATATGAATTATGGAATATTGGTATTAGCATTTGGACATTTGAAACATAATTTTTGAGGGGTTTGTGTGAGTTTAAGGCCAAGGCATGTGCTTGGGCCGTAAACTCCTTAAACTTGGGTATAAACTCACTTTTAAGGTGTTAGAAAGTCATCCAACACCACCAAAAGCCTTGGAATAAATCATAGGACCAACCAAAAATAGTTTAAGGACTTTAAACATATCAAAACCCCACAAATGAGAGTTTACGGCCATAGAACATGTTCCATGGCCGTAAACTCCCAAAAACATGCCAAATGGTGCCCAAAATTCATTTCTAGGCTTGTGGGAATTTTTAGCAAACACATGTGATTTGTTTGGAAACCAAAAACACAATCTTTCTTGAGTAATTAGGAGTTTACGGCCAGGAGCCTATGGTAGGCCGTAAACTCCCTTAAATGGGTCATTTTAATGTTTAAAATCCATTCCAAGACTTTAATCCAAACCTAGAAAAATTCCCTTAAGTGATTCAAGCCATTTTGTGCCATATCTCACCCCACCATGAGTTTACGGCCGTAAACTCATGGGTAGAGGGTCATGTGGCCGTAAAATCCTTAAGGAGTGTTCCTTTGATGTCCCAACTCATTATCCTAACTATATGTGTCCCTAAACGCCACCCGGGTCCCTCCAAACACTTGTATCGGGGTGTTTTCGCGACTAGAAACAATTTTCCTTATCAAATAACCAATCTAAGTCCTAATTAGATACAAATGTGTATCATTACATTATAATTAGGAACCTCGTGTAATTACAAGCCCCGGATCAACTCTTAGCATCCGAAATCGCCACATTTCTCGTTTGGTGAGTTCATACCCCTATCCTTTTTCAACTGTTTTCACTGTTTTCAGGGGGAATACAAGAAAAAGTACAAGGAAATCTTGTACTCAAACTTATTGTTTTCAATTTAATCGTTTTTATTCTATATGTTCTAATATCAATAACTGTGTTTATCAAATAGTTCGAATTATGAATTTAGCTTTCAAACTAATCATAGATTTCTTAATAAAATGTTGTAATCTAAACTATGTTTCATAATCCACGAATAATTTATACTAATTTCTAATTATAACTAATTACGAATACGAATACGAACACGAAGCTATAACTAGGAATAGAACGAATACGAAACTATAATTAGGAACAGAACGAATAACGAAACTACAACTAGAAACAGAACGAATAACACATCTATAACTAGGAACAAAATGGATAATGAAACTATAATTAGGAATAGAACGAATACGAATACGACTACGAATACGAATACGACTTCAAATAGTAATAGGAGTAGGAATAGGGAAACGAATACAACTATGAATACGAATACGACTGCGAATACAAATACGAATACGAATAGTAATAGGAGTAGGAATAGGGAAACGAATACAGTAACGAATACAAATACGAACACGAATAAGTACAAGAATATGTTTAAGAATAAGAACATGAAAATGAAGATATGTATCTAAGTATATTATGAGATAATACCATTAGTATATCAGAATACCTAGTTAATACAATAGGTACGAAAGGAAATAAATCAGTATATCGAAATTCAATAACTAAAATTACTTTTAGGAAGTACGGGACTTTCCTAGGGAAACGTTACACAACTAAAAAGTAGTAATAAACCAGATAACTATATATCTTTGACAATTAGTAATATACCTTCAGGAAAGTATGGGACTTTCTTGGGATCATAGTTAAACATAACCAGAATCGTATAACCTAACAATCAACCAACCTTCTCTCTTAAGAAAATATGGGATTTTCTTGGATAACAACTTTTCGGTAAACTAAAGGAAGCTCGTACATTTTCACAAAGCAAGCATCTTATGAACTCACCAACTTTATGCTGATTTTCAAACTGCTTGTATTCTCAGGTCAACGTTAGACAGGTACCTAGCGAATCTTTTGGAGAAGACGGAGCGTACAGAAGACTCGTCTCTACTTTTGTTCATATATACTATGTATTACGAATGTACAACTTTTCTTTTGAACAAATGTAAACTTTGATATGTAATGTAATGGTTGTTTACTTTGCTTACTATGTACATTGGATTTGATATTCAACTTGGAGTCAACCCCAGAAACGTTTCCGCCTTTGGTTTTTGGGGTGTGACAAGATGAAAAACAGAAAAATGCGAATGAAGAGAAAAAGTTGAAGGGTGATTCAGGAATTTATTGTCACTATTGCAATGGTGCGAATCATTTCGCAGCTGATTACATGTTGCGAATGAAAGAAGAAAAGAAAGAAAAAGTGAAAGATGAAGCGTACTACTCCGAAAAGATTGAAGAATTACGTGCAAAACCCAAAGGAGTGTCTCTAGTTGCTAAGGGAGAATCTGATGAAGAAGAAAGTGGAACTTATCAGATCTGGTCTTCAGGATCTGATGATGAAGAAATGAGGCATCCCACACATGGAGCAATGTTCGCAAGTTTTGAGGATTGCGAAGAGTACATTTCAGGGCAATGTTTCATGTCTAAATCCACTGACAAGTCTCCCATGAGAACCAAGGTACGTGCAATTCTTGAATCTTTTAATATTCCATTACCTGCTTATGATGCTGAAATTGTTTCATTTGATGATACTGTGGCTTATTTTGATTCTGTTATTGTGTTTGCTAGTAATGAAGCTAAGAAATTAAATGTGCAACTTAGTGAGACACGAAGAGATTTAGAAATAAAGAAGTGTAGAGTTGAAAAATTAGAAATGCAAGTCAAAAATATAGATTGTGATAGGAATAATCTTTCTAATGATGTTAGGTTGTTACTAGCACAAAGAAACATATATTGTAATTCAGCAAAACGATTCTATGCAAAATTAATAGCTTTACATCATTCTTCTGATATTAGCAAAGAACAACATAGGAAACTTTTACCTTTTCTTGAGTATGAACGTGAAAAAGTTGATGTTGTTTCTTATGATTGAGAAAGTACAATTGCTCAGTTTGACAAAATACCTGATGATAGATATTCATATGGTATTGTCAAAATTGATGAACAAGTAAAAATCTTAAAGAAAACCAGTGAAACAGAAGAAGAACAAGACATTATAAATGAAAGTTTAACAAAAAGTGAACAAGTAAAAATCTTAAAGAAAACCGAAAATTCAACTCTTACTTCACAATTCAATTATGCTGATATTGATGAAAATTCTGATAATCTGAGTGAAATCAGTGAAACAGAAGAAGAAGAAGAAGAAGAAATTGATTGTTCTCAATTGTCGGTCATTAATATCACATCTAAGATCAAAGGTAAAGAAATAATAGTTGATTCAATAGTAGAGGATGAAGTTGATAAATCCTCAACTTCGCAACATTGTAAGTTTGATAATGTTGAAGTTGAAAGCTGGAAATCTGATGATACTAATGAAAATAAAGAAGAAAAGAAAAATTCAACTGAAACACATCAAAGAGTTGTGGTTGATCAAGTGTTTGAAAATAAAAAAGAATTTGACAAAATTTTAAATGACAAAGGCGCACATTATTTGGAAACCAACACAGTGGTATATCCAAATTTTGTATGTACTGATAAAACTATTTTTCCAAATCAAGTTTTTGTCACTACTGGAAATGCTCAGAAAGTTCATCCTGAGTTCAATAAAATGATTGAAAAAGATAATCAAAAGTCCACAACTGAAGGTTTTTTCGCAAATCAAAACACAGAAGAAAACAATTTAACCCAAAATTCTTATGTGTTTCAAAAACAAAAATCATTACAAAAATGGGTGGTTAAAGGTGAAAAATCAAACAAAAATTTTGAAAAAGCTGAAAACTCAAAGGTTGAAGTGAAACTAAATTCTCAAGAATTCAAATTGATGGTTGGAAATTATTCAACAGAAAAGAATGTTTCAAGAAGACAAGCAAGAAAAGAAATATTCTGGCACGTTGTGACTAAAGAAAAATCAAAAGATGAAAAAGAACAAATTTCAAAAACATCATCAAAATTTCAAAATAAAAACACACAAACAACTTCAAGTTTTCATAAACAAATAAATTCTGTTGACAAAGTTCCATATATTCGCAAATATGATAACAATCGAAAATTTGAGAATTCGCAAAAATTTGCAAATAATCAAAACTTTCCAAATGTTGACAAATTCACGAATACTTCATCAAGTTTGAATAACTCAACTCAAGTAAAAGTGAAATTTTCACCAAAACAACCAAATTTTCCAAATCCTTCAATATCAAAACCAACCAAAGTTTCATACATCAAAGGAAAGTCTGATGTAAGTATGATCAATCATTGGTTTGAAGGGAAAGGAAAGAAATATCAACGTGCAAAGTTTTCAGAACAACAAATCAAAAGTGCATTTGATAAGTTCACAAATAATTCTTCGACTGCTAGTACATCATCCCATAATTCGCAAGTTCCGGTTCAAAAATGGAAACCAGTTATCAAAAATGCAAATGTTGTGAAGGATAAGATTACAATCAATGAGAAACCAAAATTATTAAATGACTATATTTCAATATCTAGAACTGATGATGTTGATATAATCGATTCTGTTACAAACAAAGTGAAAACATGGTTTTTAAGTTCCAAAAAGTTGTTTAATTCTACTAATGATGGACCCAATAAGTCTTGGGTTCCTAAATTTTTTCAATAAATGCAGGTGATATGTGACGAGCAATATGATACAAAATGGTATATTGATAGTGGTTGCTCTCGTCATATGACTGGAAGAAAGGAAAATTTGCGAGATTACCGAAGCTTGCAAAATGCTGGAGTTGTCAAATTTGGAAATAATCACAAGTGTCAAGTGAAAGGATATGGGAAAGTCACAAATGGAAACTTCACAGTAAATAGAGTTGCTTATGTTGAAGGACTTCAACATAATTTGATAAGTGTATCACAACTTGTTGTGGGTACTGGAAATCAAGTTGTGTTTAATGAAGAAGGAAGTATCATCTCAAATGCAAAGACAAATGAAATACTTCCCAAATCCAAAAGATATGGTGATATGTTTACACTGGACATCAAACCAATTGTGGGAAAACCAGCTTTGTGTTTACTATCAAAAGCATCTACTGATCTCAGCTGGCTTTGGCATAGAAGATTGTCACATTTGAACTTTCGAAACATAAATAAACTTGTAACTGAAGATTTAGTTCGAGGGTTACCAGTACTAAAAGTTGACAATGATTCTTTGTGTGCAGCTTGCGAACAAGGAAAGCAACATCAAAAAGGTCATCCGATTGTCATAGATTCAAAGATAGTAGATCCATTGGAACTTCTTCACATTGATCTATGTGGACATCAACTGTTGCAACAATAAATAAAAAGCGGTATATTTTAGTTGTTGTAGATGATTTCTCTAGATTCACATGGGTGTTTTTTCTCAGGTTGAAATCTGAAGAAGAATGTACGAAAAATTAAAAGTGATAATGGTTCGGAGTTTAAAAATCAAACTCTTGACAAATTTCTCACAAACAAAGGAATTTCGCATAATTTCTTATCACCATATACTCCACAGCAAAATGGTGTAGTTGAAAGAAGAAATAGATCTCTATGCGAAGCTGCCAGAACCATGCTAACATATGCGAATCTACCTCAGTATCTTTGGGCAGAAGCTGTGTCTACAGCATGTTTTACTCAGAATCGATCATACATTCACAGAAGATTCAATGTTACTCCATATGAAATAATCAATAATCGGAAACCTAATGTAAAATTCTTTCATGTTTTTGGTTGCAGGTGTTTTATTATGAATCTCAAAGACAATTTGTCCAAGTTTCAAGCAAAAGCTGATGAAGGCATCTTCTTAGGATATTCACATAATTCAGTTGCATACAGAGTGCTTAATAAACGAACACGAAAATTTGAAGAAACTTTCAATTTAACATTTGATGATTACTATCTTAAACAAATTGATAGTAAATTCGATAAGAAACCAATACTTGTGGATTGAAATACTCAAATTGATAATTCTGAAATTAATGATTTTGATTATGACTTAATTTTCGGAATTCCTGATAGGGCAATTGATGTAGAAAATAATGCTCCTGATAATCACACATCAGAATCCTCAAAACATACTGATGAATCAACAATAACTACAACGTCGATAACTTGTGAAAGCACACCAAATGATCATACGGAGGAGGAACACACAAGTATTCATGAAGATTGTATACCAACTTTTGAGGGGGAGAAAGACATTATAGAACATTAAGTTGAGGGGGAGCATTCACAAAATCAACAAGAATATCAAGTTGAGGGAGAGCATTCACAAAATCAACAAGAATATCAAGTTGAGGGGGAGCATTCGCAAAATCAACAGGAACATAATTTTGAAGGGGAGTATCGAAATGCAAATCATGTTGAGGGAGAGCATGATGAAACAGAGACAAATAATCTTGATAAAAATGCAGACTTTCATGAATTTAATGATAACTTTTCTGTTGCAGGATCTGAAAATGAAGATATGCATGAAGATGCACCATTAGAATATGATCCAAATTATCCACCACTTGCGAAATAGACAAGAAATCATCCAAAAGAACAGGTAATTGGTAATCTACAAGAAGGTGTGTTGACTAGAGCTCAAATTCATGCGAAAAATGAGGTACTAAATACTAACCAAGAACTTTGTATGTTTAATGTTTTTATTTCGAAAATAGAGCCAAAAACAGTAAAGAATGCTATGGAACACTCAAATTGGGTTGTTGCTATGCAATCTGAATTAGCTGAATTTGAACGAAACAAGGTTTGGAGATTAGTTTCTAAACCTTCGGATGTTTCAATTGTTGGATTAAAATGGATTTTTAAAAACAAAACCACAAAGATGGCAATATTATTCGAAATAAAGCAAGACTAGTGGTTAAAGGTTATTCGCAACAAGAAGGCATTGATTATGAAGAAACATTTGCACCTGTTGCAAGACTTCAAGCAGTTCGCATATTTTTAGCCTATGCAGCTCACAAAGACTTTGATGTTTATCAAATGGATGTTAAATGTGCATTCTTAAATGGAAAACTCGAAGAAACAGTGTATGTTGAACAACCACCAGGATTTGTAAACAATGAGCATCCTGATCATGTTTATATTTTAGATAAAGCTGTATATGGGTTAAAACAAGCACCAAGGGCCTGGTACGCAACACTTACAAATTTCTTGAAACAATCTAAATTTAAACAAGGATCAGTCGACCCCACATTATTTCGCAAGAAATTGGGTGTCATCTAATGCTTGTTCAAATTTATGTTGATGATATTATCTTTGGTTCAACTGATCCAACATTGTCACTTGAATTTGAAAATTTAATGAAAAGTCAGTTTGAAATGAGCATGATGGGAAAAATTAATAATTTTCTTGGTTTAAACATATGACAGAACAGGCAAGGAATCTTAATCAATCAAGAAAAATATACGAAGAAATTGCTTGAAAAGTTTGGAATGCTTAATAGCACGAAGCTCAGAGTCCCTATGGCAGTAGGAACACGACTAACTCCTTCGTTAGACACTCCTGCTGTTGATTTAACATTGTATCGTAGCATGATAGGGTCTTTATTGTACTTAACTGCGAGTAGACCTGATATTATGTTTTCGGTTTGTTGTTGTGCTAGATATCAAGAAAATCCAAGAGAACCACATTTGATGGCAGTGAAAAATATTTTTCGATATCTAAAGGGAACCGTTTCTTTAGGACTTTGGTATCCTGCAAAAACAGGATTTTTCATACAAGCTTTTTCAGATTCTGATCTAGGAGGATGTACCTTGGATAAAATAAGTACGACTGGTGGGTGTCAACTATTGGATGGAAAGTTGGTGAGCTGGCAATTAAAGAAACAGACTTGTGTGGCTATATCAACTGCTGAGGCAGAATACATATCTGCGGTTGCTTGCACTTCGCAAATTATTTGGATTCAGAGTCAACTTCGTGA
The DNA here is from genome assembly GCF_052625555.1 of Lactuca saligna. NCBI lineage: Eukaryota > Viridiplantae > Streptophyta > Magnoliopsida > Asterales > Asteraceae > Lactuca > Lactuca saligna. The sequence goes on along the minus strand of NC_136419.1, from coordinate 206,940,619 downwards.
TTATGCAATCAACATGAAAAAGATTCCTTTGTATTGTGATTCACAAAGTGCGATTCGTATTTGTCATAATCCAGTGCAACTTTCAAAGACAAAACACATTGCTCTTCGATATCATTTTATCAAAGATCATGTGGAAGATGGGAATATTGAAATTCTTTTTGTCAAAACAACTGAACAACTTGCTAATATTTTTACAAAACCTCTTGATGAAAAATCATTTGTTAGAATTTTAGCAGGTTTGGGGATGATTAATGCGAATTCAATTTCATCAACACAAGAATAAACGTTCAGTTCAGCAGATATCAGTCAACATTATTCAGAGGTTACTGTTCATTCAGAGGCTTCGCATGGCTTCGCATCCATATCATTTCGCATCTGAGGTAATATCAACTAAGGTAAGTTTTACGAATATTACTTTATTTTCTTTTGAAAAATCAAAAATCCAAAAAGATTTTATTTTTGTATTTTTTTGAAAACTCAAAAATCCAAAAAGATTTTAATTTTTTTTTTTTTTTGTATTTCCTTTTGAAAAATCAAAAATCCAAAAAGATTTTATTTTTCTTTGTTCTTTCAATTGTGTGCTGAGAATTTAATGCAGGGCTAAAATGCGAAGTGGTCATACATTTTGTTTCTATGAGAAGGTATTAAATTTTTTTTAAGACTAGTTAGGATGTCCCTAGAAGCATGCTGCTGTATGTAGACCAAAAGCCTCAACACGACTCTATGTGTGCAAAGAAATCCTTAATGATATTATCACATGATAATTTCTTCCCAAAAAGGCTTATATTCGCATAAGTCAACATGAGCTACCTTACTCTTCTCAAATGAGTTAAGAGTTTTCTGTTTTGTCCATTATAACAGAGGTACACTTCGATTCTTATCCAATTTTTTTTTTAAACCAAACAATTCTTACACTCCAAATTTTTTTTGAAAAGATTTGTCCTTGAGGTTTTTGATCAAACCAATCAAAACCTAGACAAATCACAACTCTGTGTTTATGATCTATCATCATGAGTCCGTGATGAAAGTGAAACCCAAAAATCATAAACCTTAAGGAATTGACGGGGAACTTTGTTCCAGATTTTTACGAAACCTTTGTTTCAGTATCAAAATTTTTGAAACTTCAAATCATATTCAATTTGCATGTGTGGTCTTGATCAAATATTCTGAACCAAGAATGTTTGTTACCCAACAAGATCCAGAACAAAATTTTCTTTTGAATACGATTTCAGTGTAAGTTTCATTCGTAAATCCTTGTCATGATAAATATTTTCCAAAGCCAACTTGTTACTGACTACACTGGTCAAACAAGTAATTTCATTTACAATTTCTCACCTTATGTTAAGGTTGATATGTAATGAAATTTCAAACCAATCCAAAATGACTTTTAAAAGAAGCCCTTTGATACTTCTCTACAAGTATTCGATTGTAATTCACGGGAAACTACACAAGCAGTTGATTATCTCTCTTGATAATTAACGAAGCAACCTTTGCCTGGGGTTTTACTGCATTCATGTCAAATTGAATTGTTGACATCACAACATTACAAATATCTTTTGTAACAACCCGTTCCCGGTATGTTGATTTATTGGTAATTATAGTGAGTTTTTCAAGAGGGACTCGACGAGTTCTAGCTTGACTCGCCGAGTAGGGTCGCGCCTGAGGGCACGCGTGAGCCGGGGACTCGGCGAGTCCATATCCCTGACTCGGCGAGTCCATCTGTCTGGGTGAAACCCTAAAATCCCCGGGTTGCCCACTATTTATACCACCTTATAGCCCCCATCCTCGCCTCCCTCACCCTGAGAACGCAGTGTTAGAACCCTAAACCTCCCTTGAAGAGCTTATATGTGTTTTTGTGCCATTTTGTTAAGGTGTGAAGAAGGAGAAGAAGGAAGAAGCAAGGAGAAGTGTTGTAGTGCAAAGATCCAAGGCCAAATCAGAGCTAATTGAGGTATTTTCGGAGTTCCATCTTGTTATATGCTTTAAACTTCCATTAGAGCTCTCCTAAGAGCTAGTTGATGCTTGTTCCAAGCCTTACACTTGCATGAATGCCTTATTAAGTCGAAATAGCTATGGATCTGAATGTTGGGGTGTTGTAGAGCCCAGATCTACTGTCTTTTTGGAGTTATATTGCATGATAACCATAGATCTACCCATTTTGTGCATCTTTTAGCCTTATTTCCCTTATTCATGAGGTTGTACACGTAAAGTTGGAAACTTTACGTGGTAAATCAGCTTATTGGACCCAGATCTATCAATTGTATGTGTTGGATTCAAACAAAATCAAGTAAAAATCAGTTGCATGGCGGCAACTCGGCGAGTTGGGTCGCGAGTTCCTGATGCCTTCGTTTTTACCAGTGTCGAGTGAACCCAGTGAGCTAGAGAGTGGACTCAGCGAGTTGAGGGTGAACTCAGGGATGGAGGGACTCGGCGAGTTGTTCATCAACTCGGCGAGTCCAAGGCAATCTTCTTAAAGATCAAGAACAACTCGTCGAGTTTGTTCATCCGGCTCGGCGAGTCGGATGAAGATTGTCTGAGTTCTTGGATCAAGAGGGTACTCGTCGAGTCGATGCCAGACTCAACGAGTAGCAGTGAGTAAGAGTGAAAAGTGAGAGTGGGACTCGGCGAGTTGGGTGGCCCAACTCGGCGAGTCAGCCCAAAAGATAATTGACTTTGACCGAGGGTAAAAGAGTCATTTTACCCCAAGTGCAGTGTTTAGTATTTGATTGAGTGTGTTTATGGACTTGTAGCCGAGGAGATTCAGGTGCAGCCGCCGTTAGCTTTCTGAGCCACACACTCAGCAGCCAGCTTATGAGGTGAGTTTCCTTCCAGTAGGAACGGGTCTAAGGCCACAATGCCGGCCCGTTCAGTTAGCAGTAGTTTCCGGATTTAGGTCCGATGCAGTAGTTAGTATGTTCGATGCCTTCGTGGCTCGAACAGGATTTTTGTGCTATGTTTCATGTGTTAAGTATTATGTGTTCCGGGCCACGGCCCGATGTAGCATGTCGTATGTGTGTTATGCTAGTTGATGTGTTATGCTATGCCATGTTCAGTCAGTCAGTTCCGGACTTCGGTCCGATGCAGTTAGTTCCGGACTTCGGTCCGATGCAGGGGACAAGGTCCGAGTCAGTTCTGGACTTCGGTCCAATGCAGTTAGTTCCGAACTTCGGTCCGATGCAGGGGACAAGGTCCCAGTCAGTTTCGGACTTCGGTCCGATGCAGTCAGTTCTGGACTTCGGTCCGATGCAGTTAGTTCCGGACTTCGGTCCGATGCAGGGGACAAGGTCCCAATCAGTTCCGGACTTCGGTCCGATGCAGTTTCCGGGCTTCGGCCCGATGCAGTGGGCAAGGCCCAATATGTGTTTATATGTTATTGTATGGTATGTGGTAGTTTGGGGGAGCTCACTAAGCTTCGTGCTTACAATTTCAGTTTGGTTTCAGGTACTTCCGCAAGTAAAGGAAAGAGCTCGGGGTGACAGCATCGCACACACCACAGCATAGCTTTTATCCTGGGGATGTCTTTGATGTTTTGGATTGATGTTGTATGATACAATTTTCCGCACAATATTTTATTATGTTTTGGGGATACATCGCATATGTTTTATGTTATGATACTTATATTATGGTTTTGATTATATTGAAAAACGAAAATTTTTGGGTCGTGTTTTTGGGTCGTTTCAAGTTGGTATCAGAGCCCTGGTTTGAGGGATTCGGATACACTTCCGGGTGTATCTGAACTCAAACTAAGGGAAATAAAAGATTTTAGTAAAATAAAAATGTTTTACAAAAAGAATTTTGAAAGCACTTGGAAAGAAAGAATTGTTTTTAATAAGATAGAGGTGTGTGCATGCTGCCAGCCGAGCTCAAGTAAGTACTCCCAAATTACCCATACAAGTTATTTGTTCAGTTTCAGTTTCAGTAGAACATCATGCTAGTATAGGGCTAAGGATCTAGGAGAATGCCTTATGTGCCTGCTTATGTGTTACAACTTTATGAGTATTGCATGCTAGAATTGAGTAGACAGCAGTAGGATAGCCTGTTTAGGTTATGCCTGATAGTATGAGCTTAGCATCCTATGCTAGTGCAGTTTCTTGTTATCAGAATAGTTTTGCCTGAGTCTATTTCCCTTGTCCGAATGCTGCTTGCTTCGTGCTTGGTGGGGTTCTGAGTACTGGGAGTTAGCCATTAGGTCAACACGTCACACCACATGTAATCAGGTTTGAATAATCCCAGAGTGCTGGAACTGGCCCTATTGCGCAGCTCTTGTTTGAGTCCAACCGTTGTAGGGACGGATCTTTTACTTGAAGGATTATCTGATCCTCATCACATGTGATGGTGTTTAGGTGGTGGCTAGCTGGCATTATGAGGAGACCTACAGCAGCTGAGGACCAGTCGTGTTGAGCTTGAGGTTTCTCTAGGGCAAGCCTAGGATGAGAGTAGCAGAGAATGGTAGTAGTAGAAGTGACTTGGTGGAGTCAAGGCAGTTCTTGAGGAAAGTACGGATAGATGTGGAAGGTAGTAGGGGCCCATAATACTGAAAGCAGAGGATCCATACTCGAATCAAGGAAGGCCAAGACAAGACCAGGAAGCCAGTAGTAGTATCATGATCCCTTGAGATATTTCAGTGTTCTGATGTGGTTATGATATGTTTCAGAATGGTAGTTTTGCGTCCGAGACCAGCAGTCGGCAGCTCAGATGCCGGAGGGGGATCAGGATCGGGATCAGGCCCGGAGGTCGGGCAGATGGATGAGCAGACTAGAGAGTTCCTTTCTTCTGAGGTTACCCGCATCATACTGGAGCAGACTCCTGTGATCTTCGGTTCGATCAAGGAGGGTATTTTAGAGCTGATGGATGAGAGATTGAGTACTTTCCGTGCTGAGATGGCGGCCGTGATGGGGTCGCGCACACTTATGTTCAGGGGGTTCAGGGCATGCGGGGCTCCAGACTATCATGGGGCACGGGACCCCATAGCGAGTACCAGATGGTTGGCGGATGTGGCCAACGCTTTCCGCACTAGCAGGTGTCCCGAGGGGGACAAGGTCAGATTGGCGTCCTGTCTTCTGAAGGACAGGGCACGGGATTGGTGGGAGGAAGTCGGACATGCCATTGGGGATGATGCGGCATTGGATGCCATGACCTAGGCTGATTTCTCTACCAGGTTCAGGGTGGATTTTGCACCAGTCATTGAGGTGCAGCAGTTAGCTAGGGAGTTTCAGGACCTTACCCAGACTACAGAGACAGTGGCGGAGATCACCGCCAAGTTCAGGGAGAGGGCCCTTCTTGTTCCTCAGTATGCAGCCGTTGAGGAGATGAAGAAGGCCCGTTATCATGAGATGCTGTGGAGTGACATTTGCATGTTTGTGAGCCGGTCCATTTGTAAAACGCTGGACGAGATGATTGCCAGAGCTAGAGAGAGGGAGATTGATCTCGAGATGGAGAAGAAGAGGAAACCGGAGGCGTTTTCGGGTTCAGGCAGTGTGGGCAAAAAGCCCACGGTTTCAGATCACAGGTCTAGGGTTCAGCAGAGCCACGGTCGGTGTGGCAAGTGTGGGAGATTGCACGAGGGGGCGTGCAAGGCAGGGAGTTCCGGCTGCTACAAGTGCGGTCGGACTGGGCATTTGAGTAGGGATTGTACGGCCCCTGCTACTACGGTTACAGCATCAGATCTGATTTGCTTTCAGTGCAATCAGAGGGGACATAAAAGGTCCCAGTGTCCCACTTTAGCTGTAGCAGGGAAGGCGGTTGCACCTGCCCCTGCCACCTTGAGGATTACGGATGGTCGGCAGGGCCGATCTGATGCGCCAGTGGCGAAGAGCAGGGCATTTCAGATGACAGCAGAGGAGGCGCGAGCGACTCCTGATGTGGTGACGGGTATGTATCTTTCCTCCATCTCTTAATTGTTATAATATCGTTGAATATTACTTGATGATATGTTTTATTTAGGGTCGTTCTCGGTGAACGACATCCCTGCTTTGGTATTGTTCGATTCGGGGGCTACCCGATCATTTGTATCGCTTGCGCTTAGCAAGAGATTTAGGAGAGCTCCAGGGGAGCTAGATTGTCCATTAGAGGTTGAGATAGCAGATGATAGGACCGTGAGGGTCAGCAGAGTACATAGAGGGTGTTCCCTTCAGATATTTGATGAGCAGTTTTCAGTGGACCTGGTTCCTATTCCCCTGCGTGGGAATAAAGTTATTGTGGGCATGGATTGGCTGAGCCCCAATGGGGCGGTGATTGATTGTGAGCTTCAGCTAGTGAGGGTTCGCACTCCCAGTGGGGGAGAGATAGTGATTCAGGGCGAGAGGCCCCAGCGAGGACCGATCTTTTGTTCCGCCGCAAGGGCGAGGCGCTATGTTCAGCAGGGTTGCGCCGGTTTTGTAGCTTACGTCTTGGATGCCCAGGAGAAGGGCAAGACGACGATTGATGATGTTCCTATTGTTCGTGACTACCCGGATGTGTTTCCCGAGGATTTGCCGGGGATACCTCCAGAGAGGCAGGTTGAGTTCAGGATCGACCTAGTTCCTGGTGCGGCTCCGATAGCCAAAGCACCGTATCAACTTGCTCCCCCTGAGATGCAGGAGTTGTCTACACAGCTTCAGGAGCTGTTAGACAAGGGTTTCATTCAGCCGAGCAGTTCGCCTTGGGGAGCGCCGATCTTATTTGTGAGGAAGAAGGATGGGTCGCATCGTATGTGCATTGATTATCGGGAGTTGAACAAAGTAACGGTGAAGAACCGTTACCCACTTCCGATGATAGATGACTTGTTTGATCAGCTTCAGGGAGCGTCTTGGTTCTCCAAGATCGATCTACGCTCCGGTTATCATCAGATGAGGGTTAGAGATGAGGATGTACAGAAGACTGCTTTCAGGACCCGTTATGGTCATTATGAGTTCGTGGTGATGCCATTTGGGCTCACCAATGCCCCAGCCGCGTTCATGGATCTCATGAACCGCGTGTGCAGACCGATGCTGGATCGGTTGGTGATTGCGTTTATAGATGACATCTTGGTGTATTCCAAGACACAGGGGCAGCACGAGGAGCACCTGCGGTAGGTGTTGGAGACTTTGAGGAGGGAGAGACTTTTCGCAAAGTTCTCCAAGTGTGAGTTCTGGTTGCGCGAGGTGCAGTTTCTTGGTCATCTCGTCAATCAGAAGGGTATTTTGGTAGATCCGGCCAAGATTGAGGCCGTGATGCAGTGGGAGGTCCCGAGGTCTCCATCTGAAATTCGGAGCTTCCTGGGGTTGGCAGGGTATTATCGGAGATTTATTTAGGACTTCTCCAAGATAGCAGTGCCGCTCACCCGGCTAACCAAGAAGTCGGTGGTTTTTCGTTGGGAGCCTGAGCAGCAGGCGGCGTTCGAGACCCTCAGGCAAAGATTGTGCGAGGCTCCGATCCTTACCTTGCCAGAAGGAGTAGAGGATTTCGTAGTCTATTGTGATGCATCGATCACAGGTATGGGAGCAGTATTGATGCAGCGAGGCCATGTAGTAGGTTATGCCTCGAGACAGTTGAAGCCTCACGAGGCTAATTATCCTACTCACGATTTGGAGCTGGGGGAAGTTGTGTTTGCCCTCAAGATTTGGAGACATTACCTTTATGGGGTCCTGTAACATCCCGAAATATCAAGAGTAGAGTTGAAGGGCTAAAAGAGTAAATTGGGAAAGAGTGACTCGGCGAGTCCATGTGCGGACTCGGCGAGTAGAGTCGCGACTTGGTCGCGTGTTAAGTGGCCGACTCGGCGAGTCAGGGTAATGGACTCGGCGAGTAGGCGCTGAGTGGAGAAAACCCTAATTCTCGGGGTTGAGCCTTATATAAAGATCATTATGTTTCCCTCCCAGCCTCTTTATCACCCCTTGAGCCCCAGAAACCCCTAAATCACGAAGAAGCACCATTGTTGGATGGAGCGGAGCTTGGAGAATGTATTTGTGAAGGAATTTTGGGAGATTGAAGGCTTGGAGCAAGGGGCTTTGTTTGAATTCGAGTCTCATTTCAATTAGGGCATTCCTTTGAGGTAATATCTCGTTTTTTGAGCTGCTATATCTTAGATGCATCATTTTGGGGATGTTGGAGATCATATCTTTGGATGTATTGGAGTTTAGAGGTTAGATCTGAGGTTGCTACCTCAGATCTGGAAGGGAGAAGGTCTAGAGTGCATGAAAGTCCCTGTTTGTGAGTGGTTGATGGAGTCATCTTGTCCCAAATCCTAGCCCAATGTGCAAACGCCTTAGATCTCTTTGGATTCACGTAAAGTTTGCCACTTTACGTGATGGATGGGTTGTAGGAGGCTAGATCTATGTTTTGGATCAATTGCATGGCCTGGAGTGCTTCTGAATGGATTCAGAACGGTGGTACTCGGCGAGTCACATGGGTAGACTCGACGAGTTGCTTGCAGATGGCCTGGAACTCGATGAGTTGGAAGAACAACTCGGCGAATAGGTTGAAGATAGCCTTGGACTCGACGAGTCCATTTGGACTCGGCGAGTCTTGTCGAAGAGTCCCAAATATTCTCTGGTAGAGTCGAGAATCGGTGAGTTGAGGGATGACTCGGTGAGTCGAGTGCTAGTGGACTCAGAGTTGTTGGACTCGGCTAGTCTTGGGGTGACTCGGCGAGTTAGCTCGCAGATTGAATGAAGTTCTGATTATGGGAACTCGACGAGTCACAAAGTTGACTCGACGAGTAGGGTCAGTCAGGGGTTGACTTAGACTGAGGACTTTGATTTCGACCAAGGGTTGGTCATTAACTTTTAGGGTTTGGTCAGCGATGTGGCCTTTGGGCCAAGAGTGAGGTAAACTAGTCTTTTACCCATGAGAGGGTGTTATGAGAGGATTTATTCTAGTCTCGAGAGTTATATTCATGAGAATATTTGCTTTACGTGTTAGGCGGTGGCGAGTTTGAGATTCCAGTGTGGGGATATCTGCTTTCTGCTTGCCAGGTGAGTCTTCTCACTATACTTTACCTTGAGTAGGTAACCAGAGTTATGTGTTCAGAGTATTTGTATGCTATATGTACGTGATGTGTTGTACTGCATTATTTCTATGTGATTTATGCTGTGCATGTTTATAGAGTTGGAACCGGAAGGTTCCCAGAGTTAGAGCCTGAGGGTTCACAGAGTTTGGGTGCACGGACCCATAGAGTTATAGCCTCGAGTGGCTAATATGTGTTATGTGTGGTATTTTGGGGAACTCACTAAGCTTCGTGCTTACAGTGTTTTGTGTGATGTTTTTTTCAGGTTTCTTTCAGTATCACGGGACGGCACCGGCTTGATTGTACACACCAGAGAAAGAGTCATATTTTGGAGGATCCTGGTTTTCTATGCAAGTGAAAATGGAGTCATGTTTTGTAAATCGACTATGAATGAGATTTTAAACAAGTGTTTCTAAGAATAAAATGATTATTTTAAATGAAAAATTTGTCTTCAAATTTACGGTGTTACAAGTTGGTATCAGAGCCTTGGTTTGAGGGATTCAGATGCGCCTTCGGGTAAATCTGGACTCAAACTGAGGAAGTAAGAAAAGTTTTAAGGAAATAATTTTCTAAAAATGAATATGGGTTCACAGAGGAAGCAAGAAAGAGCAGTGTGTACAATCAGCCTGAGCCCGAACGGTGATTTCCCAAAATACCCTTATTTTTTTGTGTTATGAGATATTTATGATGCACCTTATGAGATAATATTGCATGCTAGAGACAGTCTAGGTATTTCATATGTTAGGGCTAGAGTGGCCTGATTTGTGATGCCTTAGTCTAGGACTCGTTGTTATATGTGTTATGCTTTTGAGTATGTGATGAGTGAGAGTATCCAGTTAGAACCCATGAGGGGTAGAGTTACAGAGTTTGGTGGTACTTTCGAGGATGAGCCGAGAAGGTGGAGTTATCACAGAGAGGGAGTCCTATGTATTCTTCGATGCTCGAATGCTGCTTGCTTTGTGCTTTGTGGAACTCTCGATGATGGGAGTCAGCTACCAAGTGAATATGACGATATTCAGGAGGTAGATGGCTGGCATCATTAGGAGCTCTTCAGCAACTGATAGCAAAGAAGTGGGAGGACAACGAAAGAGCTTAGGGAGTAACCCGATCCAGGTGAGTGCGCTTGTAGAATAGAGAATTTCGCTGGGGAGCGAGCACGCGCGATGGGATTGGTGAAAGAGCAGGTCGAGCAGCTATTTAAAAGCTCTCGGATGGTCCGTGTGGAAAGTATGGGTAGATGTGGCAGGTAGTATGGGCCCGTACTACTGAAAGCAGAAGACCCATACTTGATTCAGGGAGCATTCTGAAGGTTCTAAGGAGCGGATTGAGGAGTGATGTTATGGTTCGGGTACCATACATCAGAGTAGATTGAGGAAGTGATGTTATGGTTCGAGTACCATACATCAGAGTCGATTGAGGAGTGATCTTATGGTTCGGGTACCATACATCAGAGCAGATTGAGGAAGTGATGTTATGGTTCGGGTACCATACATCAGAGCCGATTGAGGAGTGATGTTATGGTTCGGGTACCATACATCAGAGCTGATTGAGGAGTGATGTTATGGTTCGGGTACCATACATCAGAGCAGATTGAGGAGTGATGTTATGGTTCGGGTACCATACATCAGAGCAGATTGAGGAAGTGATGTTATGGTTCGAGTACCATACATCAGAGCAGATTGAGGAGTGATGTTATGGTTCGGGTACCATACATCAGAGCAGATTGAGGAAGTGATGTTATGGTTCGAGTACCATACATCAGAGCCGATCGAGGAGTGATGTTATGGTTCGGGTACCATACATCAGAGCAGATTGAGGAAGTGATGTTATGGTTCGGGTACCATACATCAGAGCAGATTGAGGAGTGATGTTATGGTTCGGGTTCCATACATCGGAGCGGATGGAGGAGTGATGTTATGGTCCGAGTACCATACATCAGAACGAATTGAGGAGTGATGTTATGGTCCGGGTACCATACATCGGAGCGGATTGGGGAGTGATGTTATGGTTAGGGTACCATACACCGGGGCATATTGAGAAGAGATGCCATGAAATGAGTACCATGGGTCGTAGTGAAGTATGTTTGTGGTTCTCCGGTTATTCGGTCATGAGTAAGTTCGTTGAGGCGTCCCATGAGAGGGAGATCGAGAGTCCCTCAGAGTATTTTAGTAAGGAGTCAGTGAGAAGGGAGAATTTCGATCTGTGTTGGGCAATCAGTCGATAAAGGAGATGTCACCTCCTATGATCTGGGAGGTACTGATTATGCTCGTGTGAAATATGAGAAGCATGATGTTTTGGTTTTGGGTTTAGGGGTAAACCCTGCAGGTCGTCATTGATGATGATTTCCCACCAGAGTATCAGGTAGCAGGTGTGCCGCGAGGCAGTGATTTATCATGAGCAGATAGTCAGTTGGGACTAAGATGTGTGAGGACCACACTACACCTATTTGAGCATAGTAGGAGGTATTGTAGTGGTATCAGTGGGGAGTTCAGTCGAGTTCAGCGGTGCAGAGAGTTTTCTATCCATGGGGTGTTGAATCTGGGAGTGAGTACCTGTTCTTGGGATGAACATGGTGTTGGAGTGTTGGTTGATGAGTTGAGGTGAGGGGTACGATGATTTTATGGTTCAGTCTATGAGCCAGGAATGTTATCGAGCAGTTGAGCTGTTTGGTACTAAATTGGTACGAGATTTGGAACGACTAGAGGCAGACGTGACGAGAAGTTCTTGAGGAGTTCACCAGAGGTTCATAGTATATGAGGTCGATTCATTTCCTTAAGGGGGGGATTATCGGGCGTTGTGTAGCACCTTCCGGGGGCCGGTGCGATTTTGCTGGAGAATATAGTTATGGGTTAGTTGTGTGCTATTTGGTGATGGTTCGAACCCTAAGTGGGGGAGAACCGGGTGCCGTATGTAGGAAAGCAGAGATTTGTCAAGAGCAGTTATAAGTGGAGTATAGAGATATGCGGTAAGAAATCATGAGACCAGAGATGTCGGTGATCGAGGAAAGGGGTCAGAGTGAGTTAATACGGGAAGTACTTGTTTGAGAAGGATGAATGTCTCCACGACAGGTGTTTTTTAGTCAGGAATCTGGTATTGGTCAGTGTTGGGGCAAGTAGATAAAGAATGATTGGGCAGCCAACTCCCGGGTCAGTATGCGTATCCTTGTTTGGATTTTGAGCGGCGGGAAAAAGGGTTTCGGAGAATTATCAGCGTATTTCGTAATGTTAGCGTTTCTTCGTATTGCAATTGAGAAATTGAATACACCGAAGTTGCAACTTGAGAAAAATGAAGATCTAGTTATGGGGTTCAGAGGGAATGTATTATTGCATCTATATGGTGCTTGGGGCAGGAGATCTGTGGTTGTGGCGGGATCTTGTGATGTTCGGTGGGGGTGTTCCGAGGTATCCGGGTATTGATATCTTTATTTTGAAGTTATTCGTGAATCTTGAGTTGAGACGACTTGTGGTATATCAGGTATCTATGGATCTAGTGAGAGCCTTCGAGTATGGGCATCCAGGGAGATTACTTGGGAGAGTGGATCTTCGTAAGGGTGGACATCTGTTATGACGATTGCCTCCAGAGTCTGTGATGAATATTCGAGACGAGTATGGGTAGCCGCCTATGATAGTCTGTGGAGCACGAACTAGTGGAGTCAGAGGGTGTTGTGATACTGCGGGGAGCCGTAGTACTCACTAGTCAGAGAGTGTTGTGATACTACGGGGAGCCGTAGTACTCACTAGTCAGAGGGTGTTGTGATACTGCGGGGAGCCGTAGTACTCACTAGTCAGAGGGTGTTGTGATACCGCGGGGAGCCGTAGTGCTCACTAGATGGCAAGAGAGTGTGATGATGGAATGTTCTCCGATCAGTGTATGATGTGGAAGAGTTTTGGGCTTGAGTAGCCCTAGTATTGAGCTTTTGGAGCCTGGATGTTAGACCGGGGGCGAGACTGGGGTCCCCGTCTCTGTCGGGGAATGTGGTGAGATGCGCAAGGGATATGCGCAGCTAAAACCAGAGATCAGAGTGGAGACGATCCTCGGTTGGATTGCATAAGGAAAAGAGAATTTCGTGACTTGCGTGTCACGAGGCCGGGATAGTGGTCACGGGGAGGAAGTTAGTGGGATATTTGGATCATGATTTGGGTGACCTTTGGAGGCTCAGTTGTGGAGTCAAAAGCTGACCTGGTGACCAGTCTCGAAGAGGGATATGAGATGAGCTAGAGCCTATCATGATGATGTCTGAGGACACCTCAGAGGGAATGAACGATTCAGACGCTCAAAGACATGCTTCGGGCATGTGTATTAGATTTTGGAGGGTGTTGCGGCATGTATTTATCCTTGGTTGAGTTATCCTATTTCAACAGCCATCATTAGTGCATCGGTATGCCACCCTTTGTGTTGTTGTATGGGAGGAAGTGTCGGACCCTCATTTGCTGAGGAGAGTGTCGATTCGCGGAAGTGGAAGTTGTAGTGAGAATGGATGATTTGGAGTATGATGGTCGAACATAGTGTCTGTGGCAGTGGTATGGAATGACATTATGATGGGGTGTCTATTGAGGATGCGGAAGGGATTCCGCGGGTGTAGAGCCAAGAGTCTCAGGATGGATGTAGGGATGGAGTCTGGGACTCCCAGCTTGATTCTGATCAAGGGTCGTGTGCGTAGTGGTGGTGTCTCCTGGGGATGTTAGAGATGTCATCAGTGCGATGGGTTCTCCTAACCCAAAAATGCAAAGGTTGGTGCGGCTTGGGTGCTTGATTTCAAGAAGAGGACTCATGAGAGTTGCTCTGGGATTGAAGAGTGGGCCTTTCTGTCGTCACGGATTGGATAGGATAGGATTCGGATCGGGGATCCGATGGTTCATGGCTTCTAACCCTTATGGGTCAAGTGATTGTTGAGATTTGGGTCAGTGATGCTTCATGGGTAATTCTCGGATCGTTGAGTGTGGTTATCAGAGGGTACATCCGATGCCCGGTTCGAGACAGTGGTCAGGACACCGTAAGGAACGGGAAAGTGTGTTCGAGTTTCGATGGGTATGTCTTGTGAGATCCGGTCCGATTAAGGCCAGGTGGCACGTTGTGGGAGTATTTCGGCGAGTAGGCGCTGAGTGGAGAAAACCCTAATTCTCGGGGTTGAGCCTTATATAAAGATCATTATGTTTCCCTCCCAGCCTCTTTATCACCCCTTGAGCCCCAGAAACCCCTAAATCACGAAGAAGCACCATTGTTGGATGGAGCGGAGCTTGGAGAATGTATTTGTGAAGGAATTTTGGGAGATTGAAGGCTTGGAGCAAGGGGCTTTGTTTGAATTCGAGTCTCATTTCAATTAGGGCATTCCTTTGAGGTAATATCTCGTTTTTTGAGCTGCTATTTCTTAGATGCATCATTTTGGGGATGTTGGAGATCATATCTTTGGATGTATTGGAGTTTAGAGGTTAGATCTGAGGTTGCTACCTCAGATCTGGAAGGGAGAAGGTCTAGAGTGCATGAAAGTCCCTGTTTGTGAGTGGTTAATGGAGTCATCTTGTCCCAAATCCTAGCCCAATGTGCAAACGGCTTAGATCTCTTTGGATTCACGTAAAGTTTGCCACTTTACGTGATGGATGGGTTGTAGGAGGCTAGATCTATGTTTTGGATCAATTGCATGGCCTGGAGTGCTTCTGAATGGATTCAGAACGGTGGTACTCGGCGAGTCACATGGGTAGACTCGACGAGTTGCTTGCAGATGGCCTGGAACTCGAAGAGTTGGAAGAACAACTCGGCGAATAGGTTGAAGATAGCCTTGGACTCGACGAGTCCATTTGGACTCGGCGAGTCTTGTCGAAGAGTCCCAAATATTCTCTGGTAGAGTCGAGAATCGGTGAGTTGAGGGATGACTCGGTGAGTCGAGTGCTAGTGGACTCAGAGTTGTTGGACTCGGCTAGTCTTGGGGTGACTCGGCGAGTTAGCTCGCAGATTGAATGAAGTTCTGATTATGGGAACTCGACGAGTCACAAAGTTGACTCGACGAGTAGGGTCAGTCAGGGGTTGACTTAGACTGAGGACTTTGATTTCGACCAAGGGTTGGTCATTAACTTTTAGGGTTTGGTCAGCGATGTGGCCTTTGGGCCAAGAGTGAGGTAAACTAGTCTTTTACCCATGAGAGGGTGTTATGAGAGGATTTATTCTAGTCTCGAGAGTTATATTCATGAGAATATTTGCTTTACGTGTTAGGCGGTGGCGAGTTTGAGATTCCAGTGTGGGGATATCTGCTTTCTGCTTGCCAGGTGAGTCTTCTCACTATACTTTACCTTGAGTAGGTAACCAGAGTTATGTGTTCAGAGTATTTGTATGCTATATGTACGTGATGTGTTGTACTGCATTATTTCTATGTGATTTATGCTGTGCATGTTTATAGAGTTGGAACCGGAAGGTTCCCAGAGTTAGAGCCTGAGGGTTCACAGAGTTTGGGTGCACGGACCCATAGAGTTATAGCCTCGAGTGGCTAATATGTGTTATGTGTGGTATTTTGGGGAACTCACTAAGCTTCGTGCTTACAGTGTTTTGTGTGATGTTTTTTTCAGGTTTCTTTCAGTATCACGGGACGGCACCGGCTTGATTGTACACACCAGAGAAAGAGTCATATTTTGGAGGATCCTGGTTTTCTATGCAAGTGAAAATGGAGTCATGTTTTGTAAATCGACTATGAATGAGATTTTAAACAAGTGTTTCTAAGAATAAAATGATTATTTTAAATGAAAAATTTGTCTTCAAATTTACGGTGTTACAAGTTGGTATCAGAGCCTTGGTTTGAGGGATTCAGATGCGAGAGGACGATTCAGACTCTTGAGGACATGCTTAGGGCATGTGTTCTAGATTTTGGGGGCAGTTGGGATACGTATCTTCCATTAGCGGAATTCTCGTATAACAACAGTTATCATGCGAGTATTGATCGACCCCCTTTTGAGATGTTATATGGCAGGAAGTGCAGGACCCCGATTTGTTGGGGCGAGGTCGGTCAGCGAGTTATAGGGAGCACCGAAGTGGTGCTCAAGACGACGGAATTGATCCAGCAGGTCCGTAGTAGGCTGCAGACTGCGCAGAGTCGGTAGAAGAGCTATGCCGACAGGAGGCGTTCGGACTTGGAGTTCCAGGTGGGAGATATGGTTCTTCTGAAAGTCTCACCTTGGAAAGGTGTCATCAGGTTCCGGAAGAGGGGCAAATTGGGCCCCAAATTTATTGGTCCTTTCAGGGTTTTGGCCCGGGTGGGTCGGGTTGCTTATCGGTTAGATCTCCCTGAGGAGCTTAGTCAGATACACAACACCGTCCACGTGTCACAGTTGAGGAAGTGTTTGGTGGATGAGACAGCAGTCGTTCCCTTAGAGGACATTCAGGTTGATAGCGGCCTAAATTATATCGAGAAGCCGGTCGCGATTCTGGAACGGAAGACCAAGACCTTGAGGAACAAGGTAATTCAGCTAGTAAAGGTGCAGTGGCAGCACCGGAAGGGGTTTGAATGGACGTGGGAGGCTGAAGAGGAAATGAGAGCGCACTACCCGGAGTTATTTGCAGATCCAGCCGTAGCAGACTTCGAGGACGAAGTCTGAGACAAGTGGGGGAGAATTGTAACGACCCGTTCCCGGTATGTTGATTTATTGGTAATTATAGTGAGTTTTTCAAGAAGGACTCGGCGAGTTCTAGCCTGCCTTGCCGAGTAGGGTCGCGCCTGAGGGCACGCGTGAGCCGGGGACTCGGTGAGTCCATATCCCTGACTCGGCGAGTCCATCTGTCTGGGTGAAACCCTAAAATCCCCGGGTTGCCCACTATTTATACCACCTTATAGCCCCCATCCTCGCCTCCCTCACCCTGAGAACGCAGTGTTAGAACCCTAAACCTCCCTTGAAGAGCTTATATGTGTTTTGGTGCCATTTTGTGAAGGTGTGAAGAAGGAGAAGAAGGAAGAAGCAAGGAGAAGTGTTGTAGTGCAAAGATCCAAGGCCAAATCAGAGCTAATTGAGGTATTTTCGGAGTTCCATCTTGTTATATGCTTTAAACTTCCATTAGAGCTCTCCTAAGAGCTAGTTGATGCTTGTTCCAAGCCTTACACTTGCATGAACGCCTTATTAAGTCGAAATAGCTATGGATCTAAATGTTGGGGTGTTGTAGAGCCCAGATCTACTGTCTTTTTGGAGTTATATTGCATGATAACCATAGATCTACCCATTTTGTGCATCTTTTAGCCTTATTTCCCTTATTCATGAGGTTGTACACGTAAAGTTGGAAACTTTACATGGTAAATCAGCTTATTGGACCCAGATCTATCAATTGTATGTGTTGGATTCAAACAAAATCAAGTAAAAATCAGTTGCATGGCGGCAACTCGGCGAGTCGGAAGAACGACTCGACGAGTTGGGTCGCGAGTTCCTGATGCCTTCGTTTTTACCAGTGTCGAGTGAACCCAGTGAGCTAGAGAGTGGACTCAGCGAGTTGAGGGTGAACTCAGGGATGGAGGGACTTGGCGAGTTGTTCATCAACTCGGCGAGTCCAAGGCAATCTTCTTAAAGATCAAGAACAACTCGTCGAGTTTGTTCATCCGGCTCGGCGAGTCGGATGAAGATTGTCTGAGTTCTTGGATCAAGAGGGTACTCGTCGAGTCGATGCCAGACTCGACGAGTAGCAGTGAGTAAGAGTGAAAAGTAAGAGTAGGACTCGGCGAGTTGGGTGGCCCAACTCGGCGAGTCAGCCCAAAAGATAATTGACTTTGACCGAGGGTAAAAGAGTCATTTTACCCCAAGTGCAGTGTTTAGTATTTGATTGAGTGTGTTTATGGACTTGTAGCCGAGGAGATTCAGGAGTAGCCGCCATTAGCTTTCTGAGCCACACACTCAGCAGCCAGCTTATGAGGTGAGTTTCCTTCCAGTAGGAACGGGTCTAAGGCCACAATGCCGGCCCGTTCATTTAGCAGTAGTTTCCGGATTTAGGTCCGATGCAGTAGTTAGTATGTTCGATGCCTTCGTGGCTCGAACAGGATTTGTGTGCTATGTTTCATGTGTTAAGTATTATGTGTTCCGGGCCACGGCCCGATGTAGCATGTCGTATATGTGTTATGCTAGTTGATGTGTTATGCTATGCCATGTTCAGTCAGTCAGTTCCGGACTTCGGTCCGATGCAGTTAGTTCCGGACTTCGGTCCGCTGCAGGGGACAAGGTCCCAGTCAGTTCCGGACTTCGGTCCGATGCAGTTAGTTCCGGACTTCGGTCCGATGCAGGGGACAAGGTCCCAGTCAGTTCCGGACTTCGGTCCGATGCAGTCAGTTCCGGACTTCGGTCCGATGCAGTTAGTTCCGAATTTCGGTCCGATGCAGGGGAAAAGGTCCCAATCAGTTCCGGACTTCGGTCCGATGCAGTTTCCGGGCTTCGGTCTGATGCAGTGGGCAAGGCCCAATATGTGTTTATATGTTATTGTATGGTATGTGGTAGTTTGGGGGAGCTCACTAAGCTTCGTGCTTACAGTTTGAGTTTGGTTTCAGGTACTTCCGTAAGCAAAGGGAAGAGCTCGGGGTGACAGCATCGCACACACCACAGCATAGCTTTTGTCCTGGGGATGTCTTTGATGTTTTGGATTGATGTTGTATGATACAGTTTTCCGCACAATATTTTATTATGTTTTGGGGATACATCGCGTATTTTTATGTTATGATACTTATATTATGGTTTTGATTATATTGAAAAATGAAAATTTTTGGGTCGTGTTTTTGGGTCGTTTCATCTTTGTTTCTTATCTTATTTCGTTTGGCACAGTGCACACACGAAATCCTTGAGGTTCTGAGTAAAACCAACTCAGACTGATGATTTTGCAAGTCTGGCATATGACTTCACTTTAAATCCCAAAAGTAAAATGAGCCTTGCTTCCATGCGAAGGGTTTTACCGGTTCGAATTCTATAACGGATACTTGACAAGCTGTATACTCAAAATCGTTGGTATTTTGTCCGGTTTTCGAGGAGATGTGACAGTTACTTTTTGGAATGTTGTTACCTTTTGCAGTCATGATCCGACTTTCAAGGTGCCACGTCGGATAACATTAAATGTATCCCGCTTCAATTTCAAATCAATTTTGAGCAACCTATAAAAGGGGGTTCAAGAGCACTATGTATGGTTATGCAAACAAGAACTCTCACAACACTTCCAAGATTAAACCTTGATCCAAACTTCAACTTTCTCTTTCAAAACCCTAACAATGGCAGCTACTACTTCCAACACTGATGAAGTTCTTTCTCAATCCCTGATGAAGATTCAAAGCACTAACTACCAAGTTGATCCGAAAGTTTCCGCTTATCCAGAAGAATTGGAGATGCTTATTGTTGCTCTGAAACGATTATCTTTAGCAACTGCCATGTTCAGTTCATTTCCGGTCCTAATGGTATGGTTATCTCGTGTCGCTTCAACGGCTTCATACAATCACACGGCGTATGTGATTACTTTCAATTTAACCAACAACAAACGAGTTAAACTGTCAAAGAACTTGGTTGTGGAAATTCTGCAGATTCTAAACAACCCTCCGTTTATCAAACCTGTCAACTCGCAGGTCATTCATATGTTTAGTGAAATGGGGCATCAACCAGAGTTGACAAAAATAAGTGATTTCAGAAAATCTGGGTTGCCATGTATATGGAATTTTCTATTTGGCATCTTTCTAAGTTGTCTTACAGGAAGAATAATCGGATTAGATAGAGGAAGAATGGAAGTATATGCTATGGTCATGGGCATATACTATGATATTAATGTCGATTTTGCAACCCTGTTGTGGAAGGAATTTGTCAAAAGCCTAGAAAATACAAATTCGGAGAAGGGAATTTCATGTGCAAGATACTGGAGCTTAATTCTTGAAAATGTGTATGCGAAAGAAGAAATTCCAATGCTGACCAACATTGAAGTTGCTGAATTTTCTTTCTATCAATTCCCAAAAACTGTAGAAGATGATGAAGCACTCTTTACTCATGTGGCTCGTATTCCAGATGTGATGCTTCGCAAAGTTTCTCGAACTCACAAAGTTTTGGTGAGATATTTGCGAACTATTAATACTGCAGTTCAGACTGGAGTTTTACTAGATGTTGCTACTCCATCTAAGACAAAGAAAGTTAGCAAGCACAGTGTAAAGGGTTCATCTTCACCAACCGAAGAAACTTCAAAGAAATCGAAGAAGGAACTCTTACCTTCCAAGTCTGGGGTACTGAAGCAAGTTCGCAAAGTTGAAGTGAGTAGTAAGGGTGTTACTATTCACAATATTCCTGCGCCAGTATCTCCAGCAAAGAAAAGACAAAGAGCTGAAGACGTTCCGAAAAATATGCAACATACGATGATTAAAAGAAGGAAGATGGTGATTCGTAATGAATCATCTAAAGAAGAAATAGTTCCAGAAACTCCACCCATCATATCTATGGTACCTATTTCTTTACCCATCATACAAACTTCACAAATTTCTACCACCATTCCATAAACCAAACCACTCGAAATAGTTCTCACCAAATCAGTTATTGAGGAGGTTCCTATTTCCGATATGGTTGTCAACGTATCTGATACGGGGGCACCTATCCTGAGAGTTGCACCATCAATTCAAACATCCTTACCCATTTCATTACCAGTTACAACTTTATCTACCACTTCATCAATTTTTGATCATGCTCTTCAAAACCCATTCACCACACTTTTCCCTTCTCAATCACCTGAAAATCCTCAACCTTCGCAACCGTTGTCTGATACAGAAGTCGAAGGAGGTGCCTTTGGTGGGATACTTGATGATATTCCTTTTGATTCAGATGAAGAAGATATTCCTGATCATATGTTGATGATAGGAAAACAGTTTAAAATACTAAATCAAAAGTTAAAGACCATTATTCAATCACAAGCTGATTCTGGTAGAATGTCTTCAATATCTGCCATGGAGGTTGATATAGTGATCAAAGGAGCAAAGAAGAGAATCATGGAAAAGATTGCTCAATCCGATAAAAATAATGAGCTTAGAATTACTTCACAAGGAAGTAATTTTACTTATGTGGACATTTCTTCTCAGCTTCAAAAGCTCAATAATATTCCTGTTCTTGCCGATCATAAAGCCGAAACAATGATGAAGTTTGATCAGCTAATCCAGTTAGTCACTAATCTTAAAACAGCTGTTTCGCATTCTTCATTCACTCAAATCCTTACTCCTGAATTCTTGTCTCTAAAGATTAATACTTTAGAACAAGCAATTCAAAAATCACTTGCCCCACTTACAAGTTTTACTTCTTTACTACCAAGGGGTGCTCCGCCTGTTTCCAAAGGGGTGCAAGGGGGAGAAGAATGTCGGAGTAAAGAAGAGGATGCGAAAACTGTTGGAAAGGTGATATCAACTCAGCTTGTTGCTACTCTTCCAATTCCTTCAAAACCAATTTCTGCAACAACAATTACCACAAGAACAATTACCAAAGGTATTGTTATTGGAAGAAATGAAGGAGGTTCAAGCTCAATACCTCAAAAAGATGTTGTAGGAAGAGGAAAAGGAATATTATATGAAAAATCAAAAGAAGAGTTGAAAGCTGAGGCTGAGGCTGAGATGGAGAGGATGAGGCAAGTTCAGAGTATTATGAGGCAAAGGGCAAGTGATCCTCCCTCCATGAACAAAGGAGATCCTGCAAAACTTTACTTTTACGAAACAATAGAGTCAAAAGTTGTGTGTAGGGAGATGTATGAGTTCGAGAAGAAGCCAAAAAGAAGTTATGATATTGCGAACTCAGATCATTGCCAATTGGACTTCCTTATAAATGAAATGTTGTTCATCAATGCACAATACAAGATCAGTGAGAAATTTGATAATCCGAATGATTATACTCAAATGAAAATCAGATTTCATGCTGTCTTGGGGAAGAATCCAGATGAAGTTTGGTCCTTGATGAAGATCAAAAAGGTGGTGACAATAAAGAAGGATATTTTGTTTGAAGAGATGCTACAAAATTTTAGATACTTTGTTATCAGAGCTGACAACAAACAGTATGACTTCATAGTTGCTGACTTTCCATTGATGAACTGCAATGATTTAATTCAAGTAGCACTGATCTTGAAGCATATGGAAGAAAACAATCTTAAAGGCTCTGATACAGATGTATTCAAAGCAGGCTTCGCACATGTGAAGACTTTCATAGACAACTATTTCGATTGTCCAGCCCTTAAAGATTATGAATTAGCAAATGTGCTGGGAAGGGAAGTGAAAGTTCCATGGGAGGAGATTTTGACACAATATGCTTTGTCAAAGTATGGTGTTGGTGAAATCTTCCTGAAACCTTTTGGTATGGTGTTTTCTAGCAGAGATACAAAAGGGAATCCAAAGAAATTTTTGTTCAAAGTCTCAGAGATTGAAATATATAATTCTTCGCAATATACGCACTTCGTTGTACGTATGAATAATTGCAAGAAAGATAAAGAAGGAGACAAGAAAGATTTGAAGAAGGTGATCTCCTGGTATGGAGAAGTGCGAAAGACAATTCACTCTGCAATTCAAAAGCTTATGAGTTGAATTGTATCGACTGTTTACAAAGGGGGAGAATGTTGATGTATATTGTAAAAAGTCGAATAGAGTGTTTTGTGTAGTTTCGCATTTTATGTTATTTTACTAAGTCATCTTTTATGCGAAGTGAAAATGTATAGACTTAGTATATTTTTTGTTTGTTCCCTATAAATAGGGACTTAGGCTAGAAGTAGAGGGACCGATGCTAGAACTTACTTCTGCTTATTCTGTAATCAGTCTTAATCAATATGAGATTTGATTAATATTTACTCTCTATGTTCTTCATCTTAAATCGTTCAAATCTATCTTTTCTTTTCTAAATTCTCGATAACAATTCTCATCAAAAATTCTTCTTGCAATAAGTTTCCTAATCTTACACTGATTGAATAATTTCTAACTTTGAAACATTTCTTGATTCCATTTTTACTATCACTTCTAAACAAGAGTTGTCTCCTTATAGATTATGTCAATATGGTCCTTCCTGAATTATCACTATACTTCCAACTGTCCTTGAGCAACTAATGTTTGGTAAACCTTAGATTGTCTTCGACAAATGTTTAATCATTTTAGTTATATCCAATTCTGGTCCTTTTCCATTCTTAATGCCCCAAGCGTTTGGAAAATTTTAGAAAGGATGAATATAACACATGTAATTGATCCTATATCCGAAGCATATGGGACACGATTCATGATGTCTCACATAAAGACTAAACTAGTCTTTTGCTATAACATTTCCATTTTTTATTTGACAAGTTCTCATAATTCAGATTATGAAAAGGGATGTCGTTATCATAATCGAATTTGAGAACGCAAATAATAGACCCATATACATAATTTCCTTATGTTGAGCAATTCCAACATGAAATTCATATATATATATATATATATATATATATATATATATATATATATATATATATATATATATATATATATATATATCCTTGACTAAATATGATTAAAACCTCAATTTAAGGTTTTAGATTTGAGATGGAGTATAATTTCCTCTCCCTTAATTATACCAAACAACTCTTTCCCAATTGAAACTTCTTGTTTTCTATAATTAACATTGCTAACTTGCAATACTGATCATAATTATCATGCTCCCACAAACATGATGATTATTAGCATAACACTTATGCTCCCACTAGCTTTGACATGTACTCAGAAATCAGTTGGACTTCTAGAAATCAATACTTTATTGACTTTCTTACCAAAGTTCATATTTCTGATACTATATTTCTTTGATAAAACTTTAACATAATCATACATCTTATCTTAGATAGCTCACAGGTGTCTCTAAACAATTTTAAGAACTATGAAAAGGGATGTCATAATCATAGTCTTGATTGTTTAGACCTTTGCCACTTCTCACAAGTCCATGTTAGTGTGCCGGTAAACCACACACGCTCCACTAACGACTTTAAGAGTGCAAATATCACAATTGCTTTCTAGCTAAAATCTACTTAGTGAAAGTGTTTCCTCACCATCATTTTCATGAATCGGAGAGAAACCTTATGACACTTAGATTTAATGGTGTATGTGTTCTTATCCATGTGAATTATCAAAACCATAGTCACAAGACAAGGATAATGACAAATCCAAACTCATATGGATTGAACTCAATCTTAATTTCTTGCCACCTAGCAGTTCAAGGGCCTTTCATTGCTTCCAAGCTGTTTTGCAACCAATTAAGAACTCTAAAAACTCATATTCAAAGCCGAATTTAATTGGAATGGGCATAGAATATGTCAACACGATAGGTTATGAACCTCAAGTTGTGTGCTAGTGAAAAACTTTAGGTTTTATTCTTGATTAGTTCTTGAGACTTTCAAGACCTTTAAGTCTCCACTGTCCTTTTGACATATAAGACTTTCTTGTCAGATATTCAAGAGATCGTGTCGATTCTAATCAAGACAAACACTTCACACAATTGGCCTTAGTTGGTCTTTTTTTTATCCAAAAAATCACAACATACCAATTTCAAATGTACAAGGGTAGAAAACTTTTACTCTTACATTTGACATGTGTTTTAAACCTTCTCTAAGACATGTCACTCAAGTTACAATCTGAGAGTATGACTCTAAGGCTTGTATTGGAATGAAGTATGACACATCTTCTTGATTTAACCATTTCATCAATTCAAGATTCCTCTTCTTAGTCATAAGAAACTAATTGTGCTATGGTTTCTTAATCATTAAGATGAACACAAAAATTGATACTAAAGTACTCTCCCATCTTTTCAGATTTGAGAAACTTTTATCTTTCTGCCTAATTTAACTCTTCTTATTCGCTTTGCCTTACATTGAAACTTTTCCAATGTTTCAGAATTATACTTAAACTTTTAAGTATAACCATATTAACTGAAGTTAAGTAAATCATGACGAATAGTCTTATCGATCTTTTGTGGTGGACTTAATCAGTGCACAAGAATGTGTACTTGATCCCTTAGTCCGTGACTTGATACACAAATCCATGTGAACAAGTAGTTAATCTTAATTTTCTACAGATGAAAAATTCTCATTCATCATGCTATACAACTTGCATGATTCCATGTTCCGGTCCAATTGAAACTTGGGTGATGAGGATATTTCCTTATTTGGTAAATTTAGACATTACCACAAATGAAAGAATCAATTTCATATTTCCACTCTTGCTATTAATGGAATCATATAAGCAACAATTTTTTTTCACAAACGCCATTATAAGGATACATAAAATAGATAAAATCAAAAATTTCCTTTTATTTTTAAAAACTTTGCGGAAAAACTTATCCATACGATCCATATAAGAACTTGTTGTTATCTATTCCTAAGCAATATCTCATAACTCCTAAGAAGTAGCTCAAGAATCCGATCTTCAAACTATGAGATAGAAATCCATCTACACGATTAGAATAAGCATATTCTTTCTTTAAGTTTCTTCACTTTTCTTTGATTCTTAAAACATCACCATGTGACCCAGTCACATCATGTATCAAGAATCTCAGAGTAGAAACTTAGTAGAGTTAGATAGTGGACTTTACCTAAAGTAGAGTCAAACTTATTGACTTTAACACCCTTAGGTAAATTTGCAGCTTCACAACCAATGCCCCTTCCTTTGGTAATTTAACATATAGACGGTTTGGTCATGGAACATGGGACTATCACAGACTTAGCCTTTCTATTTACCGGATATCCAATGTCATTATTTTCAATGTCCACAATTTGTAGGAAGTTGATCTTAGCAAATAGATAAGATCATTAAGGGTCTTGTCATAGTCTGTTTCATAGGAGTCCTGTTGGGATTAAAACCCTAATTGTGATTTGATGAACAAGATGCGGAAAATAAGAACAAACACAAATATGAAGATTATGTCAAATGATCACTCGATTTATTGAATTGTGAGGAACAAATTAGACTTAAGAAATAAGAATCTAACTCTACAAGAAACCTCACGTGGCGGCTACATTTTGCCTCACTCTTCTAACCCTAATTATGAATAATACATGACTATTTATAGGGAAAAGACAAGTCTTGGGCTTTTAACCTAGAATTCATCAAAGGGGCCCATTGTCATCATCCATGGAGTGCTTTGAAACCCTACAATCTCCCCCTCAAAGTATGGAATGGATGACAATGCTTTAACATCCAAAACAAGCATCTAGCAAATAAAAAGATCTGCAACGAGGAATATATGAAGCAATCCACAAATCTTGATTCTTCAATAGTCTTCAAACACGGGCTCTAGGATATATAAATCAAGCACTGAAGTAATGTCTTTAAACTTCATTTTCGAATGTAATCCCAAAGAATCTTCATGAAAACCAAACCCGCAATAAAAACCCATTTCAGAATAAAGAGACCGAATCACTTCTTGTCTTTGAAGAGCTCCCCCTCCAAGTCACAACGATCTTCAAATAAGCTAATGATATAAGCCATCAAAAAATATCATGTAACAACCCAAACTTTAAGATTCGTAACGCCACTTGATCGAGAAAATACAAGAAGTCGGAGATATAACAAGTCCTTAGCAGAGCTCGATGAAAAACTTCCGCTGTAAAGGATACTTCTCTGTAAAAACCTTAGTAGAGCTCGATGAAGAACTTCTGTTGTAAAAGCTACCTTCATAATTCTCCCACAAGCTTTATCAAAAATCTTCAACTTTGAAAAGTCACAAATCCAATTTCGAATGGCCATACCAAATTCTCCCCCGATTTATAATCAAAAACATGATTATAAAGCCTTCAAATGGTCATGAGAATGATCTTGAATGGATAAAAAATTACTAAGCTCCCCCGCGACAAAACGATATACACAATGAAGTATGATATCACGAAAAACGACCTTCCGAACCGCCGAGACATGATGGAATCATTATTTTGCTGTTCACGAAAAAATATGAGCGTTAAAAAAATTCAAAATTGTTCACCGGCCCTCAAAGTTGTAAACTTTTCTGAATACATGGCTGAAATTGTCACTTTGCAGAAATTCTGGGACTGAAAATGTAATTCTGCATCAATACCCCCTTTATTTGTGACAAAATCTGAAAATGGTCCATAATCATCAAGCTGTGAAAATAACAGGGACCGGAATTGACAAATCGTAGGTGTTGCAGGGACAAAAAAAGAAACGTTAAGTCATCTTCCCCAATTTACCCCTGATATAAAGAACACGACTGGAAGGGGGCTCATACGAGCGTTCACAAACGAAATCACACATACGATTCCAATCAACTCCTTGTAGGCTTTCGTTTCAAGTACAAGCAACCGAACCTAAGTTCGTTTCAAGACCACCATTTATTCACGCGAACACAACCGAACGTTCGGTTCGTTTCTTATTTCCATATCAAGCTTCATCAGGCGAAACTCCTTTCGCTTTCGGTTCATCCTTCTCTTTCAGTCCCAGCATAAACACGCGAACCCAAGATCGAGGTTCGTTCCAAGAGCTGCCAAAGCGAATCTCACTCCTTTCGTTCCAAGTGCTAACAAATGACCCCAAGTTTATTCCAAGTTCGTTTTGAGCACAAGCCTTCATACCGAGCCCTGAGTTCTGAACACCAAGAATCTCACCCAAAGCGAACCAATTTCAAACACGAACCCAATCACAGGTTCACTTCCGAATCAAACGATCGTGGGAGAAGAACGAGTTCAATCCCATATTTTCGTTCCCGATTTCTCACCCTTTCGCTCCAAATCAATAGATCACAGAATAAAATCGAAACTTTAGCCAAACCGAATCACAGGTTCGCTTTCTATCTTCCCTTCTTTCGTTCTAAGGAAACAGACGAACCCAATCATAGATTTTCTTCAATTTTGACGATTATACCCCAAAGAGAAGAACAGTAAACGAGCATTCACAGGTAAGGCTTTCATAGCGATTTTGACTTTTCAGTATTTGACCACAAACAAACCCAGTTCTGTTCATTCGATCCACATTTGTTCATCACACAATCGATTTTGACATAAACCCCAACCAAACACAGCTTGATTCCGAGACCCATTTCACCGTGATTCATAAGAACAACGGATGACCTTTTAGCGGTTGACCATCTGGAACACCTTTAATTCAATTCAGTTAAATTACAAACTCGATTTCATTCCTTTGAGTTCTAGTACAAATTGTGAAGCCCATCACCAACACAGAAGATAACAAACAACAAGCCTCAAAGTATCGATTGAATTTCAGATCAACAATCACTTTGTTCTTCATCAGTCTTTCAAAGAGTAGATTTAAACATCATACCAAAATCATCACTCTCATGGTAACAATATCGAAATAATCATCAATTTCTTACAGTTAATAAATTAACCTTGAAATTAATTGAATAGAGGATGAATCTAAGGGCTCGAAAAAAAAAATGATGTGATAAGAAAATCGAATAACCCAAATCCCATCATCAAACATGAACCAAATCAAAGATTGAAGGAAACAGTTGGATCTCAATATATAATCGATTTTCAATCAAAAATCAATTGAATGAATCCAGGAATAACAATCTTCTGATTTCAAGATTGCATTATCAATGATAAGCGCGAATCAAGAAGAACTGGAATGAACAGGAAATAGGTTTGGGCTTATAAAGTAAGCATGAAGTGCATAATGGACTGGATCCAATGTAAGAATGTGATAGAAAAGTAAAAACGACCCACAATCAGCTAGAAGATAACGAATCAAATAAGAATCGGAATAAAAATACCACATGAACAGTAGATGAACAAAAGTATCCATGAACAGTAACTTGAACAGATCTTTGATTCCAAAAAGCAAAAACACCAATAATCTTCAATATATGTGCAAAAAATCACCAAATCAAGAACCGATACTTCAAAAATCAATAGATTTTCAAAGACCCGCTCTGATACCACTTGTTGGGATTAAAACCCTAATTGTTATTTGATGAACAAGATGCGGAAAATAAGAACAAACACAAATATGAAGATTATGTCAAATGATCACTCGATTTATTGAATTGTGAGGAACAAATTACACTTAAGAAATAAGAATCTAACTCTACAAGAAACCTCACGTGGCGGCTACATTTTGCCTCACTCTTCTAACCCTAATTATGAATAATACATGACTATTTATAGGGAAAAGACAAGTCTTGGGCTTTTAACCTAGAATTCATCAAAGGGGCCCATTGCCATCATCCATGGAGTGCTTTGAAACCCTACAAGTCCCAAAGGAGCTCACTATGTGACTTAGAAAGTGATTGAACCACCAACTTTCTCAAGACTTTGACACCCAACTCTCCCGGCTTGTCAATATGTGACTACATCTCCAAGATGTGATCACACATGGACCTTTGCTTGCCAATAGGGCTTGAGTGACCTTAAAATTTTCAAGAACTTTCCAATAGGGCTTGACTTAAAATTTTCCATGGGACATCATCTTCATTTAGCAAAGCTTGTTTCAACAGATTTGGGTAGATCATAAATGTCTAAACCATACATGTTTTTGGGAGATATTCAAGATAGTTGATTTAAAGTCCTTAATATAACACCCAATATGAAATATTAAGGCTACGACCCAGCACAATACTTTTATAACTTGGAAGAGGGGTGCCTTAATCCAAGCTATAAAATATTTGAAGGTAGGTAAATGACGATTCACCAATTTCCACCAAGATAAACGAAATGTATTATTAGGTTTTAATTGGTTTTGAAACTCCTAGATCTTTTGAGATTCATTGAACTTTTCAATGGGATGTTTCAATCTCGAGTGTGTCCTTCAGGTTTTGTGACTGGGATGCCGAGGATCACAAAACAAGGTGTGAAGTAACTATGCAAATATATTGGGTACCCTTAATATTTATCGCTTAATCGATGTGCCGATTAACCACACACGCTCCACCGTTACTATGATAAATATTAAGTTACCCTTTGTCTACCTTGTTAAGTCCAAGTTAGTGTTCCGGTTAACCACACACGCTCCACTAACTGACTTAAACAAAGTTCAAAGTGTAATTTCATGGATTATCACCGTATTCACTTTTTCCTAAGTAACTAAGATTGGGTATTTATAAAAGGTTTAGTTACTTAGTATTTATCATTAATACTTTTAATGAAGGGAGAATTATAGTCCTTGTCCTACCCATTCGGCTAACAACCCTCCACCAGTCAAGGAAGCAGTCGGTGAGACTGGACATCCATTAAACTACCATTTTATATGTAGTAACCTTATACCCCCCTTATAGACCGGCTTCATGAATAAGGCCTACTAACGGTAAGACTGACTTGCTCTTGTGTGTATATATATATATATATATATATATATATATATATATATATATATATATATATATTATTAACTTATAATATTATAAAGTATATGGGTTGAATTTTAACTTTTCAAATTCTAAGGCTAACTTGGAATTAAAGTATTCTAAAGTGAAAACGTTTCAAATTCCAAAACTTGAGGGTAAGTTTTGAAACTATTCAAAACTAATTAAATCCATAACTTATGTGTTTAAACTAGTTTTAAATAAAAGACTCTTCAAGTTCCATAACTTGAGGACAAGTTATGGAAGACTTTAAACTAATAAAAGAATGTACCTTTTCTTTATTTTGTAACTTATGGAATTAATTAAGGTTACACATTTTATTACTTAATGAAGTGACTCTTTAACCTCCATAACTTGAGGACAAGACTTCATTTTTTGTAACCATTGCCAACTTTTATGAGTTTTATGAAACTTAAATGTGACTTTTCATATAACTTGAGGATAAGTTACATAAACACATTTTAAAATCAACTCTTTGATTAAAATAGATTGAAACCACATAATCAATCAACTTTTCTATTAATCTAAGCAACTCATAAGAACAAGATAATTCAAATCAAAATTTTTCATGTAATTAGCCTAATCACTACTCTAATACAAAATATGAATCTATTGACAATTATATTTGAAATTGGATTTGCATGAACATTACCACATCAAAAACAAGTTTATAAGTCAAAAAACAGCATAGGGTAATGTTCCTAACCCATTTCTAGCCAAAAAAAAAAAAAAACTCGAAAATATGCTATCTGGGGCTCCTACTCGTCGAGTGTATCAACCTACTCGATGAGTAGGATGAGTTTTGCCTTGGACTCGGCGAGTTCATCAGTGGACTCGGCAAGTCCAATGACCAGAAAGCCAAAAATCAATTTTTTCAGCAATTTGCATTAAGTATAATTGAAAACAGGCTTAGGCTCTGATACCATTGTTGGATTTTGAGCATTATAACACTCCTAAGTGTACATGCAACTCTAAATACCTTGGATCTATGTTTTCTCTATTATACATGAAAATATGAACTTTAAAAGGTGTTTATCCTAACTAGCATAATAACATTGATTCAAATGAGTATATCAAGTTAGAATTACATACCTCTTTGATGTAGATTGTCTTCATGAAGCTTAAGTGCCTAGTGCCCCAAGTGTGACACCTCAAATGGTTCACACAACACCAAATACACTTCGAATAGATTGAGAGAACATACACACTTCATGAAATCAACTAGCCCTTTCTATTACACATAGTGGCCAATTTTCTTCAAGAATAAGATCATTATATAGTTAGGGTTACACCATGTGAACCCTAATTGTCATGGCCTTTCATTTCCATGATCAATGGGTACAAATACACCATCGAGAATCCATGAAGCATCTTATGGGTTTTCACCCAACTTGACAATCCATGGAGCATTAGCCCAATATATAAGTATGGATGACTTACACAATCAACCTATATATTTAACTATTCTTCTTTTGATCACTTAATTAATCCTCGATTAATTATTGATCAATATTAATTAAATAATCTTATTATTATACTAGAATTTATAATATATTAACCAACCTTAAGTGTTATTTCTCTCATTATAGTCTATCCAAATGCATGATACTATGTGTCACACCCCGAAAACCTAAGGCGGAATCATTTCCGGGGCGGACTCCACGTTGAGTATCAAATCAAATGTACATAGTAAGCAAAGTAAACAACCATTACATTACATATCAATGTTTACATTTGTTCAAAAGTAGAGTTGTACATTTGTGATACATAGTATATATGAACAAACGTAGAGACGAGTCTTCTGTACGCTCCGTCTTCTCCAAAACGATCGCTAGGTACCTGTCTAATGTAGACCTGAGAATACAAGCAGTTTGAAAATCAGCATAAAGCTGGTGAGTTCATAAGATGGTTGTTTTGTGAAAATGTATGAGTTTCCTTTGGTTTTCCGAAAAGTTTGTTATCCAAGAAAATCCCATATTTTCTTAAAAGTAATGTTTGATTAATTGTTGGTTACACGGTTCTGGTTATGTTTAACTATGATCCCAGAAAAGTCCCATACTTTCCTGAATGTTGGTTATCAATGTAAAAGGTGTATTTTGTAAACCGTGGTTATGTTTAATGTTTCCCTAGAAAAATCCTATATTTTCCTAAAAGTAAGTTTAGATATTGAATTTTGTTGTAATGATTGATTACCATTCGTACTTATTGTATTAACTAGATATTCTGATATCCTAATGGTGTTTCACTAGAGTGTACCTAGATAAATGTCATTGTATTCGTATTTTATTTGTGGTCCTATTCGTATTCGCAGTCGCATTCGCATTCGTATTCGTATTCGTATTCTTAGTCCTATTCCTAATCCCATTCGTATTTGTATTCGTATTCGTATTCGTATTCGTATTCGTATTCGTATTCGTATTTGTATTCGTATTCATATTCGTATTCGTATTCGTATTCGCATTTGTATTTGCATTCGTATTCGTATCCCTACTCTTACTCCTATTACTATTCGTATTCGTATTCGTATTTGTATTCGTATTTGCATTCATATTCGTAGTCGTATTCGTATCTCTACTCCTAATCCTATTACCATTCGTATTCGTATTCGTATTCGCATTCGTATTCGTATTTGTATTTGCAGTCGTATTCGTATCTCTACTCCTACTCCTATTACCATTCGTATTCGTATTCGTATTCACATTCGTATTTGTATTCGTATTCGCAGTCGTATTCGTATCCCTACTCCTACTCCTATTACCATTCGTATTCGTGTTCGTATTCGCATTCGTATTCGTATTGGTATTTGCAGTCGTATTCGTATCCCTACTCCTACTCCTATTAGCATTCGTATTCGTAATCGTATTCACATTCGTATTTATATTCGTATTCGCATTTGTATTTGTATTTGTATTCGTATCCCTACTCCTACTCCTATTACCATTCGTACTTGTATTCGTATTCGTATTCGTATTTGTATTTGTATTCGTATTCGTATTCGTATTTGTAATAGTTCTAATTGATGATTAGTATGAATTATTCATAGAATGTGGAATATAATTTAGATTTGTAACACTCTTTGAAGAAATCTATGATTAGTCTAAAAGCTAACTTCGTAATTCGAACTATTTGATAAACACAATTTTTGATATTAGAACATACATAATGAAATCAATTGAACAGAAAACAATAAGTTGGTGTACAAGATTTCCTTGTACTTTTGCTTGTATTCCCCCCCTGAAAACAGTGAAAAATAGTTGAAAAAGGGTAGGGGTATGAACTCACTGATCGAGAAGCGTGTCGGATTGGATGCTAAGTGTCGGTTCGGGGCTTGATAACGCGTGAGGTTCCCATGTAATATGAAATGATACACATTTATATCTAATTAGGACTTAGATTGTTTAATTTTTAGGGACAAACACTTTTAGTCGCGGAAACACTCCATTGCAAGTGTTTGGAAGGACCCAGGTGGCATTTAAGGACATATGAAGTTTGGATATAGAGTTTACTCCTCAAGAGTAAACTTACAAGAGGTTTTACGGCCCTAATGACCATCCCCCATGAGTTTATGGCCGTAAACTCATGGGTGGGGTGTTCCATGATGCTAACTAGCCTTACTTTACTTGGGAAGATTAGCTAGGATCAAAATGTTGGAATAGTGTCTAAGGCTATAACTATATTCGGTGGTGCATGGTCCTTTTGGGTTGCCTTCACCATAGCAACTTGAAGGATGATTTATTAAGAGAGAGTGAATATTATAAGGAATAATATTTAGCTATTTGATTAATATAAGTCATAAATTAATTGGTATTAATTTGGTGACTTAAAGAGATTAATTAAATAAGAGGGTATAAACTGTCAATTGTTTGATAGTTAGACTTTAGACTATAAATCCATTAGGATACACCTTGGACGGATTCTAAGAGCTTTAGATAAGCTAAAATCGTCCATAGGGTTATTTATGGAATGGATTTGGATATCCTTAAGAGAAGATTATCCAGTTAGGGTTTAGGGTGAAACCCTTAAGGAGTCTAAAGGTATAAATAGGCCCTTGGGATGGGGAATTCGTGTACAACCTTGTAGAACCTGAAGAAAGGAACCTCTGGTCGAATTCCATTCCCTCTCCTCTCTCCTAAATCATCTTGCTTGCTATTGGTGTTTGTAAGCCATTAGAGGAGTGACAATTGTGACTCTAGAAGCTCCAAGACAAGAAGATCAACAAGGAACTCAAAGGTATGATTCTAGATCTGTTTTAATGTTGTTGTTTAATCTAATTAGCCATTAGAAGTCTTGGATTCAAAAGCATGTTTATTAGAAAGCCTAGATCCAAGCAATAGGGTTTTGCATGCGCACATAGGAAAGTTCTTATGGCTAAAACCCAACAGTGGTATCAGAGCCTAGATTGGTTTTCTACAAATTGTTGCTTGAATAACTGAAACAAACCTACAAAATTCGAATTTTTGGGTTTTGAGTCACTGACTCGTCGAGTTCCAAGGTGGACTCGTCGAGTAGGCCTGACTCGGCGAGTCCCTTTGTGCACTCGGCGAGTCCAAGCGTCAGGAAGGGCCAAATTCGGGATTTCTTTGTGTTTATCTTATCCAAACTTTCCATAAACTAATTAGATCAATATAAATCCGATTTTTTGATAAATATAAGTGTTATCTTGATCTAGTTAAAGGTAATTATCAACTAATTAAATATTTAATTTCCTTATATGATAATTAATTAATTATTTTGATTATTTTGGTAATTATCTTCAAAGAAATCAAAGATAAATCAAATAAAGATAATTAAGATATTAATTGTTAATTGAAATTATTTGTTATTTGATCCTCCATGTTTTAAATGTTTAAAACCTACCCTAAGGTTTTGAAATTTATATTTGTGATTAAAAGTTTAATTTAGACAACTTAAATTTCAATCCCTAGATTTTAAAAAGTTTAAAATACAACCCTATACTAATATGATATTAATAGTATAATATATATATGTATAACTAAATGCTAGTCTTACCGTTAGTAGGCCTCATTCACGAAGCCGATCTATAAGGTGGGTATAAGGTTGCGGCCTATAAAATGGCGCTTAATGGGTGTACACTCACACCCACCGCTCGCTTGATTGGTGGAGGGTCGTTAGCCGAACGGGTAGGATAGGGCAACCTCATCCTCTCATTAAAAGTATAATAAGAAATACGAAGTAACTAAAACTTTTTTTTAAAATTTCCCAATCTTAGTTACTTTAGGAAAAGTGAATTGATGCAATCCCATGAAATTACACTTTGCACCTTGCTAAGATGTTAGTGGAGCGTGTGTGGTTTACCGGCACACTAATTGGTTCTAAGCGAAGGTGGCAAAGGGTGATTCATTGTTTATCATAGTTCGATGGAGCGTGTGTGGTTTACCGGCACATCGAATAGGTGATCGTAACAATGAAGGCACCATATAAATTTGCATGGTAATTCACACCCGCTTTGTGATCCTCGGCATCCCAGTCACAAACAAGAGGGGCATATCGAGATTTAAACATGCCATTGAATAGTTCAATGAATCTCATCCGAACCTAGGAATTCTCAAAAACACTTAGGACTAAAAGTTTAAGTTTTGTGATGGAGAATTAG
This sequence comes from Lactuca saligna, assembly GCF_052625555.1. Classification (NCBI taxonomy): domain Eukaryota; kingdom Viridiplantae; phylum Streptophyta; class Magnoliopsida; order Asterales; family Asteraceae; genus Lactuca; species Lactuca saligna. The sequence goes on along the minus strand of NC_136419.1, from coordinate 206,904,762 downwards.
TGAATCGTCATTCACTTACCTTCAATTTATTTGCATGATAGATTACGGCATCCCTCTTCTAGTATGTAAATGTTATTGTTGGATCCTAGCCCTAATTTTTCTTATTGGGTGATAATTAGGGATTCTTGTTCTAATCTATCTTTGTCCTTTCTATAGATGTCAAACGCAAACAACGCTGCTGCTAGTTCTTTCACGTTGATGAGCCTTTGCCAAAAGGTCACCTTCGATGGAACGAACTTTGGCGAATGGATAAGATACATTCGCACCATTGCTCGCTATGAGGATAAAGAGTATGTCCTCGACGAGAAGCTCGAGAAAATCAACCCCGAAATTGCTACTCCCGCCGAAATCACCGCCTTTGAAACTCATGAGCGAGATGCGACGAAAGTACAATGCATCATGATCGCCACCATGAACTCCGCATTCCAAAAGTCCTACGAGGACATGTATCCATACGAGATGCATCAAGACTTGTTGGAGAGGTACCACCAAAACGCGAGACAAGAGCGTTACGAGATCTTCACTAACATGATTTCCGCTAAGATGGGTCATGGAGAATCTCTTACCGTGCACTTGCAAAAGATGCAAAGGTATGTCGACCGCCTTCGCAAGTTAAATGTTGACTTCGGCGAAGACTTGGCGATCGACATGGTGCTTCACTCTTTGCCTCCTATGTATAATCAATTTAGGATGACCTACCACATGAACAAAGAGGAGGTCACTCTAAGTAAACTCCAAGGTCTCTTGAGGGTTGCTGAGAGCAATTTCAAGGACAAGTCTGTTGCATCAACTCCCAATCCGTCTGTTGCTCCTGTCTTGGCTATTGGTCAAGGGAAGGGAAAGAAGAGGAAAGCTTCTTCAAATAACTATCGAAAGGTGAAAGCCCGAGATGGTTCCTCTTCTAGTGGGACCAAAGTTGATCCCTCTAAGCCCTGCTCTAACCCGAAGGAGGCAGAGTGCCACCACTGCCACAAGATAGGACATTGGAAGAGAAGCTGCCCGGATTACCTGCAAGCCATCAAGGAAGGAAAGATCAAGCCATCTTTCGCAGGTATATATGCAATCAAATCTAACGATTCTAATCATGCTATTTCTTGGGTTCTTGACACCGGTTGTGGTTATCACATTTGTTCTAAAGTGCAGGGACTAAGAAGAAGTAGGGATGTGGAGCAAGGAAGGATCAATCTAATCATGGGGAACAGAAGATCGTCGCCTGTGACCAAGATTGGAGTGTATTCTTTAGTGCTTAAGAATAGTTTAGTTTTAGATTTGAACAATTGTTGCTATTCGCCAGAAATGGCTAGAAACATCAGTTCATTTCATGGTTTATATAGACAAGGTTTTATATTTTCTTTTAATAATGAGAATGGTTCTATTTTGGCTTATCTAAATGGTGTCTTTTACTTTGAAGCTATACCATGTAATGGAATATATGAAACTGTTATGATTGTTGATAACTTAGGAAATGATGTTTTGAATATCGATTATTCCACTAGTATGGATAAAGCATCCTTGTGGCATTGTCGTCTTGGACATGTCAACAAGAAACGCATAGCCCAACTCCAAAAGGATGGAGTGTTGGAGTCATTCGACCTTAGGGAAGATGACACATGCGAGTCTTGTTTGCTTGGAAAGATGACTAAGTCACCCTTCACAAGCACTTGTGAAAGGGGTGAGGGACTATTAGACCTAATACATACCGATGTATGTGGACCTTTTAGATCAACCACGAAGGATGGGAACCGCTTCTATGTGACCTTTACCGATGATTATAGTAGATATGGGTATATCTATTTAATCAAGCAAAAGTCAGAAACCTTTGAAAAGTTCAAAGAGTTCAAGAATGAAGTAGAGAATCAATTGGGCAGGAAAATCAAGATGCTTCGATCTGATCGAGGAGGAGAGTACCTAAGTCTTGAATTCCACGATTATCTCAAGGAGTGTGGAATAGTTTCGCAATTGACGCCTCCTAGGACACCGCAGTTGAATGGTGTGGCAGAAAGGCGTAATCGAACCTTATTGGATATGGTTCGCTCTATGATGAGTCGTGCTTCACTACCTATCTTCTTTTGGGGGTATGCGTTAGAGACTGCCGCCCATATCCTTAACCGAGTCCCTACCAAGAAGGTTGCCAAAACACCTCACGAGATGTGGACGGGGAAAGCTCCCTCGTTGGCACATATCAAGGTTTGGGGTTGCGAGGCTTTCGTAACACGAGATACTCACGACAAGCTTGAACCTCGAAGTGAGCGATGTATTTTCATCGGCTACCCGCATACTTCCTTTGGATATCTCTTCTATAGACCGAAAGATAATGTTATCTTTGTTGCGAGGAGAGGAGTTTTCCGAGAGCGAGAACTCATAAGCCAAGGAGACAGTGGGAGGCAAATCGAACTTGAAGAGATTCGAGAACCGATAGATGAAGGAACCTCTACCGCTGGCATTCAACCCGAGGAGGAAACTCCGGTTGAACCGATTGACGAATCCTTACCTCTTAGACGTTCCGATAGAGTTAGAGTTCATCCCCAGTTTTATGGTTTTCATATTACTACCGATGGGGACACGTATATTAGTGATGGTACACTAGTAAATCTTGATTAACCTAATAGCTATAAGGAAGTCATGGCAGGCCCGGAGTCTGCGAAATGGAAAGAGGCGATGGATAGCGAGATCCAATCCATGTACAATAACCAAGTTTGGAATTTGGTTGATTACGTGCCCGAACGTAAGACCGTAGGGTGCAAGTGGATCTTCAAGAAGAAGACCGACGTGGATGGGAACGTACACACATACAAAGCGCGATTGGTTGCGAAGGGCTTTACTCAAACTCCCGGAGTTGACTATGATGAGACCTTCTCACCAGTTGCGAAGATTAAATCTATTAGAGTGATGCTAGCGATTGCCGCATTTCATGATTATGAGGTTTGGCAAATGGATGTCAAGACCGCTTTCCTTAACGGAAAGTTGGCTGAGGATGTTTACATGGCTCATCCAGAGGGGTTTGTGGATCCGAAGCATCCGAATAGAGTGTGTAAGCTTGAGAAGTACATTTATGGACTTAAGCAAGCGTCTCGCAGATGGAATCTTTGCTTCGATGAGAAAGTCAAAGAGTTTGGATTTGTACGAAGCAAAGACGAATCTTGTGTATATGTCAAAACCAGTGGGAGTGTAGTAAGCTTCCTCGTTCTATATGTCGATGACATATTACTCATAGGAAACGACATCCCGACTCTGCAGGAGGTTAAGTCCTGGCTCGGGAAGTGCTTCGCTATGAAGGACCTCGGAGAGGCTTCTTACATTTTGGGAATAAGGATAGTAAGAGAAAGAAGTAAGAGACTAATTGGACTTAGTCAGAATACTTACTTGGAGAAGGTACTAAAACGTTTTAGTATGGAAAACTCAAAGAAGGGAGAACTACCGATACAAGGAAATGCCAAGTTGAGTAAGACTCAAAGTCCGAGTACCGAAGCTGAGATAGCAGAAATGAGCCGAGTACCATACGCTTCCGCAGTTGGCTCAATCATGTACGCTATGACTTGTACTCGCCCTGATGTAGCCTTCGCTTTGAGCATGGTTAGCAGATATCAAGGAAACCCTGGCAAAGCACATTGGATTGCGGTGAAGAACATCCTTAAGTACCTTCGGAGGACGAAAGAATGGTTCTTAGTCCTTGGAGGGAGTGATGACTTGAAGGTGCGAGAGTATAGTGACGCCAGCTTTCAGACCGACAGGGACAACTACCGTTCGCAGTCGGGCTGGGTCTTTACCCTAAATGGAGGAGCAGTGACATGGAAAAGTTCCAAGCAGGAAACCGTAGCTGATTCAACGTGCGAATCAGAGTACATCGCAGCGAGCGAAGCGTCGAAGGAGGCAATATGGCTGAAGAACTTCATTGGTGATCTTGGAGTTGTGCCGGCCATAAAGGAGCCCATGGAAATTTTCTGTGATAACGAAGGTGCAGTTGCCTTGACCAAGGAACTGAGGGATCATGGTAGATCTCGACATATCGACAGAAAATATCACTTTATTAGACATCGTGTAGAAGAAGGACAACTCGTAGTGAAGAGAATATCATCAGAAGACAACCCAGCAGATCCGCTTACGAAGGGACTGAGTAGGGTTAAGCACTTGCAGCATGCTAGGAGTATTGGGCTGAAGGATGATATTAGTATAGATTAGATAGTATTAGAAACGTATAATAGATAAATGTAATTAACATTTGATGATTAAATAAAGGAGTTTTATTTATGAGTAAAGTTACTGTCACATGTTAGTTGTTTAACTATTGTTTCACTTTGCATGTTTTGACTTCCAGAATAATTGAGTTTATTAGGAATAATCGAATTATTCAAATGGTCCACAATCGTTCATTTGTTGGGAGTAGATATGAATGAAGATTGTCATGAATTGGTGTGTAGAATGTCTAAATGGTGTTAGACATGGCAAGGGTTGCTGCAACGTTCATGAGTGCTTATGAACTGGTTTTGAGCATTGGAATAAACCCGCGCTTGCTGGAATCACCTTGTGGAATACGATATAAAAGGTGATCGCGAGACGATAATATCATATGGTCTTAAAACCTAGATATATGGTTTATTATTTGTTAATTGATTGTGCATTGATAATGCGAAAACGCATCAGTAACTTGATGTTATAAAACGCATTGTTGTGTATAGTTAGTTAATGAATAAGTAAATGCATATAAGTCGAAGTTTATCTGTAAATTTTATCCTAAGAGGATAGAAGAGATATCTTGGCCACTCGATGATTTGATTTGACTTATGTGCCGGGCCCGGTCAGAACTGAATTGATGTGTTCGATTAAGTTCTATGTCAAATAAATCGAAGATCGAGAAATCTAAATGCTGGACTAACCATTCCATAGGATTGTCAGCAAGATATCTAACAGAGGACTGTATGATCCCTTATCTAAAGGACAAGATTGATTAGATCAGAGTTGACACGCGTCTTTGAGAGCTACGATTGCAAACCGTATTGTACTTGTATAGTTACTAGACTTGTCCAAGTGGGAGACTGTTGGAATAGTGTCTAAGGCTATAACTATATTCGGTGGTGCATGGTCCTTTTGGGTTGCCTTCACCATAGCAACTTGAAGGATGATTTATTAAGAGAGAGTGAATATTATAAGGAATAATATTTAGCTATTTGATTAATATAAGTCATAAATTAATTGGTATTAATTTGGTGACTTAAAGAGATTAATTAAATAAGAGGGTATAAACTGTCAATTGTTTGATAGTTAGACTTTAGACTATAAATCCATTAGGATACACCTTGGACGGATTCTAAGAGCTTTAGATAAGCTAAAATCGTCCATAGGGTTATCTATGGAATGGATTTGGATATCCTTAAGAGAAGATTATCCAGTTAGGGTTTAGGGTGAAACCCTTAAGGAGTCTAAAGGTATAAATAGGCCCTTGGGATGGGGAATTCGTGTACAACCTTGTAGAACCTGAAGAAAGGAACCTCTGGTCAAATTCCATTCCCTCTCCTCTCTCCTAAATCATCTTGCTTGCTATTGGTGTTTGTAAGCCATTAGAGGAGTGACAATTGTGACTCTAGAAGCTCCAAGACAAGAAGATCAACAAGGAACTCAAAGGTATGATTCTAGATCTGTTTTAATGTTGTTGTTTAATCTAATTAGCCATTAGAAGCCTTGGATTCAAAAGCATGTTTATTAGAAAGCCTAGATCCAAGCAATAGGGTTTTGCATGCGCACATAGGAAAGTTCTTATGGCTAAAACCCAACACAAAACTAGGGTATCGGAATGGATTAAACTTACATATGGACCATATAATGGAGTTTACAGCCTAAGAAGATGTTCTTGGGAGGTTTATGTCCGTAAACATCCATGGGGTAGTTTTGGCATGAATTAAGGTCCTTAACTTGATTGTGGTTGCTTCTAGACTCATTTCTAAGGCTCATGGTGTGTTTAAGTGGCATCTTAACACATAGAAATGAGTTTAAGGTCTAAGAAGATGAGTTTACTCCTCATGAATGGGTGTTTACGGTCCAAGCATGTGCTTGGGCCGTAAACTCAAGCTTATCCCATTTGATGAAGTTTTGGAGCATCACATGAAGACTTATGAGGTTCGACACTCCCATAGAAGTTCATTGAAGGTGTTTAGGGCAAACTAACACCTTAAGAGGTGTTTAAGGTCCTTGCATGGGGTTTTATGGTCCAAGAGGGTTATTGGGCCGTAAAATCATGTTTACACATCAAATCCCATGATTTTGAGGTCCTTGGTTCATGCATGCAAGTTTCTAAGTCGAATCTAAGCCCTTGAAGTGTTTTGGAAGGGTTTTATGGCACAAAAACCCCATTTTCATGAGTTCACGGCCTAGGGATGTTCTAGGACCATAAACTCTTGGTAATGGTCCTAATCCTCATAAAAATCTCGAATTTGAAGGCCAAATGTGTTAAACTAGAAGCTAGGATAATTACCTTAATGTTTTGGAGCCTGATTTGGATGTTTTTGGCTAAAAATCGGATTTTTAGAGAGAGAGAGTAGAGAGAGAAAGTAGAGAGAGAGTGGAAAAAGCTTCAAATGAGGCTCTCTCAACTTTATATATGCTAAAGGTTGGGGACACGGTGAAATTCAACCCGATACTGTCGTCAAGCGAGTCTTATGGTCGTACCCGATTTAATTGTCTTATAACTTGACGAAATAAATTATTATTTTTGAAAATAATACTTTGGGGCGTTTCCATGGATTTATAATGTATTTGGACAATTATTAAGTCATTTTAGCAAACTCAAATAAATGACTTAATTTTTGAAACGAACGGGAACAATTAAAAATGATGAATTTTAACGACGGAACGGGTTACGACAACGGAACGAACTTCGGGTTGTTACATTATCCCCCCGTTAGAGGGAATTTCATCCCGAAATTCAAAGATTAAGATACGGTTCATGAATTGAAAAGAGATATGGATGAATCTACTGCTTCGGGTCTTCACGCTTCCAAGTGAAATCAGGTTTCCGCTTGACATTCCAGCGAACCGTTACTATCAGGACGTGTCTTGGTTTTGTTGGGTGGACACTTCTTAAAGACTGAGACGTGAAGTACCATAGGAATGTTGCTAAGTTCCGAGGGTAATCGAAGTTTGTAGGTTACGGAATCAATCCTAATGAGGATTTCGAACAGTTCTATGTTCCTTGGGATTCACGTTTGAAAATGTAACACGCCTTCTCTCTAATGGTTGGCTACCTTGATAGTGGACGTTTCGGTTACTAATTGAGGACTAAGATTATGAAGAGGTTCGAATGCATAGCTAACAGTTTATCTTTCAGGACTAGAGTTGAAAAGGATTACAAGCAGAAGGGTTGTCGAAGAGGGTTATACCTGTGGCAACGGTGGGATCGGCGGCTGCCTCCCCTTGTCCTATAGCTAGGACTCTTCCAGTGTTGCCAGTTGTTGCTGCATTGGGGCAGTTTCTTTTATAATGCCCGACTTTACCGCAACCATAACAGGCCTGACTGATGCTCGCTCTGGAAGCTTGATTTGTTGGTGTCCTACAACTCCGTGCAAGGTGACCCTCTTGGCCACAATTTTTTGCAAAATTTCGCACGACAGGGACCGGGGATGTAGTGGTGGTAACTGCACTGGGTACACCACGGGATAACACCGGCATATCTGGTGATAGGTGCTTGGGCTGAGGAACCGATGACAGGTACGACAGCAGGGGTAGTGGCAGCGTGGACTGTCACCATTTGTTGTCTCTTCGAGAACTCCTGTGAAGGTTGTCATTTCTCCCCCGCCTCCCAGTACCTTCTTTTCTCACCACTTCTTTCTGTAGGCTCAAGAGTGGTAGCTGCTTCCTCTACATCCTCACTATGGTCGATCAAGATTTGCGCTAGGCATTTGGCGCTGTCGTATGTATCCGGCTTCGCAGCTAAAACGTTCCCTTTGGTTGGCTGGGTTAATCCCCAGATAAACCTTTCAATCTTCTTACTTTCCGGGGTAACCATTCCTGGACAAAGAAGCGCTAAGTCATCAAATATAGATGCGTGGGCGGCGATATCGGAACATTTCATCTTCAGGTTCCAGAGTTCGTGATCCAGCTTCTGAATTTCACCCTGAGGGCAATACTATGCATGCAGAAGTCCCTTCATAACTTATCAACCCATAGCATTGGCTATAGGTAGAGTTAGGGATTTGACTCGGCCGTTCCACCAAGTCAGAGCTTTATTGGTGAGAGTGTAGGCGGCAAACTTCACCTTATCGGATATTGAACAGGCACAGATCTTGAAGATGGATTCGATCTTCTCTAACCACCGAGTTAGAGCAATGACACCTCCTGTGCCATCGAAGAATGTGGGTTTTGCGTTCATAAAGTCTTTATAAGAACACTCCTTTCGGTGTCCCTGGCTACCTTCCTGGTTTTGAGGCTGGGGACCACCTCCTGAACTACCAGGGTTCGTTTGCAACATGGCTACTGAGAATGCTACAGTTAAAACTCACTGAAGAGTTGCAAGATCGATTTGAAGAGAAGGTGATGTTGGAGGAGGGTTGTTGTTGGTCTTTGAGCTTGGTCTCTTTCTTCGAGGCATCTTGATCTAATAAGACCAGGGAAGAGAGGAGGGTAAGTCCTCCGAATTGAATCAAGTGATATGATACAAAGGATATCTCCTTATAACATACATACAATTCTATTAAGCGATAAAGCAGGAAGGAGTTATCAAAACAGATAAATTATCGCTAAAAGGGATGATTGAGGAGCAACGCAGGGATGAGGAATTCTATAACGGATTTGGCTCGAGAAATACTCCCATAGTATTTCTTGTCTCGTTGCAACGACGACTCATTGTTTGGGTATTGGGTAAGTTTTAGGCATGCTGCACACCACAGCCACTCCCTAGCACATGTTGGTCGTGTCTCGAATGAATATAGTTGGCCAGGCTATATTCATCCTAGACAGGACTACATAACTGCCCAGGTTTAACCGCAGTGCACAACATCCATTTACTTATGTTTTGTTCTACTTGTAGTTACGGATTTCGATGCTTAGGTATACTTTTTATGCTTTTGAAAATACTTATATTTTGAGGTATACTTTTAGTTCAGAGCACTTAGGCCCTTTAGTGTTTATAGTCTTATACCATGTAAGGTTTTGTATACTAGTTCACTATAAACAAGGGCTCTAATACGAATCTGTCACACCCGGAAAACCTAAGGCGGAATCATTTCCGGGGCGGACTCCACATTGAGTATCCAATCCAATGTACATATTAAGCAAAGTAAACAACCATTACATTACATATAAAAGTTTACATTTGTTCAAAAGTAGAGTTGTACATTTGTGATACACAGTATATATGAACAAAAGTAGAGACGAGTCTTCTGTACGCTCCATCTTCTCCAAAAGGATCGCTAGGTACCTGTCTAATGTAGACCTGAGAATACAAGCAGTTTGAAAATCAGCATAAAGATGGTGAGTTCTTAAGATGGTTGTTTTCTGAAAATGTATGAGTTTCCTTTGGTTTTCCAAAAAGTTTGTTATCCAAGAAAATCCCATATTTTCTTAAAAGTAATGTTTGATTAATTGTTGGTTACACGGTTCTGGTTATGTTTAACTATGATCCCAGAAAAGTCCCATGCTTTCCTGAATGTTGGTTATCAATGTAAAAGGTGTATTTTGTAACACGTGGTTATGTTTAACGTTTCCCCAGAAAAATCCTATATTTTCCTAAAAGTAAGTTTAGATATTGAATTTTGTTGTATTGATTGATTACCATTCGTACTTATTGTATTAACCAGATATTCTGATATCCTAATGGTGTTTCACTGGAGTGTACCTAGATAAATGTCATTGTATTCATATTTTATTTGTGGTCCTATTCGTATTCGCATTCGCATTCGTATTCATATTCGTATTCTTAGTCCTATTCCTAATCCCATTCGTATTCGTATTCGTATTCGCATTTGTATTCACATTCGTATTCGTATCCCTACTCCTACTCCTATTACTATTCGTATTCGTATTCGTATTCGTATTTGCATTCGTATTCACAGTCGTATTCGTATCTCTACTCCTAATCCTATTACCATTCGTATTCGTATTCGTATTCGCATTCGTATTCGTATTCGTATTTGCAGTTGTATTCGTATCTCTACTCCTACTCCTATTACCATTCATATCCGTATTCGTATTCGCATTCGTATTCGTATTCGCAGTTGTATTCATATCCCTACTCCTACTCCTATTACCATTTGTATTCGTATTCGTATTCGTATTCGTATTCACAGTCGTATTCGTATCCCTACTCCTACTCCTATTACCATTCGTATTCGTATTCGTATGTGCATTCGTATTCGTATTCGTATTCGTATCCCTACTCCTACTCCTATTACCATTTGTATTTGTATTCGTATTCGTATTCGCATTCGTATTCGTATTCGTATTCGTATCCATACTCCTCCTCCTATTACAATTCGTATTCGTATTCGTATTCGTATTCGTATTCGTATTCGTATTCGTAATAGTTCTAATTGATGATTAGTATGAATTATTCATAGAATGTGAATTATAATTTAGATTTGTAACACTCTTTGAAGAAATCTATGATTAGTCTGAAAGCTAACTTCGTAATTCGAACTATTTGATAAACACAGTTTTTGATATTAGAACATACAGAATGAAATCAATTAAACTGAAAACAATAAGTTGGTGTACAAGATTTCCTTGTACTTTTGCTTGTATTCCCCCCCCCCCCCTAAAAACAATGAAAAACAGTTGAAAAAGGGTAGGGGTATGAACTCACCGATCGAGAAGCGTGTCGGATTGGATGGTAAGTGTCGGTTCGGGGCTTGATAACGCGTGAGGTTCCTATGTAATATGAAATGATACAATTTTTTTATCTAATTAGGACTTAGATTGTTTAATTGTTAGGGACAAACACTTTTAATCGTGGAAACACTCCATTGCAAGTGTTTGGAAGGACCCGGCTGGCATTTAAGGACATATGAAGTTTGGAGATAGAGTTTACTCCTCAAGAGTAAACTTACAAGAGGTTTTACGGCCCTAATGACCATCCCCCATGAGTTTACGGCCATAAACTCATGGGTGGGGTGTTCCATGATGCAAACTGACCTTACTTTACTAGGGAAGATTAGCTAGGATCAAAACTAGGGTATCATAATGGATTAAACTTACATATGGACCATATAATGGAGTTTACGGCCTAAGAAGATGTTCTTGGGAGGCTTATGGCCATAAACATCCATGGGGTAGTTTTGGCATGAATTAAAGTCCTTAACTTGATTGTGATTGCTTCTAGACTCATTTCTAAGGCTTATGGTGTGTTTAAGTGGCATCTTAACACATAGAAATGAGTTTAAGGTCTAAGAAGATGAGTTTACTCCTCGTGAATGGGTGTTTACGGTCCAAGCATGTGCTTGGGCTGTAAACTCAAGCTTATCCCATTTGACGAAGTTTTGGAGCATCACATGAACGCTTATGAGGTTCTACACTCCCATAGAAGTTCATTGAAGGTGTTTAGGGGCAAACTAACACCTTAAGAGGTGTTTAAGGTCCTTGCATGGGGATTTACGGTCCAAGAGGGTTCTTGGGCCGTAAACTCATGTTTAAACATCAAATCCCATGATTTTGAGGTCCTTGGTTCATGCATGCAAGTTTCTAAGTCGAATCTAAGCCCTTGAAGTGTTTTGGAAGGGTTTTATGGCACAAAAACCCCATTTTCATGAGTTCACGGCCTAGGGATGTTCTAGGACCATAAACTCTTGGTAATGGTCCTAATCCTCATAAAAATCTCGAATTTGAAGGCCAAATGTGTTAAACTAGAAGCTAGGATAATTACCTTAATGTTTTGGAGCTTATTTGGATGTTTTTGGCTAAAAATTGGATTTTTAGCGAGAGAGTAGAGAGAGAAAGTAGAGAGAGAGTGGAAAAAGCTTCAAATGAGGCTCTCTCAACGTTATATATGCTGAAGGTTGGGGACACGGTGGAATTCTACCCGATACTGTCGTCAAGCGAGGCTTTTGGTCGTACCCGATTTAATTGTCTTATAACTTCACGGAATAAATTATTATTTTTCTAAATAATAACATGGGGAGTTTCCATGGATTTCTAATGTATTTGGACAATTATTAATTCATTTTAGCAAACTCAAATAAATGACTTAATTTTTGAAATGAACGGAAACAATTAAAAATGAAGAATTTTTAACGACGGAACGGGTTACGACAACGGAACGAACTTCGGGTTGTTACACCATGCAACCTAAATGGACTATGTCGGGTCGGGTAAAGTCTTACCAATTATAGTTATGGACTTAGACATTAATCCAAAAAATAGGCCTAAGGATCTAGGAAGGATTCTTTGTAGCCTGCTATAGGAGCTCATTGAGTCGTACGTTAGAGCTGTTAGTTAGCATTGAGATAGCCTGATTAGGTTATGTGTGATTTGGATACTCAATGCATGAATGTTGCTTGCTTTGTGTTATAGAGGTTCTTGCTAACTTTAACTAACTAATAAGAGAATATGTAATAATATTCGTGTGCTAGTTAGGGAAAGTTGGTAGGGACCTCTAGTGCAGCTGATGGCGGAGAGTAGGTCAGAGGGTGCCCTAGGAAAGCCTAGGATGAAATCAGTCAGAGAGGGATAATGGTTAAGGGACATAGTGAAGTTGAGGAAATCCTGGAGGAAAGTACGGATAGATGTGGAAGGTAGTATGGGCCCATACTACTGAAAGCAAAGGATCTGTACCCGAGTCAAGGAGGGCCAAGATGGAATTAGGAAACTTGGGGAGTGTGTGAGACCTCTCGAAAGTATTTATGATCCTGACGTTTATGTGTTTTATTTTCAATATGGGGGTCACACAGCATGGAGCAGGAGTTTCAGATCTGGAACAGGATCAGGATCGGGCTCGGGCGCAGGGTCTGAGTAGGTCGATTAGGGGCTACGTGAGTTCATCGCGTATGAGATCACGAAAGGTATCCTTGAGGCGACCCCGGTTATTTTTGGGTCGATCAAGGAAGGGATTGTTGAGTTGATGGAGGATCGCCTACGAGCGTTCAGGAGTGACTTGGCATCCAGCCAATCGGACACGCACACATTGAGCTTTAAGGAGTTTTGAGGGAGTGGGGATCCAGACTTTCATGTGGCAAAGGACCCCATAGTAGCTAGGATATTGATCGCAGACATCGAGCCGTGGAGGGGGCCCCAGCGGGTGACAAAGTCTAACAAAGTCATGTCGGTGACTCGCTGGGAGCCCCAGCCGTGGAGGCTATGACTTTGTTAGACTTTGTGACCCGGTTCAGGGTAGAGTTTGCGCCAATTGTGGAGCTTTAGCAGCTGGCCAGGGAGTTTCTTGATATGAGACAAACTATGGAGTCAGTGGCGGAGATCACCACCAAGTTCATAGAGAGGGACTTGTTGGTACCTCAGTATGCTGGTGATGAGGAGATGTGGAAGATCCGTTACCATGACATGTTGAGGGCTGACATCCAGGAGCATGTTAGCTATTCAGCCTGCCCGACCTTGGAGTCCATGATTGCCAAGGCGCGGGAGAGGGAGATTGATTTGGAGCACCTCAGGGAGAGGAAGGCGGAGACTGAGCAGGTTGTAGGGGTTTCGGGGATGAAATCGAAGGGATCTGACATTAGGTTGAAGGGCCAGTCGGGCCATAGCCACTGTAGGAAATGCGACAAGTCGCATGAGGGAGCTTGTAGGGCAGGATCATCAAGCTGCTACAAGTACGGCAAGACGGGGCACTTTGGATGGGATTATACTGCCCCGCCCCTACAGTTTAGATATCAGGCCTCATTTGCTTCCATTCCAATCAGAGGGGCCATAAGAAGGCCAACCTCCCTGATTGTCAGCAGTATTAGTAGCATCACCAGTGGTGGCGTTGACTTCAGCGATAGCACGAGTTGCGGAGGACTAGAAGGTCAAGCTAGAGGCTCTAGTGGTGAGGAGGCGAGCTTTCCAGTTGACAACCGAGGAGGCACGCGCTGCACCCGATGTGGCGACAGGTATGATTTCTTATCTTTAACCTTTTATGTTATGTCGCAATGATTTTGATATGTTATATACATACATACATACATATATATATATATATATATATATATATATATGTATATATATATATATATATATATGTATATATATATATATATATATATATATATATATATATATATATATATATGATCTATTTAGGATCGTTCCATATGAAAGCTATCCCAGTTCTGGTGTTGTTTGACTCAAGTGCTACCCGATCGTTTGTCTTTCTTGCGCTTAACAAGAAGTTTCCTGAGTCGTCGGGCATGTTGGATTTCCCTCTAGAGGTTGAGATTGTGGACGACCGGTTAGTGCGAGCATCAGAGGTTTTTAGGGATTGTGTTTTGAGATTGTTCGAGGAATGTTACCTAGTAGACTTGGTTCCCATACTGTTGCAGGGAACAAAATTATTACAGGTATGGATAGGCTAAGCGCCAATGGGGATGTGATCGACTGCACGCAATAGTTGGTGTAGATCAAAACCCCAGGTGGCGGAGAGCTGGTAATTTAGGGGGAGAGGTTACAGTGAGGACCAACCTTATGTTCAGTAGTGAGGGCTAGGTGCTACCTTCAGTAGGGTTGCGCAGGATATGTACCCTATGTTGTGGATACCCAGGAGGCGGGTAAGGCGACGGCGATGTGCCAGTAGTACAAAAGTTCGCAGATGTATTCCCTAAGGAGTTTCCTAGGGTACCTTCGGAGAGGCAGGTGGAGTTCAGGATCGACCTAGTCCCGGGTACGGCTCCGAAGCCAAGGCACCGTATCGGTTGGCTCCTCCTGAGATGCAGGAGTTGTCTACGCAGCTGCAGGAGATGTTAGACAAGGGATTCATTAGACTGATTAGTTCACCCTGGGGAGCCCCGATTTTATTTCTGAAGAAGAAGGACGGGTCGCATCGGATGTATATAGATTATTAGGAGCTGAATAAGGTAACGGTGAAGAACCGTTACCCACTCCCGAGGATTGATGACCTCTTTTACCAACTACAAGGAGCATCTTAGTTTTCCAAGATTGATTTGTGTTCAACATATTATCGGATGAGGGTCAGAGAGGAGGATGTGCAGAAGATTACTTTTCAGATGCGTTATGGTCACTATGAGTTTGTGGTGATGAGATTCGGGCTCACTAACGATCCTGTCGCGTTCACGGACCTCATGAACCGCATGTGCAGGCCGATGTCGGGTCGGTCTATGATAGTTTTCATTGAGGACATCTTGGTCTATTCCAAGATGCGAAGCAGCATGAGGAGCACTTACGGGAGGTTTTGGATATATTGAGGAAGGAGAGCTCGTATGCCAAGTTCTCCAAGTGTGAGTTCTGGTTGCGCGAGGTGTAGTTTCTTTGGGACCTTCTCAACCAGAATGAGATTTTAGTTGACCCGACCAAGGTGGAGGCCGTGATGAGATGGGAGGTTCTGAGGTCTCCATTTGAGATTCAGAGCTTTCTAGGACTGGCGGGCTACTATCAGAGATTCATTCAGCATTTCTCCAAGATAGTCGTGCCCTTTACCCAGTTGACGACGAAAGTCGTGGTCTTTCGTTGGGGGCCTGAGCAGCAAACAACATTTGAGACTTTGAGATAGATATTGCGTGAGGCGCCAATCTTAGCCCTACCGGAGGGCATAGAGGATTTTGTAGTATATTGTGATGCGTCCATCTCAGGTTTGGGCATGGTATTGACGCATAGAGGACATGTTATCGCTTATACTTTGAGGCAGCTGAAGCCTCACGAGGAGAACTATCCGACGCATGTGTTGGAGATGGGGGTCATTGTTTTCACCCTTAAGATTTGGTGTCATTGCCTCTATAGGGTTCATTGTACTATTTACACGGACCACAAGAGCCTGAGTTATCTCATGGACTAGCCAAATTTGAATATAAGGCAGCGTTGGTGGCTTGATGTGGTAAATGATTATGATTGTGAGACCCTATACCACCTTAGGATGGCCAATGTTGTGGCCGACGCGCTTAGCCAAAACGTCGCGCCAATCAAGGATGTATGTATGAGGATAACAGTGGACTCCGCTGTTCAATTGTTGACTCTTCACCGTAGGGTGTAGGTCCCATATCATGGGGGTGTTTTCCAGATATTGATATACGAGGTGCACAGATCCAGGTTTTCTATCCCTCCCGAGGCAATAAATATGTATCGGGATCTTCGCCTTGATTATTGGTGGCCCTGTATGAAGAGGGGTGTAACTTGGTTTGTGGAGAGGTGCCTAACCTGCAGGAAGGTCAAGGTTGAGCACCAGAGACCTCACAACAAGGTCCAACCATTGGATATCCCGCTGTGGAAATGGGAGGATATTACTATGGATTTCATCACAAAGCTTCCCAGGACCGCGCAGGGAGTGGATTCAATTTGGGTCATCGTTGATCGATTGACCAAGAGCGCCCACTTTATTCTGATTTAGGAGATCATTTCGGCCAAAAAGTTGACCGACATCTATATCAGGGAGGTAGTGGCACGGCATAGAGTGCCGGTTTTAATGATTTCCAATAAGGATGTGTGGTTCACTTCTAGGTTTTGGAAGAGGTTCCATGACGAGCTGGGTACTCATCTTCACTTTAGCACCGCCTTCCACCCTCAAACGGATGGTCAGAGCGAGCAGACCATCCAGACTTCGTAGGTAGTTGGGATACTTACCTCCCTCTGGTAGAGTTCTCCTACAATAATAGATATCACACAAGTATCGACCGTCCTCCTTTCGAGATGTTGTATGGGAGGAAGTGCAGGACCTCGATATGTTGGGGTGAGGTTGGTCAGATGGTTATAGGGAGTACCGAAGTGGTATTCAAGACTACAGAGAGGATGCAACAGGTTCGGAGTAGGTTACAGATTGCTCAGAGTCGGCAGAAAAGTTATGCCGACAAGCATTGATCGGACCTGGAGTTTCAGGTCGGGGATACGGTGCTCCTGAAGGTGTCGACATGGAAGGGCTTCATTCGATTCAGGAAGCGCGACAAGCTGGGCCCCATGTATATTGGACCCTTCAGGGTTATAACCCAGGTGGGCAAGGTTGCATATAGGCTGGATCATCCAGCCGAACCCAATCAGATTCATAGCACTTTTCACGTCTCCCAGTTGCGGAAGTGTCTAGTGGACGATTTGGCGGTGGTGCCTTTGGAGGATATTTAGGTTGATGACATCTTGAAATACAACGAGCGGCCAGTGGCAATCCTTGATAGCAACTCAAAGGATCCGATAAACAAGAGAGTGGAGCTGGTAAAGGTGCAGTGGCAGAACTGCAAGGGCTCGGAATGGACCTAGGAGCTGGTGGACGAGATGGGGGAGCACTACCCTGGGCTTTTCCAGCATCAAGCAGGATACTTTGATGACGTAGTCTAAAATAAGTGGGCAGATCTGTAACACCCAATTCCTGGTACGGATATAAATTTGCATTCTTGTGATTTTCTCTGGGACTCGACAAGTTGGATGCCCAACTTGTCAAGTAGAGTCGAGATCCGCAGACAATTTAAGTGACTTACTTGACGAGTCGGGAGTCTGACTCGGCGAGTAGGTGCTGTTTGAGTGAAACCCTAAATTTGAGGATTTGCACCCTATTTAAACACCTTATGTTAGCCTCTATCTTCCCTATCACACCCAGAAAGCCATATATAGAAACCCTAGCCGTTTTTGTGTGTTCTAAGGCCATTTTGGTGCATTTGGTGGATTGTGAAGCTTGAGAAGAAGAAAGAAGTTTGAGAGTTCGAGTTGGGGCTTGGAGATCAAGAGATTTTGGTCCATTTCCAGCTTAATCAAGGTAAAATGACCTTCTCTTGGTCTTCCATGCATTTATTCATCCTTAGGGCTTGGATTTTGGGTACCTTTAGGGCTTTCCAAGCCATTTTCGGATTTGTGAAGTGTTATGTGGAGTCTTGACTTCAGATCTGAGTCATTAGAGGGGTCTCATGGCATAAAGGTGGCAACTCTATGGCCATGAGAGTTGCATGCATCTTGTAGGACACCTTTTATGGCTTTTTGAGTGAAAGACCCCTTGCATGTGCACCAAGTTTGGAACATTACGTGTAAAATGAACATTAGGAGGCCAGATCTATGGTTTTCATGTGTTAAGACCCATTTAAATTGAATGTATAGTAATGGTCAAGGATGGACTCAACGAGTCGTTCTTGGGACTCGGCGAGTCGGGGTGTAATGACCACCAAATCCTTTCTATCGATGGACCAGTTGATAGTGCGGAAGGTTCCTTAGTTGTTTAGGCTCATAAGGGACCTAGGAATCATGGGACTCGACGATTGTTCGAGCAAACTCGGCGAGTCCAAGGCAATCTGCCAATCTTTGAAGATGAACTCGACGAGTTGTTCATACAACTCGGCGAGTCATAGACTAGATGTATTCATATGAAGAAGATGAAATCAACGAGTTCAAGGAAGAACTCGCTGATCTGATTGAAGATTGACTAAAGTGTTGTTGAAGGTGAACTCGTCGAGCCCTTGCTAGACTCGACGAGTGGGAACAGGTTTTTAGTATTATGTGGATGAAGGGACTCGACGAGTTGGCAGACTAACTCAGCGAGTCTGGTCAATCAAGGAATTGACCTGACCAGGCTTTGACTTTGACTTTAACTTGGATTCAAGATTGACCCTTGTAGGGGTTGTGAGTACAAATTGATAACTTAGCAAAGTTATCATGTAGGAATTGAGGAGTCAAGGAGAGCTGATTTCACATCGAGGATAGTATAGAAACTACACGACACCGAGGTGAGTTACCTTCTAGTAGGGGTGGGTCTAAGGCCACAATGTCGGCCCACCAACAAGAGTAATTGGTAGATAATTTTCTTTGTAATAATTATCTTGGTATGCTTATGAGATATGCTTATGTGTTATACTTATGAGATATGTTTAAGTGATATGCTATGTGAGTTAGTGGTAGTAGCAGGGAATAGCTTTTCCCTGACTCGGTCGTTAGGACCGAAGGGTAGGTCAGTACCCCAGATATGCCTGACTGTATGATTATATTTTGTTATTGTATGATAAAGGTAGGGGTGAAATAGTCCCCGTTGCTGGTTGAGATAGAACGGAGGGTAGTCGACACCCCAGAACGGCCTGACATGGGTAGGTCAGCACCCCATAATGGTTTGACATGGGTAGGTCAACACCCCAAAATAGCTTGGCATGGGTAGGTCGGGCAACCTAGAACTGCCCGACAGTATGTATGCTATGTGATTTTATGATATGTGGTATGATAAGGGAATTCACTAAGCTTTGTGCTTACAGTTTTAGTTTTGGTTTCAGGTACCTCTTTATCTAAGGGGAAAAAGCCGACGGCTTAGCAGCACATCACACACACATGATTTCCGCAAAGAGTTTTCTGGGATTGTACTTCGATTTTCATAACTTTGATGACATGGTTTTCAGACACGTTGTTATGTTTTATTCGTAAATTGTTATGACATTGACAATATTTGGTAACTATATTATGGATATCTTAATTAAAAATGAAATTTTTGGCCTCAAAATTTGAGATGTTACAAGTTTTCTCTTTAATGTTTTTTTTTCAAATTTTTGTAAAACAATAATTATTCTCTAATTAAATACAAGATTTAAATTTATTTATTAATAATCAACTAATTATCAACTATTCAATAAGTACCAACTTGATTAAATTGTGAAACTATAGGACCATATGATATTAACAATATCACCCAATAACGATTCTTGAACATATATATCCAACAAGAATAACCTTCCATTTCCTGCCACAACCTTCGTTCTAAATAAATCATGAAGCGTTACACATAACTTCAAGTAATCATTTTCAATTTGAAAAATATTAAGCTAAATGTCTGAGTTGGTTTTTTAGCAAGATGCTTATTATCAATAAAATACATAAAATGAAAAGAGTTGTGAAATTACACAAAAAGTGGTTAACTCTATCCTTGAAAGTGTCACCATTATTTAGTTAAACGATCTAAATTAAGAAGTTTGAGACATCCCACAGCAAGCTCCCAATAACATCTCTTTCTAAATTGCTCCAACAACTTTATCACGTTACAAGGTGCCTTAAAAAGAGAGAAATAATAAAGTAGAAGAATCCCTAATACCAACATCACAAGCATGGGGATCACGAAATGAGAGATTTTTAGCTTTCTAAGAGCCCAATTTAGCTTGAAGCCTCCCCAAAATAAGATCATAATCTTTAGCAAGGTTCATATTATCATTGACTAGAATTCCAAGAAAGTCTATTTATCTCCTATTATCATCCAAATGGCATAAAATTTACTTTTGTGAAGGTTAACTTTAAGATTGGAACCAATAAAGAAACATTCTAAGCAACATATTAAAATTTATGATATTGATCAAGGGCAATTCACCAATAAAAGTAACATCATCTGCATACATGTGATGAGATAATATAGGGTCTCTTTTAGGTAGGTAACTGCAATAATATAAGTGATTGTCATAAACCACTTTCAAGAAAACATGAAGTCCCTCCATGGAAAGAATGAAGATGAAAGGACAGAATATCTCCTTGAATTTTGCCTCTGCTAATAAAAAGAACTCCTTAGTTGGAGAGCCATTTACTAAGACAGGAGCAAATCCGGAAGAAAGAGACCTCACTATCCACTTTCTCCATTTGCATCCAAACTGCATTTGCTCCATAACTGAATCTAGAGAGCCTCAATTCAAAGAGTCGAGGTTTTATTGAAATCCACTTTAAAGATCATAAGTTCCTTCTTTTATGTTCTTCCTTCATTTTTTTTACTAATGACTCTTTGAGACGATTTAGAAGAATTTTACACAACACTTTATCCATACAACCAATAAGGTTGATTGATTGATAATATTTAAGAGAGAACATATCATTAACATTAGACATAAGAGTGGCGAAGGAGTAGTTGTAACCCCCTTTTCAAATACCCCTCAGCTTCAAATCTTTTAACAATGTTAGTAAAAATTTGGCCATATATACTCCCAAAAAATACATCAAAAACTTGAACGAAAGGTCGTCGGGACCCAATGCTTTTTCACTACTGCAAGGCCAAATCGCTATTTTTACCTCATCTAAAGAGAAAGAAGCTTCCAACAACACATTATCTTCGAATGAGAGCTTTCAAAATCTGTCACTAACCAAACTCGACATCACAATGACAGTTTCATCAAATTTCTCTGAGAAAAATTTTAAAATTTCTTATAAATAAACGTGTATTTATAATTTCATTTTAAAATATGATTTATAATTAAAAAAAAAAAAAACTAATTAAATAAGAGGACTTTATAAACGATTTTTTTAAATAAATGTGGATAAATTAACTATACTTATTAAAAAAAAAATTACTATTACAGGTTAATAATTTTAGAGATCCTTTATTAGAGATCTAAATCAATAGAACAATGATATCGCAATATTTTGAATCAAACTATATTTAAAGTATATGTTAAATTGTTAACCATGCCATATGTTCGAATTAAATATTTTTGATGTTTTTACTTAGAAAATTATATAACTACTATATAATTTTAGAAAAAATAAAATAAAATACCTTATCAAAACTTATGTTTTCATATGGTTTACAAAATTAATCGCTTGAAAAAAACTACACTATAAGTCTATAGTCTTTAGTTGTGAGGCACCAAACATAGTATTTTCCTTATTTACTTTGGAATTAATTGAGAATATTCATATTATCAATTGCTATATCAAACGTTTTCATACATAAACAATTGAAATTTGTGACAAATGACATCATGCCATTATTATACCTTCTCTATTTTCTTAAACTTAATTAGACACAATGCTGATCAAATGATGTCGTCTTTTTCTTTTTGTTTTATATTGAATAGTCATCCATCTGATTTTTTTGCAATATATTACTCCTTGCGTATCAAATTAAGAAACATACATTTTTTTGTTTACATTTATTTAATTCAAATCAAAAAAGTTTTATGTTTGACGTCTATAGACGCATAGAATAAAGTCACAATTGTCTCATAATTGAGTTCAAACGATATTTCATTATCATCCAATAATGAAAATTAAATTTTGCCGACTCGTGCTTTCGAATTTCTCATTCTCTTAAATCATTACACACAACCGAAAATAAAAACATTTACCATTCGATATGGCTGGTTAACTTACTGAATAAATTACTAATAACTAATTAACTACCAGTCTTACGGCATTACTAACTCTCCCAGCATCTCGGTAAATTATGACACCAGATATATCCCTGAAAAGTGTCGCTGACAGTTATGCATACAATAAGTAGATGTAAACGTACGTTGGTGGTGAGTTTTACAGTTGAAATATCTAATTTACAAGCTAGGTGATATATTTACCAATGATATGGCTCTTCAGCTTGAAGCCGAAAGTCGATATCAACTTCAGGCACAAGATGCCATGATGAAGGATAATAGCCAAACATATCGCTCCTATGGTTGCTGTTGAGATAAAGATCTGGCAATTGAAAGAATGCCTCATCGTCTTCTACTGTGGATGCCACTGAATCTTGTGTGTTATCCGATGATGATAAAGTGTTCGATGAATTAGAGTGAGAAAGAACTGTAGTACTAGGTGGTTGGGGTTCATCTCCGCCACATGAAGCCGCAGCCTTAGCCGCCGCTTCTTGAATGTCCTTAGGTGATGTGGTGGCAGGCTGTGGAAGTAGATGGACAGTGTCAGGGAAATTGAGGTAAGCTGAACGGCCTTTTATGGCTATTGCTGCCACGTCATGGGCTCTGGCTGCCATCTCAGCTGTTAAGAATGTTCCAAGCCATATCCTTGATTTCTTTCTTGGCTCACGAATTTCAGACACCCATTTGCCCCAACTCCTCATTCTTACACCTCGATAGGAAGGGTGATGCCGTTTCTTTTGGTTGCTGACATTGTTTCCCTCTTGAGTTCTCTTTGATCGTTTTTGAGGGTTGCTGCCCATTGGAGTGATAGTTGAGACGGTGGTTGTGGTTGTCGTAGTGGTGGTGGTGGTGGTGGAGGTGGAGGTGCAAGAAGAAGATGAGAATAGGTTGACTTTACTAGCATTTTCCATATTGGCTTTTTCTGTTGTATGGAAATTGTGATTGCCAGCTACGAAGAATGTTGCTGAATGGTGGAACATAGAGGGAGAGGAAATTGAGTGGGTTATTATTTGACACTTGAATAATTTGATAATTTCGCTTTAAATAGAGAAAAGTCATTAGCAAGAAAGGAAATGTATATTGTGGGACCCATCATAAAAGCCTAAATAACATCTTATTGTTATTTTTTATTATATCTAGGGTTAATTTTGTTTTACCCATTAAGTTAGCATACACTTAGGCAAAATAACTGGATAAAATACAAAATATAATAATCATAAAAGTAAGCGATAATGATTACAAAAAAAATGTTTTAAGATTTTTCTAAGGCGAAATGGAAATTAGAGTAAACTTGGAGTTATAAAACCGTTAGTAGTTTAGACGAATGGTTCATAACTTCATAGGGTGCCAATTAATTTCTACCTTTGATCTTATTTTTTTTTTTAAATAACTTGGACAATCCTTATAATATATTTTTGTTGCGTTTTTTATCCCTACTAAATATAGAAAAAAACTATTTTCTCCTAATAATTTTTTTTAACTATTTGTTAATCATATTTAAAATTTTAAACAACAAAACTTCAAAAATAATCTATGTGGTTAGCTAAAAATTCACAATTTAATCCTAAAATTTTTGGACTAGCACCAAAAATTTAATTTTTCATAGTTTTTCGAGTTTGGTCCAACTTATTTTAAACTCAATGAGGATTTTACCATTAATTTTTCATTTTTCATTTTTTTAAATAATTATTAATTTTTTTTTATTAGAGTGAATAAAAAAAGGTATAAACACTCCTTCATCTATCTTTTTTTGGAAGTTCAACGCTTAACATGTTACACCCCTAACTAAGGCGGCGGAACATGTGGGAGTGTACAATTTAGTTCATGGATCACAAATAAATTAAATATACATTACAAGTACAATAATAATAAAAAAAATAGTAGTTATATTCCACTTTAAAATCGAACACGTGTTTCTTTAGATAATAATAAATAAGTACATGAATTGCCTTAGCAAATAGACCGATATAACAAAAATTAGAGAAAACTAGGTTGGCCGAAATCCATGACTATTCCTTCTACTAAATGCTTCTTCAGTGATCTCCTGAGAATATATATAATTTGAGAGCTAACACAAAGGTTGATGATATTTATAGGTTTTCTGCTAATCGCAATAATGATAATCTTAAAAAAGTCTAAAAAGTTTTTCTTTTGTACTTAAAACCATGTTTAAAATTTTGATAAAGAGAGAAACCATATGTTTGGTTTCTAGATAAAGAATTCAATTAATGTTTATAATGAGTCCTATAACCGAGCTATATAACTATATATAACCCCTTACGATGTTTTATTAGACGTCGTGGATAAAGACTAAAGATAATTATCACCCGCTTTGATTGATCCGTGTAGGTTGTAACTAGCAACCGTAGGTGGGGGTGTTGTAACAGCCCGAATCCATGTATTCTTCTATTTTGGGTTATGTTGTTAATTTAGGGTTTCATGTTAGGCGAGTACGCTGGGCGTACAAGGCGTACGCCGCGCGTACTCGCGCGCCTCATTTGGACGCGTTCCCCCTCAGGTACGCTGGGCGTACCCAAGGTTACGCATAGCGTAACTTGCTTAGATCTAAAAACCCTAATCTCCTTGGAGGGCTATAAAAGGAATGTGTGGCTGGACTTCTCAGCCACCATCCCTCAGAGTGAAACCCTAAATAGTGTGTGCCTTCGTTCTTAAGCCTTTGTGTGTGTATTCTAAGCTTGGTGGTGCCATTCCAAGGTTGCAAAAGAGGAGAAGAGCTCATTGGAAAGGCTAGAAGTGGGGCTCAAGTGTAGATCTGAGCTTTGCAAGGGTTAAAGCTTCATTATCAGGTAAAAGTTCGGATCTTGTCACTTGGTTCATGTTGTATGCTTAAGGTATCATTTTCTAGGGTTTAAGTCCCAAAGGTGGAGACTTTTTGTGCAAATGGCCTCCATAAGCTTAGATACTTCATATTTCTGATCCATTGGAGTTGTAGACTCGTAAAAATGACATCTTGGACGTGGATATAGCACCATGCATGAGATCTAGATCCTCGAGTTTGAATAGAATGTTGTTATGTGATGTTGGAGCCTTTACAGCCATGCCAAGGCTTAAAGGTCTCGACTTTATGAGTTTAGACACACTAAAAGAGTCGGATCTAGAAGTTGGAGTAATGGCTTAACCGATTAACACCAGAAATGAAGAGTGTTTGATTCTGATGGTTACGCTGGGCGTAACTTCCAATATTCGCAGCGTACTGGGTGGAGACCGCGATCCAGGGGATTGGCGAAGTACGCCCCGCGTACATCTAGTAGTACGCCCCACATACTCTCAGGGTTGACTTTTGTTGACTTTTAGGGTTTTGGTCAACATGAGGACTTTAGGTCAAGGAAGGGTAAAATGGTCTTTTACCCTCTGAGGAATGATGATAAGGGTAAAGTTTTAGTGGTGGAAGTCTTTGTGTATTAAATGATATTTTTATGTTTAGGCGAGGTAGATTCGTCGTTAGGATTCGGTGATAGCAAGGATGCGGGATCTTAGACTTTCCACGAGGTGAGTTTTCTCACTATACTGTACCCGGAAGGGTTTGACTGTGTGACCGGAAGGTCGGATATGTTAAGAGATATATGTATTATGTGTGATAAGTTATATGTTATATGTGCCATGTATGATATGCTTAATATGGGCCGGAAGGAATTATATTATGAGTCGGAAGGCGAATATGTTATGGGCCGGAAGGCGTTGTGATGTGGACCGTAAGGTTGACGTGGGTAGGACCGGAAGGTTTACCTAGTCGGGACGGAAGTCCCCTAAGACACATGGACTGGAAGGTCAGGGCCTGGAAAGGCGTATGTGCATAAGTTGTATTTTAGGGAACTCACTAAGCATTTATGCTTATAGTTGTTGTGTGATGTGTTTCAGGTACTAGCGAGGACCGTGGGAAGGCGCCGACGTGATCGTACACATTGTCGGGGGAAAACTATTTTATGATCTTTGGGATGTATTTCGTTGTGACAATATTGTTTACGTTTGAATTTGAAATGTTAATCGATGTTTTTGGATGTTTACAAAAATGAAAAATTGGTTTTAAAATTTACATCGTTACAAGTCAACCCGTATAGTACAATACATACGTATCTCACTTTGAGGATTAACAGTTTTAGCCGAGAGGATATACTAAGTGGTTAAACTTAGGTAAATAATGATGTCTCACTATAAAGGTCATTAAATAAGGTAAACGACAAAGTCTCACTATAAAACCGTGTAAGTTTAACATACTCGTAAAAGTGTATGTTACTCCCTTAAATGAGTAGTAAGTTTCTCAAGTGCATATATAAATTCCAAGATATAGGTGTTATAACTTAATGAGAAAAGTAGCTTATGATACATTGTTTTGACAAAATATCAATTATAACTTGATATGAGTTTAGCATGCATTCTTTATATTTTATTATCCGTTTTTCATATATATTTTCCCCAAAAATAATAAAAACATTAAAAAGGGGTCGTAAGCAATTACCCTTGATGTGTGATTGTAGTTAGATTTCATTGATATGATCGTGTTCATTTTTGGGAAATTGCTTCAAGAAAACGGTGACTTATACTTTCTTGAGCCAAAACAAACCACTGAGAGTATTTGTTTAGCTAATTGACCAAAGGGGAAAATTTTGGTATCAATTAACAAGTGTGGGGCAGTTTTATAACTTAACTAAGCTATATGGACTGATTTTGTAATGTAATACCAATAGGGGTTGTTTTTATTAGAGTTAAACAAGGAAAGGAATGGTTTTGTAATTTCAAACAAATGGTGGGTCATGTTTAAATGAACAGAATTGATGTTTGGGAAGGTCTTCTTCCTTCTTCTGATTCTCACGAGGGAACTGTACGCTTCTTAATCATTATTTTCTTTGATTGTATTGTAACCCTAGCACACCTCTACAATAGAAGTTCTTTGTCGAGCTCTTCTGAGGTGTTGCAGTTTTAATCATTCAGCCTTTGTTTGATTCATTGTGTGTTCATGCTTTTGTTCACCTTTTGATTTAGTTTTTACCAATCTATACGATCTTAAAAGAGTTTTCAACTCTTCAAAACACAAACCACAACTAGGTCTCTTGGTCCCATCAGATTACAAATGAAACAAGCAAGGAAAAGTGATGATGATGGTCGAAACTCATAGTGGCACAAGGTGATGACCAATGGTGGTCCAGGTGATGGTGGTTGAGGGATGTTCAACGAGAGCAGTAGGCGACAATGCATGCTCCGACAACCTCCATTACTTGTTTGCTTTTCTGTTAGCAAGAAAGAAGAGATAGAACGGGCACACACACACACGAGAGAGAGAGAGAGAGAGAGATAGAGAGAGAGAGAGAGAGAGAGAAAGGAACGAGGAAAGGAAGCAGGTTGTGAGAGGGATGGAGTTCCAAAAGTAGTTGCAGCTATCGGTGATGGATAGTGTTGTGTCGGCTGTAACAACGTAAATTTTAAAACAAATTTTTCATTTTTGCAACCATCAAAAACCATCGTTTAATATTCCAAATTCAAACGTGGACAATGTTATCATAACAAAATACATCCCATGATCATAAAACAGTTTCTCCGACAGTGTGTAGCATCACGCCGGCGCCTTCCCACGGTCTTCGCTAGTACCTGAAACACATAACACAACAACTGTACGCATAAATACTTAGTGAGTTCCCCAAAATACAACTTACGCACATACGCCTTTCTAGGCCCTGACCTTCCGATCCATGTGTCTCTGGGGACTTCCGTCCCGACTAGGTAAACCTTCCGGTCCTACCTGTGTCAACCTTACGGTCCACATCACAACGCCTTCCGGCCCATAACATATACGCCTTCCGACCCATAACATAATGCCTTCCAGCCCATATCAAGCATATCATACATGGCACATAAAAACGATTAAATTATCACATACAATGCATATAACTCATAACATATCCAACCTTCCGGTCACATAATAAAAACCCTTCCGGGTACAGTATAGTGAGAAAACTCACCTCGTGGAAAGTCTAATATCTCGCGTACTCGCTATCTCCAAATCCCAACGACGGCTCTACCTCGCTTAATCATAAAAATATCATTTTAATAATCAAAGACTTCCACAACTGAACTTTACCCCTTATCATCATTCCTTAGAGGGTAAAAGACCATTTTACCCTTCCTTGACCCAAAGTCTTCATGTTGACCAAAACCCTAAAAGTCAACAAAAGTCAACCTTGTGAGTACGCAGGGCATACTGCTTGATGTACGCGGGGCGTACATCGCCAACCCATGGATCGGGGTCTCCACCCAGTACGCTACGCATACTGAGAGTTACGCCCAGTGTAACCATCAGACTTTAACATACTTCATTTCCGGTCTTAACCGGTTAAGCCATTACTCCAACTTCTAGATTCGACTTTGTTTATGTGTCTATACCCGTAAAGTCGAGACCTTTAAGCATTGGCATGGCTGTAAAGGCTCCAACAGTTGTTAACATCATTCTATTCCAACTCAAGGACCTAGATCTCATGCATGGTGCAACATTCACGTCCAAGAAATCATTTTTATGAGTCTACAACTCCAATAGACCAAAAATATGATGGATCTAAGCTTGTGGAGACCATTTGCACAAAAAGTCTCCACCTTTGGGACTAAAACCCTAGAAAATGGTACATGAAGCATATAACATGAACCATATTGCAAGATCCGAACTTTATACCTGATAATGAAGCTTCAACCTTTGCAAAGCTCAGATCCACACTTGAACACCACTTCTAGCTTTCCCAATGAGCTCTTATTCTCCTTTTCTACCTTGGAATGGCACCACCAAGCTTAGAATACTCACAAAATGGCCTTAGAACGAATGCACACTCTCTTTAGGGTTTCTCTCTGAGGGATGGTGGCTGAGAAGTCCAGCCACACATTCCTTTTATAGCCCTCCAAATGGATTAGGGTTTTTAGCTCTGGACCGGTTACGCCCAGCGTACCCGAGGGTAAACGCATCCAAATGAGGCGCACGAGTACGCACAACGTACTCCTGGTACGCGTAGCGTACTCGCCTAACATGAAAACCCTAAATGGAAATATATAAAAGATGCAAGGCTAAATAGAAGGATACCTAGATTTCGGACTGTTACATCGGCAGTGGGTGGCAACCCCGCTTCCTTGTTTTCTTGTATTAGGCGGTTCATGATGAGGAAAGGTAGGGGAAGAAGCAAACTGGTGGAACTCAGGGGATATTTTTTAGTTTTGCTCGACATAAAACCGAAGTAAGACAAGTGGTGCTTCAACTCCTTCTTTCTTGTCGGAAAATAGAGAAACAACACCTCCAATGGAGGTGTCCTTGGATGCTTACAAAAAGGAAGAAACAGAAGATAGTATGGGAGGGTTTTGAGTGTTTTCCTTGGTAATCTTATGGGTTGCAAACTGCATTTCTTATAGAGTTGGAAAGGTGAAGTTTGAATGGCTGGAAGGGATGCTCGACAATTTACTAGGTTTTTTTTATTTCATCAATTATGCATGCATCTTGGTCAAGATAACAAGCCTTATTTGGTCTTTCATTCCCTTAATAGAGCAACAACCTTATAGGAGTTGAGCTTGTTTGAACGTAAATGAGTTCATTTTGGTTTAGCTTCCAATTTTATGACAAGGTTCAAGTAGTATGGGTGCATATCGTGCTTTTGTGAACTCTTGTGAGAGTAGGATAGATAGAAGAAAGATTTTGAATGCATCAGGGTTCTAGTAATGTAAGACGGTCATTTTAGGGTCCCCACATGCTGGCTTAAGGTATAAGATCAATGATGTTGTACTTGTGGTATCCTAAATGGCTTAAAATAGCTTTTTAAATTCGTAAACTCAAATCCCAAATTCTAATAATTTTTTGATGTTGGAGAATGATAGCTTTAAGTTCAAGGATTCGAAAATCCCAAAGGATTAATTTCTCAAGTTGTACATAAATGACTAGGAACGTCATATTTTTTGACATTTAAAAATATCTTGCCAAAAATATTCCAAGTATGGAATAAAATATTTGATCGTAATTTGATTCCAAAAATGCTCTTAGAATTTCCATCAGAGGTGAAGAAGTTCCTCAACGGATCGATATGATTTATGTAGTTCAAGTAAAATTATTGTTAGACCAGTTTGGTTTCTTATATTAGTCAGATATTTTGCATACAAACTCTGTTTTGGATGTTCTTTATATTTCCGGACTCAAATGAACATGTACTACGAGGTTAGAGTGTTTGATTCGCTCACAACGCTTAATATAAATATCCAGTTTTTCAGATAGTTTGTGCTTTATGATTCGTTTGAGATTTCCCACAACTGGAAGTAAGATACCATTTCATATCTTACTATAATTGTAATGACACTATGTATTTATCAAAATATACATTAAATATTAATAGTTCATGTTACAAAGAGTTTCACAGTGAACTGATTGCTTACAATTTTAGACCTAAATTTCGGAATGTCACATTACCACCATGTTAAAGAAATTTCATCCCAAAATTATTTCATTTCTACTACTATTCCGTTAAACTATTAGAGAGAGTAGTGTCGAATAGTTTTGGGTACTTCTATTTCATTTGATATTTGCATTCCTAATTAAACTCTGGCTCTTTACGAGAGTTCCATCGGACATTTACTCTATGTATGCGACTTTGCTTAAGACTTTTGATCCCTTGATCCATGATCTCCACCACTTCTTCCACACAGTGAAATTTTGTATTGACCTAGATCTCATCAAGGGGAATTACAAGGTTCTCATTAGAGAGACAATTCCTGAGATTACACATGTGGAAGGTATCTTAAACTTTGCTGATTTGCTGAGGTAACTTGACTTTGTAAGCCACTGGGGATTTATTTTACCTCAATTTAAAAATCTAATGATAATTTTCCAAGGTGGAACCTTTAGTATGTAACATCCCAATATGTAGTCCAAAATTTTCGTTTAAACCATTAAAGAAAAACCCATGATTCATAAGATAACATAATAAAATCCCAAATAGTGTATCTCAAACATCATATCAAAACACTATATATGAAAACCATGTAACAAAATATCAGAGTCTAAAAAATCCCAGGATGAAACCTATGGTTAGTACCATGTAGTCATCCCGAGCTCTTCCCCTTGCTACCGAAAGAACCTTAAACCAAAACTAAAAAACTATATGCATGAAGCTTAGTAAGTCTCCCCAAACTACCACATACCATACACATAACATGTAACACCGAAAATTTTCGAATAAAATTTTCAATTAAAATCATAATAATCTCATAACACATTTCACAAAAATTTCATTTATTTAATCTACAAAATTGCGACTCCATAATTTTATGATTAAAACCCAGAATTCCCGAAACATAAATCTATCACTGGTGTGTACAATGAAGCTGGTGCCTTCACATGATCCCAAGATATCCTAAAACACATAACACAAAACACTCTAAGCATGAAGCTTAGTGAGTTCCCCAAAATACCACACACATCTCATTATCCACTCGAGGCTATATCACTGTAAGACCCTCTGGTCAAAGTGTCTCAGTGGGACCCTCCAGTCCCATACTCGGGTAGACCCTCTGGTCCTAACTCTATAAGCTCAACATAATATAAAACATAAATCACAAAGACATAATGCATTTAATGTAAGAACATAAGATACTCTGGTCACACATCAGTTACTACTCATAGTATAGTGAGAAGACTAACCTCGATGCAAGCAAGCAATTATCCTCATACTTGAATCTCGAACTAGCCACTGCCTAACACATAAGGTATATATCTCTAATCAATACTCGAATTCTCAACTCTAAGTAAACCAAAGGTTACTCTTTCTCACTCTACTCGGGAAGTGGTTAAAAGACCATTTTACCCAACCCTAAAGTCAACAAAAGTAGAACATGATTCAACAGTCCTTGTTTGATCTGACTCATTGAGTACACTCATGAAAATTGTTGATTACACCCATATCCTCAGAAGTCTCGTGAAGGTTCCACTCAGCTCGTCGAGTTGACCCCCAACTCGATGAGTTATTGCTTGGTCACGAACATTGGGACAGACCCGAACCGACTCGTCGAGTCAGCTCAGGGAATCGACGAGTTTACTGAATCAAATTTCCCATTCAGATGTTCAAAGTCAGATCCATTACTCCAAACCCTAGATCTAGCCTCCTAAGGTCCAAAAGTCCTATTAAGTTTTGATCTTTATGATCATGCATGGCATATATTACTCATAATTCCATCACAACTCCAACAAAGTCACCAATACACGATAACTCTTTAAGTGACTTAATAAAGCTTGAGCCTTTGGAGCCTCTGGACCTCACAAGGTCCAGATCTGAAGTCTAGACCTAGAAAGGGACCCCATGAACTCATTTCTCAACAAAAAGGTGGTAGAAAGCCCTATTCATCAAAAACATGAGATCTAATCACCACAAAGGAGAAAGGTGAGAACTTTTTACCTTCTTTAGGAGCTTTTAGACTAAATAACACTGATCTACTAGCCCCTTTCTTGTTCCTTGATGAATCCTCCCCTCCTCTTCAAAAGAAATGTACCAAAAGACCCCAAAATTAGCTCCTTTCACACTCTCTAGCTTAAAAGGATGTTAGGTTTTACTCTCAGTGAAGGTGAGGCACAAATGAGGCTATAAGTGCCCTTGAATAGGTCCCAAACCTGGGGATTTAAGGTTTCACTACTCAGCGTCTACTCAACGAGTTGACTCTCGGACTCGTCGAATAGACCACTTATCCCTCGTGGCAAACCGAGACTCTACTCGATGAGTTAGACTCACAACTCGTCAAGTCACTCAATAAACATCAACATTAACCACATGAAATAATATCCCTGGGAGTCCGGATGTTTCAATTCTCCCCCAATTGAATCAGATTTTGCCCTCAAAATGACTCCTCAACAACACATAGATCGAACCAAATAACCTGAAAAAAAACCACCAAAAAAGTCTCATGCCACACAACTAATTTCCTCCATGGACACCTGAATCCCAAAAGGAACTCCCAAATCCGGAAAAAGGACAGGCCCCTCTACCACTACTATACATGTTCCGACTCCCCAGAACCTGGAAACTCTTGTGGTTTGTCTCTCTTCCAGACCGCCCTCACAAGATTTCACTATGGTAATCGCTCCTCGAAAAACAGACCCATATATCTCATTGTCCCTCTGATTCCCTCGCTGCGACTGATAGAATGAAGTCCTTGACCAATAAATGGCTACCGATCACTCATACCAAATATACTTTTCGATCCAGATCATACTCCAAAGGAACGGAAGGGTCACGTCTCACCAGGTGCCCATCCACTATACTACTATTAGAACTCATCTGAACAAAGAACTCTTAGCACACTGTACTCAGACACAAGAAAATGATCGTGATCACTCAGAAGAATCCTCTAACATCTAATATTCATACCCCAACTTCCCCTTAATTATCCCTTTCAACACTAAGCACTAGTTCAGCTCCCAACCCAACAATTAAGCCTCCAAGGTTACCCATTGCGTAGCCCAAAACGTCTCACTAGCTTCCCTCTCACAATAACTATCTCAACTCATTGTGACACACAAGTCACGAAGTTCGCTTTACTCCAAGCAAATATTAGAATCTCAACTAGAGATCATCTCACCCTCAACCTCTTTCATCTACTACTCATTAGTTCCATGCGTCCCGTGACCCTTTCCTTACAAACGAAATGACCCAAACAGGTGTAAAACATTAGATGACACATAGTACCCCTCAACATGAAACCCATCTCTGAACCCAGAGTCTCATTTCGCCTACTCAACACACCACTAGAGTCGAACTCAAACTCGAGCGTATGTTCTGACACATAATTAGAACCACTTATCCCAATGTGGCACTCAACTAATGACCCATGACCCGAATTCTCGTGTACATCACTTTTCCAACTCCATCTGATTGTGAAACCACACCTTAACTCAGAATATAAAGATTTCTGATCATTAAGGAGAGCCTAGTCTCGCCCTTAATCTGACCACGAGCTTTCCGAAAAGCTCAAATAATAAGGTTACCTAAGCCTAAAACTCTTATGTGTCATGCTCTAACTAGTAAATAGTATGGCCTCCCATAGTTCATAACATTGTCTCTCATTAACCTGTGAAGGCTACGGCTCCCCGTAGGCCTACGACACTCTCACACTGAACCATAAATACTATGGCTCCCCGCAATATCACAACACTCTCTCGTCGACTGGTGAACACTACAGATCCCCGTAGTATCACAACACTCTCTGTCACTGACTCGCCATAGGCTCACTCCATGGTTTTCCCCTGATAATCCCAAGTGATTACTCCCACTCGGATCCACTCACTATGTAACATTGGGATTTCCATGTATAGGATTTTACTTATTTATTTTCAAGGATCATTGATCTACTCGACAAGTTGTCTTTATAACTCTTTGAGTAGAAGCGAGTATGACACGTGAGTTTAATGATCAACTCGATGAGTCCGAGAGTAGACTCGCTAAGTAGGCGCTAGAATGAGAAACCCTAAATCCACAGGTTTGGGACCTATTTAAAGGCACTTATAGCCTCCTTGTGCAGCCCCACTTCACAGAGAGAGAACCTAACCTGCCCCTTTCGTTATATATATATATATACACACACACACACACACA